>NW_027041032.1:0-377500 GCF_037179485.1 Ochlerotatus camptorhynchus | reverse complement strand
TGAAATCGTGGAAAGCAAGATCGTTGTCTGAAGAGAGCCATGTTTCACAAAGGGCAAATGCATCAGAAAGTAAATTGTTAACTAAAAATTTAAATGTGTCATGTTTTGGCATAAGACTTCTACAGTTCCACTGAAGAACAGAGATCATATCCCCGACCTCATTCGGAGAATTATCCATCAAAGGATATGATCGATGCAAGGAAGGACCACCTAGAAGCTAGTTGCTTCAAAAGAGTTTTCACCATTGGTATCACTAAATTTATAATGCTCCTCGTTGAGTCAGAGACATTGAATATACTGAAGAAGCTATCCACAATACCAGAAAACGTGAACATGTTCTTGCTGATTATTCAGCTGCTTTTCTGGCCGAAGAACTGGGACATCTGGGGTTTTAGATGATCCTGGAAGTGACGGAAAGTTCTTGTCATAATTACAAGGTTGAAAACCCGGTGGAATGGGCTTCGGTGCATTTCCGTTACCTTTTGATTTTTCCAAGGTGGAAGGGTGGTCCGTACGAGTGGCCTTACGAGGCTTTTCGGTGGTGTGTTTTTTTGCTCGTTTTCTCGTATTGTCTTTAAAGACAAACGGACTCCCCTTACCGACCTCTGAGTCAGAGTCTAGATCATCAACTGGCAAAATGGAGAACGAGTTACTGCTTTTTGGTGTGGTCTGAGAAGATGAAGCGGTATTCTTCAAGAGTTCTGCTAGTGTTCTCTTGGAGCGAGCTTGTAGAGACCGCTTAAGTTTTTCTCCCTGCTGTTCATACCTCGGGAAGTCAGTCAGGGTATGTAGGCTTTCCTTGCAGTACACGCATTTTGGAGGAGCACCGCAAGGTCCCTCTTGATGTTGCTCGCCACACTGATCGCAGCGTGGTCAGAAATTTAACTCTTCTGGAAAATCTTAATGACTCTGAAAAGAATCGATGGTAGTACAGGCTTAAAGCCTTTGGAAGATAATGATGCCGTTTAGGCAGCTGGATCAGCAAATCGGACCGGACAATCCCAGATTCTTTGGTTCAATGATTGGGAAACTCGCAAGAGTCTCGGCCCGTCTGCTGCTGGACAGGGGATGAACTGGTGTCTGCGACAGGTTGGAAGGCCGCAGAATATCAGTGTCCACCCAGCTAAAGCTCCACCCCTTTTTAGTTTTTCTAGTTAAACTCCTTCTCTCGACAAGTTGGTAAATCTTAGCCATGAGCAGAAAGATGCTTAACACTTTTTTCGCCGAATTTATGATCCTGTTTCACGTCATGGTTCTTCTCTATGCCTGTTCAGATAAATTTGTATTTTTATTTATTGCGGATTTCACACCTGATTAGACTCCTGCGCTAAAAATAAGTACACAGTAATATTTTCGCACTGGTCATAACAGTTAAATATGGAGCTTCTTAATGCTTTCAAGAGCTTTAATTCAACAGTGTATCTTGCTAGTAATGTTCTAAAGCAGTTACTGCTTTCTAATAAGTCGATTTTTAAATTTTCTGGCATTTGCGAAAATATTACTGTGCAATTAATTAATTAATTAATTTAGCTTTATTTAGGCTGGTTCGCCTCCAATTACTGTGCAATTATTTTTTGCACAGGAGTCTAATTTGGTGCAAAATGCGCAATATTTTCTCTACTGTGCTAAATAAAGTGAGTGGAAATAAGAATGGATGTCGGTTCAGCGCTCGAATAATTGAAAATTCGATAAATAGTTATTCGAATAGCTAGAAAAACCTTTACGATTAATTAAGGCATCCCTAAAAAATAATGTGATTTCATGATTTTTGGTGGTCCTTCGAAAATGTCGAACAGCAGAATTGCAACCAGAAATTGTAACCCAAGAACCAAAAGCGGTGCGATGCTAGTTTTCATTGCTCTGACGACGACTGCATTATGGGGCTTAGGAGCAGAGGGGTGAAAGTCAATTCTCTTCATCGATTTCCTCTTTTGATGGCCATGGCTTCACTAACCTATTTCGCACTATTTCTGTTATGCTCTTCTATCATCCAGAACAACAAACGTATCAATGAATGTGTTTGCCGTCGAGCTATTAACGAAACAGAAAGTCGATGAATCGATCAAAATCACTTGCACCCCTGCTTCCCAGTTTGGTTTCAAGATTACAATTCTGAATGTGGCGATGAGTGTGCTAAATCTTACTCAATTGAATCTTCTCTATTCGCACACGCCCGAAGATTGGAAGCGAATGCCACTTCGACTTGTTTCGTCTACTAACGACTCTCTGATGACTGTGTTGGGGAAGCAGCAATGCTACATCGACATGTTTCGTCTAGAAACTATTCTCTGATGACTGTGTTGGGGAAGCAGCATATGCAAGTTCATGGAGACGAACCAGCCCAGGGCTGAAAGTATCATTAATAAAGATATAAAAAAAAATATGCAAGTGGGTCATTCCAGCTGAACAAATGCCTTTTTTAATTTTACTCTCAAGTGCCTAGCTCATTCTGGGCTACAACCCTGGATTTTCGAGATTTTTTTAAATTTCAACTTTGAGAAGAGATTACTTCACAACCAAATAAGCTATTCGTGATATTATAACGTCAATATGAAGTTTTTTTTTTTAATTTAGATTCTCATAGGTGTATCCACATTTTTTTTATAGTTTGTACAGTGAACAGACTGATTACCGGCAGGTATCTAAATTGTCAAAAAGTGTTTAATGGGCGGGATTTTTTATTTCTTAATAGTTTGGGCTCAAATGTTCATGTATCTAGAACACTAAGTTGAGAGCACGCAATAATATGCGATAAGCAATAAGCTTCAAATGCGTAGAAGAAGAACTTGACATTTACGTTCATGAATGGAAAGTGTGTTTTCAAAAAATGAAAGTTTCAACATTTTATTTCTTTGTAACTATAATAAAAAAAGTATTCTTGCTCGTGAGATTGTATCTAAAAAATTAAATTAAAGAGTATTACTCAAGTAGCAGCTGTCATCCACAACTGAAATTCTATACACCTGCTTAACTTTCTGATTTCATCGTACTTCTTAAGCATAACGTTTTGGCTGTATCCCATAGGAACGTATTTTTCACTTTGAGGACCACAATTCAATTATGGACAGAAGCAAATAAATTAGCTAGCTATGATTTCATATCATGAGAATCCTGCCCAGAACATGTGAAAAATAACATAAAAATATGATTGTGTCCTCGGCGTGACAGAATTCAATAAAAATAAAAAATAAATATTGAACAGCATTGATTTTCCACCAGAAAAGCTCAAAACTACTACCATTCACTCATCTGGTCATATCTCGAAAACTATTTGTCCAAATCATTTGCCCTTGGAAACGCATCAAGTATAAGAGTTTTCTAAAGTGTGGTGAAAGTTTAAGCCCAAAATATTAAGAAAAGAAAAAAATCTCATCATGGTGGAAAGTAGGCAACTTTTTGACAATTTAGATACCTGCTGGTAATCAGTCTGTTTACTGTAATTGCAATAACAAAAACAAAATGTGGGCACACCTATGAGAATTTATATTAAAAAACCTTCAAATTTTTCGTTATAAAAATCTCGAAAATCCAGGGTTGTAGCCCAGAATGATCTAGGCACTTTAGAGTAAAATCAAAAAACCGTTTTCGTCTCGTCTCAAATCGGTGACATCGACCACAACTTTTTTAAATTTCACTAGTTTACAGCATTTTTGAACTCGGTAAGGTGATGATCATTTCCAATGCAAAATCCTACGCTGAATTCAATGCCGTGGTCAGAAAAAACTAAAGTAGAGCCATTTTTGAGATACACAAAAATTTTGATTTTTTGAATTTTGGACAAAAGTACGATTACTAAAATGTCAATATCTTTGGAAACAGTGCACCAATTTTAAATCTTTTTTTATGAAAATGAAGCTAAATAAATTTGCACTAGAATATTATGTCTTTATTAAAAATTTAATTTTGAAGTCATTTAAAAATTTACAGCATTTTTTTTTTATTTTTCCTGCGAATTTTCCATAAAAATCTTGTTTTAATCAACATTTTTAATGGGATAAAAATATTCAAAACATCATTCCATAATTTATTCTTAAAGTCCATTCAAAACCGGAGAAAATGAGCCTTTAATGGATGAAATCGGTTGGAAATTGTCGAAGTTATGAGCATTTTTGTAAAACACTTAAAAATGTTGCTGAAATACAACAGCTTTAGAGTTCCTTTTCTAGGTGTCGTTGTAAGCATCCAAATCGCATGTAAAGTTTTCATGGGAGATTCTTTTCTCTACATATCAATTTGATTAAGGCATATCAGGATTTAAAACCGAGTTGATACAAAAGAAATTTATTTAGGTTTTATTAAACATGATTGAGAATCGAATGACTTTGTCTTCGATGTTTTGAACTTGTTTCTCGAATCAGAAACCAACAATAGTCACCCATCATTTCTTCATCCCAAAACCCTTGGTAACGACGTTCCATCATCTTCATTTGTTGGTGAAAACGTTCGCCGTGCTCATCACTCTCGTCACCAAGATTTTCCGGGAAAAAATCCATGTTAGAATGTAGGAAATGTATCTTCAAAGACATATTCACACCTGTGTTCAGTGAAATAAAAGGATTTGAAATTAATTATATGTAACAAACGCAATATTTTTGATTTATACCTATTCTCTCATAATTTTTGAGCAATTCATCGACGGCTTCCTCATAATCTGGGCTTCTGAAATTTCCTAAAAAGGTTGTGACAACACGCTGGAACGATTTCCACGCTTCTTCCTCATCTGATGTCAAAACTGTATTGAATGCGGAATCATTGAGCAGTTTTTTGATCTGTGGGCCAACAAATACACCTTCCTTTATCTTTGCGTCGGATAAATTTGGAAATACTGATTTCAAGTACTGGAATGCCGGCCCTTCTTTTTGCAACGCTTTGACGAAATTTTTGAATAGCCCAAGTTTTATATGTAGTGGTGGAAGTATTATGCGTTCTTTTACCACAAGAGGATCATTTTTAACGTTGTCTTTACCAATTGTGAAATTATCCCGTTTTGGCCAATCTTTTCGGACGTAGTGTTCCTTACGAGCTCGACTGTCCCATTTACACAAAAACACATATATTTTGTGTATCCCTGTTGCAATCCAGTCAACATGGCAACCACTTTAAGATCGGAACAAATTTTCCAATTGTGTTGATTGTAATTTATCAAATTGAGCAATATAGCCATTGATTCATACGTTTCCTTCATATTAACGGCATGAGCTAATGGAATAGAAGGTTTCTCATTCCCTTGATGCAGTAATACCATAGAGGTAACTCTAAGACCACTGGGTCCCGAAGAAAATCATTATTATTTTTGGCTCACTCAGTACCAGAACAACGGTCCCAAGCAGTCCCAAGCTATTTCACTCACCCCTGCATGTTCTGCATGAATCCACACACCCCTGATGTTATCTGTCAAACTTTCATAGCGAATCAAAACAAACATAGTGTAGTAATAGAATTTCAACTAGAATAGGGTACGTTAATCGTTTGCTTGGGACCAATAGGCTACTAAAGTGGTGAGCCAATTTAAAATCGTTAGTTTCGTATTGATTGTTGATAATACTTTTGGAATCCACGGTTCGTCAAAGTCTCCAGGATCAATTTTAAAATAAAGCCTGTATGCAGTTTGCAACGAAGCAGTGAAATTGACCGATTTTGTAAATATATAGTTGCCACACGCGTAACAAAACTTTTCAGGATCATTTTTACACTTGAATTCACGTTTTGTCGTATACATCGTTAAGCAATGTTAAAGAAAGAAAGCTGTCAAATTGAGTTGGTTGCGTTAGGTTCTCGCCGAGCGGTCTCACAAACACTAGCGTAAATTATATTGTTGAAAATATCCCATTTAATTTTGCGTGACAGCTGGTAGTGTTAGTGAAATGCACCGTATGCGTACACGTCCGCAGAAAGGCTTACTGGAAGTGGTGCATGAACCTAGGCGCGGGACAACGGCCAATCTTGGAACATTCAATTTCCATGATTTTACAAAAAAATTCATAACTTCGACAATTTCCAACCGATTTCATCCATTAAAGGCTCATTTTCTCCAGTTTTTAATGGACTTGAAGAATAAATTATGGAATGATTTTTTGAATCTTTTTATCCCATTAAAAGTGTTGATTAAAACAAGATTTTTATGGAAAATTCGCAGGAAAAAAAATGCTGTAAATTTTTAAATGACTTCAAAATTAAATTTTTAATTAAGACATAATATTCCAGTGAACGATAGCAAATTTATTTAGCCTCACTTTCATTATAAAAGATTTAAAATTGGTGCACTAGTTCCAAAGATATTGACATTTTAGTAATCGTACTTTTGTCCAAAATTCAAAAAATCAAAATTTTTGTATATCTCAAAAATGGCTCTACTTTAATTTTTTTCTGACCACGGCATTGAGTTCAGCGTAGGATTTTGCATTAGAAACGTTGGTCAACCACTAAAGTTCACACTTTTTATGTTGTTTTGTAAACTAGTGTTATGTACCCACTTGAGCTGGAATGACCCATGTACGTCATTGGTGGATTTGTTAGTAATTTCGACGCTTTTGGAAAATGCTTGACATATAGCACTTTTTCAATAGTCGGAAGCATTGCTATGTGTAGAAATATTTCTGATCGATTGTTAATAAAATTATTGAAATTGGTCCAGGCGCAACTGAGTTATTAACGTTCAAAATCTTTCATAATTTCGTTTCATGTTCTATTTTTGGTTGTCAGAAATTGTACCACCATACATAAATCACAGACGTAGTCCTAGGTCAAAAAGTACTTGCATGAAATAGTGGCAACTTTTTGAAAATATTGGTAATATTTGGCGCTTTTCGATCAGAAAATTTTCAACAAAATTATCCTTGACGACTAATTGATATGATCAAAATTATCCACCTATGTGTATGATTCTGAACAATTTGATTTCATTTCTGACTGATTTCGATCTTAAAAATTACAAATAACTTTCAATTTGGATTTTTCAAAAATTATTTGATTTATTTTTATATATTGCCTGAACATTGATAAATTGACATAGCTGTTTCTTTACTATTAATTATATAAACAATTTTCTTCCCATCGTTACAGTTTCAAAACTGTCTTATTTTAATTTCATTTGCGTAAAAAAGAATAATTCAATGGCATTATTGTGTTCCCTGGATGGTTAGAGCTCTTGCACAGAACTCATCAAAACTTGACATCTCTTTTTCCAAGCAAATTTCTAAAAATGTATCTGCACAAAATTATATCTTCCCCAACCCAGCGGTTTCTTTTTACATAGAATTAGAAAAATCTGACTGTAGTTAAAATTGTAGCGGCAAGAGAAACTTCCTACGCTGGAAGGATATCTGTTACTGAGCAAGAGTTGAATAATAAAGTTGGAATAAACAGTCAAGCGTTTAAAAAAAAAAATAAATTCAAATTTCATGCATTTTATGCGGAATACATCTCATCATGCAGCATATAAATAGTCTCAATCTCCGGGTTGACTGGTCCTGTAGGATGAAACCAATTTTGGATGCCTGCAGCCCGGAGCATAACAGTGTTGGTGAGTTGGTGAGTGCTGGAAAAATGTCTGTCAGTAAAGGACTATTAAAACCCACTCTTGGCACTGGGTCGGACTAAACCGCTCCTGTTTTACGAATATGAGCCGTTTCAGTTTCAGAGATTTCTGCCAACTCATTCTCAGGATGGGAGGGGGGGATTA
Organism: Ochlerotatus camptorhynchus; assembly: GCF_037179485.1. Lineage (NCBI taxonomy): Eukaryota > Metazoa > Arthropoda > Insecta > Diptera > Culicidae > Ochlerotatus > Ochlerotatus camptorhynchus. The sequence goes on along the minus strand of NW_027041032.1, from coordinate 369,819 downwards.
GGGGAAAATATGCACCACCACCACCCTTGTGTGTATTTTGTATGAGCAAACTTGAAGCAGAAAGGCAGGCACATATGAAAAATTTAACTTGAACAAATACAATCGTTGCAGAAGTAGCTGGTTGGTTGCTGACTGGACTCTCGCAGTATGAAGCTGATGGACTCTACTCTGCCCTGTCCCGGGTAGCCCAGTCCAGCACTGGCAGCATGTATGTATGTATGTCAAGTGGTTTTGGTACGGAAGAGTAGAGCATGCTAGTTGGTCGGTCGGTGGTCAGGCAGAAGAATGCCAGTTGTGTGGTTGAATATATTACTGCAAGAATGATGTGCTCCGGTTTGGGGTATGTACAATTGTACATGTATGAATACGCAAAATTCTCGGAGTGGATCAACAGTTGAATCAAGAAGTAGGGCAATACCACTCGTTGCCATTGCTGCTGGACCCTGAATTCACTTATTGAATGAAGAAATTTTCTCCTCAAGTATGTAAATGGAAGCAGTTTAAAATGTAAATAGGATCCTATCATGCATCGGGGGATAATTGGAGAATGCTATCCACCACTTAAACACACACGCGCGATTCCAATATTCAGTGGCCCGGAAAGCAACCAACCGATAAATGAGATTGTCAGCAATCACTTCGGCCGCGTAGGTAGATCTAGCTTTTCGTTGGCTCACTGATCGGAAAATCGTTCTCATTTTTCTGGCAGCTTTCCGAGCGGTGATGATAAATTTAGCCAGACACGGGCGCCGATAGTTATATGTATTGGAACTTCTAGGAGTTGTATTTCAAATAATTATACTTAGTTGTTTTCATGGTTTTTGTTTTAGTCAGGCAGATTGCGAAAAATTCGAAGTGCCACAAAGGTAAGCGTGACTGCTTTCTCACCCCAATGGGTGTGGGTTCAATCCCAGCCGAGGCCGGTGAGATTTTTCTAAGGCATAAAAATCTCTGGTCACGTCTTCCTTCGGAAGGGAAGCAAAGCCGTTGGTCCTGACCCATGTGTGTTGAATGGGTGCGATATCCTACGCAGGTGTAGAAGCTGCCTTCCTGCACATTCGATTTCCGTCAATAAATGGCAATCGATGTCCGTCGGTGATTGACACTAGATTGCGGAACAGAAACCGACGTCAAATAAAGGAAAGAAGAAGAAGAAGAAGAAGAAGAAGAAAAGGAAGAAGAAGAAGAAGAAGAATAAGAAGAAGAAGAAGAAGAAGAGGAAGAAGAAGAAGAAGAAGAAGAAGAAGAAGAAGAAGAAGAAGAAGAAGAAGAAGAAGAAGAAGAAGAAGAAGAAACGAATAAGAAGAGCCACAAATAGCAAACAACGATAAAAATATCAATTAAATTTTACGATTTCTGCACCATAGCTCAATTGGTACTTTCGAATGCATTACCAGGTTTTTTAGATACCTCCGGGAAAATTATCTAAATCTGACTTGTATGTATGTATGTAAAGGATACCACTCATTGTTGCAAGGCACAGCCATTAGACAGTGGATCATCCTCCAAGTATGACTTGATCAAGTACGATACCTGGTTGTATTCAATTTACCATTGTAAGAAGGGCCAAAAACGGAAGGGCGGACCCGTAAGCAGATACACTTACGCGCAATCCGCGGGATCAGGAGAATCGCCTTCCGATGATAAAATCCTACAACCCGATGTAGAACAAGCCATCATACGAGGGAACGTCCCAATGAGTGGGGAGAAGAGCCCGCCGTCAATTCACGAAATGTTAATGACAGGGAGTTGGCAATTCCACTCTCCCCATCCAAATCGCTTCAATCCGGTGCCCTGGTGGTCCCATCCCTCCCCTTTGCATTTAATGTGTGTATATATATATATATATATTTATATCGGCATTACCCGTTAGATTTTGTCAACACAATTTTGCCTTCTTAGCTTTTCAAAATCTTTAATAAATGAAAATCTTATCATCTGACCTATTCCGCGAGTCGTGCGAATCTCCGCCACCAATGAGTCAACATAAGTCACGCACTAGTGGGGTGACTCTCCGTGCAATCAAATGAAGAGTCACCTCACACGAGGCGACCACCGTCACCCTACTAGCGACAGAGAGCCATACTACTCGCAGAACAGGCCTGCAGGTGACGTTTAAAGCTCCACAATTTTACTGAAAATCTAAGAAAATTATTAAACAGAAATTAATAATATAACTGCAGAGCACAAGCAGTTTAAATATACTGAGAACGTGTTGCCAAAATCGAACGGATACTTCAAGAGCAAATTTTCATTACGTCGAATGTAACAAAGGTAAACAAAGTCGAGCTATCAGTGTCAATCGATTCTCCTGCTATTACACTATATACTGTCCGAATATAGGATCAAATCCCATTTTTAAATTTATTTACCAGTCAAATTGCTTTTTGACGTAATCAACTTCCGATCAAAATAGTTTTCGATGTTACTTAAGTCACCCAATTTCTATGGAGATGCCGTTTGACTTAAGTAACAGCGCTGAGAAACCCGTGAAAAGTGTACATTCGTCGTTTCGCTTTCTCATTATTAAAGTGAATAAATCGAACTGTTTGTTGCTAAGATGATTTCGGTGGTCCTAAAATGATGAATGGGCTGCACGTAAGGAGACGTAATTGATAATTCTCCCGAATATCCTGGTAGATACACTTTGACTTAATTAACAATAGGGGCCACCAAACGACGTATAATAACTTTTGACTCAAAAACCAGTATTTTTAGCATGAAAGCTAGCGATTTGCATTTGTATGATTAAAACCCTGCTAAATATGTTAAACATTGCTATCACTATTAGATTATATGTGTTTACTTGGAAATAGGAATAACTTTTCGGTCATCAAAACAAAACTTTATTTTTCTCGGATTGGTGCGAATGTTACTTACGACATAATGAAAATTTGCTCTTGACTTTATATGTTTATTAATTTATCTTACCTTGATGGACCAACTACTTACCTGTCCTTAATGGCCATAAGCTCCAATCGGTATTTCCCGGTAAATCCGATCACGATCCTTTACAACATTTGGCCGACACCAACGCGCATCATCGCAACCACTCAGCACTTTCTTCCTCTTCACTAAATTGAAGGGCTTCTAGGGAAACTATTTTCTTGCGGACCGCGTTGCGGTCGGACTTCACTGTTCTTCTCCTTCTTTTTCTCGAGAAACATCTCTTTCTCATTCGCATTTAATTATGCGAAATTTATATTTATAAATTTATGCGGAAAATTATCTAAATCTGACTTGAGCAAAAACCTACCATGCGACACATCAATTAACATGAGAAATTAATAGCATAAGCATTTACGGTCATATAGAGTACCCATCACCAGACGGACATGTTCCGGTTGCCCCCGGGGAAGTGGTCACAAATTTACTTTGGCCAAAACCCTTCATACGACCTCCGGAAATCACCTGAGAATTCTATACTGTAATCATTGGTAGACATATTGAGTACTCAGGACCACTTTAGTCTTACCCGGACTATATTGATATGCTTCCGGTCATGTATTCAATTGGCCACTTCCCCTAGGGTGTTCAGAACCTTCTCCAGAGAAACCATTGCAAGTTGTTTGCCTAATAATAAAACTACCATTGTAGTTAATTTGAAAAATCTTGAAGTTTGACATCCATATTAACATGGTTCCGGTTATGTTCGAAATTGGCCACTTTCCCGGGGCATTCTGAACCTGCTTCGGAGTAACCGGGACAAGCTTTAGACATGAAAAATCTACCATTGGCATTAGTTTGCAAAATCTTGTAGTTTGACACCCATATTGATATGGTTCCGGTCATGTCCCAAATTGGGCACTCTCCTCGGGGAACACAGATCCTACTTCAGGATGGCCATCGCAACCTGTGATGCTGAAAACGATTCTGGAGACATCGCGATGAAAAATCATGAGAATTGATACCCATGACGTGATTCAAAAAGAAGAAGAGTCTGTGCCTAGGGACACGAAGGAAAACTTAACGTCTAGGACAGTGATTGGTCGTTGTATTTGTTCTTGTGTTTGGTTCTTTTACTTGTTCAACAATCTGTAATTTGAATTCCATATTTTTTTCAAAGGTGGCCGTAAAATTGGCCGTTGGTTGTTTTATCTGTTATTCCTCAAATGGATTGTTGTAGTTTTAGAAAAAAAAAATTGGCACTAATGATAATAATGTTGTTTGCGATGGGAATGGATTTTGACAGTAAGAGCAGAAGTGTTAAGGAAGAGGAGATCGAAGTAGGCCGCGCTGCGAAAATGGCGTGTTTTTGTTTTGCTGTGTCGTTTTCGTTCTAGTGAAAATGTTAAAAAAGTGTTAATTTGAAAGTACAAAAGTGATGTTGAAAAGTGTATTAAGTGAAAATTTTCAAATTCTTATCCGTTGCATGTGGTGCCGACTATTCTAACCTACGCGTAGTTACACACAGCTAAGTTTATTTACCTTTTTGTTCCTCTGTCCTCGATAGGAAATATCTATCTAATAGCGAATTCGTTTATTATTCAGTTCCAACCTGGATCGGGTATCAAGATTGGGTCTGCTTGTTTTCTGACAAGCGTCAGTTTTTTCGTTTGTTTTTAAAACCTAGCTCAGGTTGAGGTTCGCACTGACAAAAAGTTCGGTTTCGCACCGATAATAAACGAATTCGCTATAATTCAAGACGATCATTTCAAAACTCTGGATCAACAATAGAAAAGGGCCCATCAGCAAAGCCCATTCCTCACAAATCGAAGGCCGCTCACACAAACCAACACCATAATCGTGTAGGTAGAAGTTTACCTTATCCGATGATGGTGTTGGTTTGTGTGGGTGGCCTTCGCTTTCTGAGTAAAGGGGTTTGGAACGGTTTGTTTACAAATGCTGATGGGCCCTTTTCTATTGTTGATCCAGAACTTACTAAATACGCGTCAACAAAGATATTGTGGTGGCGGGGGGGGGGGGGACACCCCTCATCATCCCTCTCCAAAGGGGGAGTTTGGTAAAGAGAGATGAAAAAACCGATTTGTACCTTCCTTAAAAGTTGTCCTAGTTCGCTATTCTAATATCTATATACAATCTTCACACTGCCGTACTCTAACGGAACTATCAACTCTATGCTTTCATCTACTCCATCTATCGTATAAAAATTACCACTACAGTCTGTTATTTGAAATTAGCATCTTCAACTATGTAAATCGTTGACTTCACGTAGAAGTAATACAAAAAACATATAGTCAAAGATATTTCATTAACAAGATATCCCACAAATCAATTCCTCGAACAAGGCAATGGATACACCACCCTTATGTGATCGCAGTGCCATCTCGTGAGTGTACATTGAAACTGTTGGGAGTCCCCCGCCAACTTTACCACCAGGGCTCATTAAATGACAAGTGTCAGTATGACATATGCCAGCGTGGACGTTGATGATCAGCCGAGGGAAGAGGATGATCGATGTCATCATCATTATATTCCGATAGCAAGATTCTCACTTTGTTATGATTGCATCCATTTTCAATCATTACCACGTTATACGCATCAGAAAAGCTTGAGAAAACAATAATAAATGCAGATACGTTCCTTCGAAAAACTAATCGAGAATTGATGATTTATGAAGCTGTTGCTCAACATAATAGAAGTTGCAAAGAAGTATACATGGAAAAAAGGCAACGTATCGAAATCATTGCTAAACAAACGTAATAAATATGCCGTCTTACTTGGCCAACGCTGCACGCTATTGGCTATTCAAAAATTACGTTGGAATAATGATTACTTTTCTATTTTATTGCGCATTTCACACCAAATTGGACTAATAAGCGCGTTTTCACTTATTAAAAAGTGTGATAAAATTGCAAGTTTACGTCTAATCGTCTTGGTGTCTTCAGTGCACTTATTCCTTATGATGCAAGCAATAAGTGCTCCCAAGACATTTTTTTTTTTTCCTTGATTTGTTTTCCGTCGATCTTGTTTTCCGTGCTGAGCACCAATGCTACCGACGCCAGGAAGGCAGCTCCCACACCTGGACCCTACCTATCGACCCATCAACTCATGAACCGGGACCAACGGCTTTACTTCCCTTCCGAAGGAAGGCGTGATCAGAGATGTTATGCCTCAGAACATCCCGGCGGCGCCGACTGGGATTGAACCCAGGCCTGCTGGGGTGAGAGGTAATCACGCTTACCACTACACCACCGGCGCCGCTTCTCCCAAGACATCAAAACGATTTGATGGAAATGTGCACTTCTATCACACTTTTTGCATTTTTGGGACAGTCCAGTTTCAGATGCAATCAGCAATATAAAGAAGGTATTTTTCAATGACGGTGAATTAAATCGTAAACTGAAGCTGCCGAAGCTGAGTGATGACACCGCTTCTTGTTTTGATTTGCGCTGTACCCTCCGCTCACTGGTGTGGGTTCGTACATGTATAGATGATGGTGTGCGTGTTTTCTTCCAACGCTGCAGTTCAACGTTGTATCGTCAAAGACCTATTGGCGCTGTTATCTGTCTCTATAAATTCCAAAGAGTGAAGGGGGTCTGGCGTCAATCAAGTACCTATTGCACTACTGCAATTGACAGTTTCAGTACAATATCAATGGTGTATATTTGCATCGATAATATTTTGGAGCGGGGCTTATCATGTGTGAAAATAGCTTCGGAATGTTTGCGTTTTCGAAATGGGCTATTGTAGCTGCGGTAGAGTTGTCACTTTCTAACTCCCGGGTTCAAGCTTCTTGCATTCATAAGAAATGATTGCAGGCAGATTTTTTCCTTATTGCCACTGCCAGACAGTGGGAGTTAGGCCAAGGGTGAATCTTCATTCTTATCTACGATTCAGCAAACTATTAACAACCTTTTACACATGAAAAACTCCTATCCATCAGAATGAATTGTGCATATGTTTAGGACCAACAAACATTTTCAGGCGCAAAGGAGCAACAGGATTGAGCTGATAACGTTTCTTAATTTCAAAATCTGAAGACAGTTTTTAATAATATGTTTAGGTAATGGGCAGCAACAACGGACAGATAAACTAATTACAGCTTCTATTTATTAAATGCTTGATAACGATTGCCAGCAACCCCGGCTTGGTGTATACTATGGCTTACTCTCCCTATTAACAAAAATCCACCTTTCCCGTGACACTTATGAGGGGTCGTAGAGATCTCTGCATCCCTCTTAAGTACGTGTCGGGCTAACATTCCTCCCCTTTCCCCACCAGCTGCAAGGACGTGGCCAGAACAGCTCTGGTCTGTTGGAGGGAGACACATCCTTTATCTAAGAGGTAGTAATTAATCACAAATTACTATCTAACAGCAACGGATGAAGGTCGGTGTCCTATGCTAAGAGCAGAAGTGTTAAGGAAGGCCTGTAATTTAATTTAAAAAAGTTCGGTCAACTGTTCATCAACTGACTCCAGTAACAAATATTCTCAGACGGAACAAGTATGGAAAGATCATCCAAATATGATGTATCTGATACGTTAATCGTTTGCTTGGGGCTAATAGGCTAGTCAAGTAGTGAGCCAATTTAAAATCGTTAGTTTCGACCGGTTGGTGGAACGTTTTCGCTGTTTGCAAATGACACATCCATCGAGTAGCGTCATCGGAGCTCTTCCTGCTAAACTTCAGAAAGGATTTGATGTGGTTGTTGTTTCTTTTTTAAGGAGACTTTCAGCCCAAGGCTGATTCGTGTCCATGAGTGTGTGTTTTCTAAGAGGCATGGATGTCCTGTCTGAGTAGTTCAACAACTGAAAGATCCGTATCAATACGACGAAAATACAGGTAATAATTTTCCATGTTCCCAATCACCTGAACTTGCTCCGTCTGAATTAAAAGATCTGCTTAAAAGGCTCAGTGGTGGAATGGTTCAGATGTTGTATAGCTCGGACTAAGACTAGACAGCACGCTTCATTTAAGTTCCAATCATGTAACAAGGTAAGGCAAGGTGGAATTCATGCTTGGCATACACAGTTTTGCTCACGAACTGCTCATTTGCTTATAACTTTGTACAGAGTTAACGAAACGTAGTTCTGTTTAAAGCACTGGATAGAATAGAGTTTAAGCTTGTTATAGAAACGTTGAAAAAATGAGATTTTTACTCTAGAAATAAACTGTATTTGAATTTGCGTTGCAAAAATTAAGTGAGAAATGCTCACTGCACATCTCGGATTTTAAGTGTAAAAATTCATTGGTGTTGATTTAAATGATAAGATTTACCTGTTTTTTGCATGTCTACAGTAAACTATGATCCTAATCTATCAATTACTTTAACTATAACTAAATTTCAAAAATTGAGTGAAAAGTTATTAACAAATAAGCAGTTGGTGTGTACAACTGTGCATGCCAAGCATGGGTGGCAACAAATGTAATGCCGTCAAAACCATTCTTCATTTCTCGCAATAGTAAATTTAATTTCTCTTACCGCAACGCGAAGAGATATGTACCAAGCTTATTCTTAGAGAAAAAGTAGGAGCTGTCAATTTGCACAGAGTACCAGAGAAATTTGGCTTGACTCGAGTTGTTCGCAAATGACAGACGTTGCAGTCCTGTGCTTGACAAGGGTCGTTTGGTCTAGTTACACTTATAGAAGGCTGATAATACGAGCAATGAGTTGGAGATCTTTGGGAATGATGACACACTTAGCGTGGATTACACACAAATTCGTTCTCTTCTGGTAGCGGCGGGTGTGTTGCACTGTGCCGTATCGCACCGAAGACCAACTGTAACCGAACAGTGGCGCTGTCGCTTCTTCATTACATCTCTGGCTGGAGCACTCTTACAGGCAGCCTTGCAAGTGCCATGGTAGCATATCGTCTGTGTTGAGCTGCTGCGTGATAAAGATACAAAAAAGTCCGAAATTCGAATGGAAATGTGGATTCGGCTTTTTCGGTTGATACCAACTATGTGATGTCACTGTTAGGACAGACGCCTTGTGGTCTAAGCAAATGTATGGGAAAAATAGATGCTTCCAATTTTCATAAAATTTCTTAGTTGTTGAACTATTTTCACTATTTGTACTATATTCCAAAAAATTACTGAATAACTTCCCCGTAGAATGGCATATTGCATGACACATTTCACATTAATGGTTTGGAGAAATATACGTTTGAAAACATCCCTTTTTCCTTTACATGCCCCATTTTCTATTTCTTAATGTGACCCCCAGTTGAGCAAAGAAAGACGTAGTCCTACGTCAAAAAATTAACACTGGTCACTTTACCGGAAACGATTTCAGGGAAGTGGCCAGATCTCGGTTGTTTCTCAACAGATCTTGGATTTGTGGCCTGCACTGAATTCAGAATTGCAGAATTTCAGTGTCAGGAAAAAAAATATGAAATCAAATAACTTTTATCACCAACCGATGAAAAAAACCATTTTTAACATGCCTCCAAAATCCGGAACATCTTGCACATTTTCAAATTATTTATTAAAACTGCTATAAATTTGCCGTCCCAACGGCACCGGTGGTGTAGTGGTAAGCGTGATTACCTCTCACCCCAGCAGGCCTGGGTTCAATCCCAGTCGGCGCCGCCGGGATGTTCTGAGGCATAACATCTATGATCACGACTTCCTTCGGATGGGAAGTAAAGCCGTTGGTCTCCGGTTCATGAGTTGATGGGTCGATAGGTAGGGTCCAGGTGTGGAAGCTGCCTTCCTGGCACATCGGTAGCATTGGTGCACAGAAAACAAGATCGACGGAAAAAACAAACCAAAGGAAAAAAAAATTGCCGTCCTATGCATCTGGTTTCATCAAAATTGTTAATTTTTCAAAAAATGTTCACAATTTTTGTTAGATATTAACCCTCTTTAGGTGTTAGGGTCAATATAAACCTTCAAAACGGAAAAAAAAACTTTTTACGGGGAGCAACTAGAGATGTGAAATTTCTTGACTATTCCTAATTCCTGAAGATTTACAATTCAATATAGTAACAATTTTTGACTTTTCTGAAAGAGTATATAAGAAAAAGGTACAAATATGGTTTTTGTATTAGGTTTTCGTAATCAAATCTACAGTCAAATTGTTTGTCAGAGTCTGAATTTTGAGTTTCTGGTATAAATAATTGATTCTGAGGCATTCGACCACAAGGAATCGATGCCAAATGAAGTCAGGTTTGGCCACAGTGCCGGTATGTTGGTCACTAATCAAATATCGTATATCTTTTAGGAAGTGGATCCTGGATGCATCAAAGTAGTGAAATCAATACCTTACTGAGGTCAATTGATACTTTCTTGCTTCGTGTGGCCTAACCCGGATATTCCGGTAGCCACAATCAACTTTCTAATAAGAACTTAGAGAGACATTAATTCTCTATCTTTCACAGTTTTTGAGACATGTAAGGTTTTTGAATAGAGACTTATTAAAATCAACCCTCAACCGTCCAATTGTCCCCAGTTCAGGCCCATTGAAAAATACTGGGCAATTATGCAGAGGAAACTGAAGGTAAAAGGTACTGTCATCAGACTGGCAGCTCAGATGAAAAATTGGTAGGATAAAATCGCCAAAACAGTGGACGAGACCTCCACTTGAGGGGTTGTATTAAGGAAAGAGTTCGAGAATTCCTTCGAAACCGCGAAGAATAATTCCTTTCGTATTTTTTTCTTCTTGAAAAAGGGGAAATGGTTCTAATGTTGGCCTATGGATCTAAGGTTGGGCCCATCGCTAAAAATATGCTATTTATCAATTTTATCTAGATGAATGCGTCATTGGGACGGTACTTATGGATACTTTTGGTCACTATTGAAAATTTAGTCGATTGCTGAATTTATGTATGGGCCCAAATCAGGGGCATTTAGGCCGACATTACATCCATTTTCCTTATAAGGAAAATTTGCACTTGAGTGGAAACCGTTTTCAAATCCGTTAATTCAAATTCAAAGTAAAACCAAATTATATTGTTCCATTTCTTAGTGAGACATACTTTATGAAACCTTGCATTTGGTGGTTGTTGCGTCCAATTCAGTTCAGTAGTTGTATCAACAATCAATACGAAACTAACGATTTTAAATTGGCTCACCACTTTAGTAGCCTATTGGTCCCAAGCAAACGATTAACGTACCCTATTCTAGTCGAAATTCTAGTACTACGCAATGTTTGTTTTGATTCGCTATGAAAGTTTGACAGATAAAATGAGGGGTTATTGGTTTTTCCTATGTTTCGAGGGGTGATTCGACAAGCTTGGGACCGAAGATAGTACCAGAGGTGAGCCAAAAAGTTGAGCACGTTTCTTCGGGACCTACTTGTCTTAGAGTTACCTCTATGGTTGTATGTTGAGCAAGGTTGCAAATACTCATTTCAGCTAAAACAATGTTTTTTTTTTTTTAATTATGAAATAATTCAATGCTATGATTATATTTTGAATTGGTAGGATACAAGAAGAGGTTGCAAAGAATGTGTTTGACATATTAAACCTGTTTATTTTACTTCATGAGAGTCACAATCAGCGATTTTTCACACACTCACTCACTCACTCACTCACTCACTCACTCACTCACTCACTCACTCACGCTTATCACTACAAATCACGCTTATCACTACACCACCGGCGCCGCTGAGTAACTTTTCTTCAAAATAGTTCTTTTTGTACACATTATGGGTGCTTCCAAGTTAGCATGTAGACGTTAAGGAAACGTTGATTTCTAAACTCATGGTTGAATGAAATTCGATAGATGGCAGTGAAAAACGTGAGAAACATCAAAACCATCAGTAGTGTATAAAGGGGTAAGATGCACCCCGGGGCAAAATGAATTTTTGGGCGTTTCAAATTTCGAATCATTTCACGAAATAATCGGAATTACACGAAATAATCGGAACTTCACGAAATAATCGGGATTTCACGAAATAATGCTATTACGAAAGTTGGTATTTTAACATGCCTCTGATTGAAAAAGGTTGGCGGCGCAGAGCCCTATCATAATCACAGCCGCACAGCCACAGCCGGTTGTTCGTCATAATTCGACGAGTTGAAGGTGTGATTTTTCCGGGTGTTAGTTTTGCGCTCTAAGGTGCGAGAACGACGGATGACGAACAACGATGACGTGACGGCGGGAAGTGGCAAGGTGGAAATATGTTCACGTTCGTTCAGACCGACTCAAAATTGAACCGTGTCGTTTCGATTTCGGCACAAGTTGATTTACCAGGAAAAACTTCTCGAATATGAGGAAAACCGATCGAGGTAGATAGTATAGTCATCGATCCCCACAACTTTTGCCCGCAAAATTCAACGCTCTTCTAAGAAAATCCACTTTAGTCGAAATTGATGTTGAGTCGGTCTGCACGACCGTGTGCATAATCAAGTGACTAGTTTGAGTTTTGGGCCTGTCATGGGTTGATAGTTGATAATCAGATTGACAAATTTCATGCTTCGACATGAAACGACGACCGCCCAGATTGCCTCCCACAACCTAACCCTGCGTGGTGGCTCGGGTGAAATCACAAATCAGTCTGGTAGCTTGTTGTAGGCGGTTGTAGTCGAGCGCACATGTCGGAATAAATATTTGCGGGTTGATAGACGTGAATTGTTTGATATGATTTGAAATTCAAATCCGATTCTGTTGCAGACCTTGATTTCAATGGCATTCCATAGTGCAATGGAATGCGCAAAATATGTTTTCGCAAATATCGCACACCGAGTTGCATCTCCGGGAGTATGGATGCCGAACAATGATGCTGATTTGTAGCAAATTATGGGGGGAATAATAGTTTAAGATTATCACTTAGTCGATGGCATTTACCGCAGTTTGTAGTCTGAAATAGCTCCAATTGAAAACGGATTAATTTGGTTCAATTTCTGCAAGCACAGTTTAAGATATGTATTTCGATTACGACAAGATCTGATGCATCGATTTTCCTTCAAGGAAACGCTTTTAGTATTCTTCTCCATCGTCACAATTCTTGACTTTTTGGCTTTTAAGAAGAAAGCACGTTCTGCGAAATATAACCTTAATGGCTTTTTAATGATAAAAACGTAAGCACAAGCAATTTTACTCCCGCATCGCCTCCCATTATCGGACTGGAAAAAGTTTTTGTGTAAAGTGAGCGAGTATCAAAAGATAAAAAAAAAAGATCAGGAGAACTGAGCAAAGTGCGAACAGTAAACTTTGAAAAATGGTCCAATGTCGATATAGGAGAACACCGTATAACCAAACTTTGCAGCCAAGGCATAGTAGGATCATGAAGAAACCAACAATAGACTGCTCCGGAACAGGATTCAGAGTTAGACAAAAGCTATACAATAGTTTTGATATTGCGTTAGTTTAATTTGTTAATCTGCATTGGTTAGAAGATTATAGAGCAGTTCCACGCCAAATGACGAATCGATCAGACTCGACCATCTCCTATCCGATTTACATGAAACTTTGCATAGTTGTTTAATGGGCAATTATTTACATCTATATCGCATGATATTTACATGACTTTTTCATACGGTCACCATCCATTACAATTACATTTTAGAGAGCAGCACGCCAGAAGCTGTCTAAAATAGGGCTGTCCTTAAAAGGACCATTTGTTTAAGAGGGTTTTTAAAACAAAATAGGAGTCATTTTTTAACATTTTTTCAGCTAAATTAAATGTAATCACACTTCGTATTAACGGAGTTCATTTTTAATTTGAACTTCTAGTAACCCTACGACCATCAGATAAGCGAGTTTCTGGTATGCATTCTTATTTGCTGTTTTGTTTTGATTCTGCTTTCCGTTTGGCATCGTTCCATTTCACTTTACTCCATCTCTAATTTGCACGGCGTGCAGACTATCGGAGTTCAAACTAAAAAGTTTTCAGATTAAGAACAGTCAGAGGCCCTACAAATTTAAACAGCACTTCTCAGTGCTAAATATTAAGGCATGTGCTCGAAAAATACACAATTTTTATCCGAGTGTAACTTTTTTATCCGTGGGTAAAAAATGATGAAAATCTGGGTATAACTAGTTTGGAGTGAATTGTTTACATGTGCAAAATTTCATAACAATCGGTTCAGTGGTTATTGAGATGTAATCGAAACAAGAAGAAAATCGCCGGAGAATTTTGCGCGCCGTCATGGAAAATCCGACTGCGACCATAAGATGGATCGGAGGACAATTGGGAATCACCCATACAACTGGTCTTGGATGGTAAATCGTTTAAGGAGTCCCAGACGACCGAGCGGCGGGCTGGAAATGGAAGAAAATCGAAGACAGCTGACCCTGTGAAGGCCCGGAAGGTGTTGGATTATTTCAAGCGTAATCCGAACCTTTCGATTCGCGACGCGGCTCTGAAGGCAAAGTGTTCCGCCTGGTTCGTTCAGGCGGCCAAATCCCGCGCAAGGAAGCTGTATCGAAAGTGGTTAACGATACCGATGTGTGTGGTTATGGATGATGAAACCTACATCAAGGCAGACGCAAATCAGATACCGGGGCTGGAGTTCTACGTTGCCAAATCACGGTTTGATGTTCCGGAAGACATAAGGAAGAAGAAAGTGGACAAATTCGCCAAAAAATACTTGCTCTGGCAGGCCATATGCCAATGCGGTAAACTGAGTAAACCGTACATCACAATGGGTTCCATCAACAGCGAAATTTACCGCAACGAGTGCCTCCAGAAGCGTCTGTTGCCCTTCCTGCGGTCCCACGGAGGCGAGACATTATTTTGGCCGGACCTGGCATCATGCCATTACGCGCGATCGACGTTGGATTGGTACAGAGACAATAACGTTGTTTTTGTACCAAAAACCGCCAACCCCCCAAATTCACCAGAGATTCGTCCGGTGGAAAGATTTTGGGCCATAATGAAGGCCAAAGTTTGAAAATCGTCCAAGGTATTTAAGAACGAGCTGGAGCTGGAGAAAGAATGGATGAAAGTGATCAAAAAGTTCGGCTCCACCATTGCACAAAATGTAATGAGGGGTCTTAAGGGAAAGGTGCGGGCTTTCAGCGATGGAAAAGAAATTGAATAAAGTAATTAGGCCGAAACATAATCCATATGTAGTTCATTCCCTGAAAGTTTCAAGAAAATCCGACTTAAAATAAATTTTTGACGAACACTTTTGTCTGGTGCATTTTTTTCGAGTACAGGCCTTACTTGCAAATTTTATACCTTGTTCGATTCTTATGTCTCTTCGATCCTTGTTTGTACCGTATCCAAAGTAATTCTGCTTGGATATCTATTTGAAAAATTCCTCTTCGATCCTTTGGATTCTTATAGTAATCTGCTTGGAAGTAGATTTGGAGAAACTTTCTTCTGCCACCATGGTGCCCAAATGCTAAAAAATAGCAATCTCTTCATCCGCCTTCTTATGAAATTTATTTGAGCAATCAATTTGATATGCTCACGGATAATGAGGATGATCCATCATCCAGGAAAAATCCCATTAAACATTCCCGGCTTAATGCCAAGAAGGAAAAAGTCCCTACTATTGTGATAACCACTTCCGATTTCTATGCTCTTCACATGGAACTGGTGAACTTCTTTAAATTCAAGTTTTCACTTCATATTGGCCGTCGGGGTTAATACCGTGTATTGGTTGAAACCTTCGACGGATTGAATCGTATTCTCAAGTATCTTACTGAAAAGCAGCACATTTTTTTATACTTACGACACCAACACTGAACGTCTGTTCAAGGTTGTCTTGAAAGGTCTGCCCAATAGTGAATCCCTGGATCAGATCGAAACTGAATTGAAAAACTACAAGGAACAGCCCTATGGGCGTAGGACTACGTGGTCTTATATAATAAATTTTATTTGTTAACTGCAGTAGGAGCATGTGTTTTGTGTAGAAGTAGGAATTTGAGCAGGGTTCTGTCTGTTTTACTCTTTAGTATGACGCGCTTGACATAGATGGCCCACAGCAACTCACAAAGAAACTGATTCCGATCAATAGCGGTGCGGCTTCTTCCTCCTTCTATGGATGCTCATGTGGGCTGCCGCTCGCTGCTTGCCGGCAGCCTTTCGTTGTGTACTGGAGAACACCACCACTCACCACGCGGTGATTGAATAAACACTGTTTGGTGACCGAATGGAATTCAACGTTGAAATCTATGTTAGGGAAATCGCTTTTCGCAGGCAATCGGTGATAATTTTAATTATCATAGCAAGAGTTGCACATTCGTGCAATTTTCAATAGTGACATTTTTAAAAATGATAATCTTAAATTTAACAGATGCGTAGGAATATTGCTGATCTATTGGTGATAAAACTATTGAAATTGAGCCAGGGCAGCTGAGTTATTAACGTTCAAAATCTTTCATAATTTTGTTACATGTTCAATTTTCGGTTTTCACAAAACGTACCCCCATATAGAAATCATAGACGTAGTCCTACGTAAAAAATACTTGGAGTTGAGCCAGATCAAGTAATCAAAATGAAAATGAAATGCCATCCTGGAAATTCGCACAACGGGATTTTTTAATGATTTTTATTTAGTTTACTTATTTTAGTTAGTGAACTAAACAACGTTAAGGCCTTAGAAAAAGCTACATGTCCGAGTGAAGTTGGAACACTTCAGGAAGACTGGAGGAAATTTTCAAAACCTAGCCCAGTACCGAAAGTGCCAGGGATGGGGTCACGGAACAAAAAATTGCTACATGCCATCTAAATGCATGAATTGTGGTGATTCCTCTCTCACAGAGAACCACTGTCTTGTGAAGGAAGATCCTATGAAATTTAGATGTTCAAATAGTGGTCAAATAGTTCAAATCTAATTTTTGGGAAGCGATCTTACAATCTCGTTATAAGTGACAGGTAGGAAATACCCCACGTTCCCGACAAGGCACTAATTTCTCTGCTGTTGACAACGGTCAGCGAAGAACAAAATCTACATTCGTACCCGTAGGTACATCTTTACTAGAGAGAAGGTTCCCGTCCTCGGCAGAGTTGTTCAGATGAATAAGAGCTATTTTATGGCGAAGAGTTTGGTTCAGAATTCACTCAGTGTGACATTGATTTTTTAACTTAACATATGGACTAGATAGAAGATTTCCGTCTTGGATAAAGTTGTTATTTCATTTCGAATTGTTTGCACTCAGATGGACTAGATATAAGGTTTCCATCTTCCGCAAAGTAGTTTGTGGTAAACAATTCAGCTCAGAATTCACTCACCAGGTGACACTAATGTAACATTCATTTCGAATTGATTGCCCTAACTTTACATCTTGACTAGTTAGAAGGTTCCCGTCTTTGGCAAAGCTGTTCAGATGAACAAGTTCCATTTTATGGTAAATATTTAAGCCCAAGATTAACTCACCAGGCGGTGCTAGTGTGACAATAATTTTGAATTGTATGATCTAACTTAATATATGGACTAGATAAAAGGTTTCCTTCATCGTCAAAGTTGTTCAGATGGACTAGAACTATCCTAAGGTGCTCATAATTCATTCACCATGTGGCGCTAGTGTGATATTCATTTTGAATTGTTTGCCCTAACTTAACACGTGTACTAAATAGAAGATTCCCGACCTCGGTAAAATTATTCGGATGTACCTATCCTAAGGTAAAGAGTTCTGCTCAGAATTCACTCACCAGGCAGCGCTAGTGTGAAATTATTTTCAATGGGTTGTCCTAACTTAACATCTAGACTAGATACAAGGCTCCCGTCTTGGGCAAAGTTGTTAAGATGGACTAGACCTGTTCTATAGTAAACATTATTATTTAACTTTATTAAAGAGGCTTTCAGCCTTGGGCTGGTTCGCCTTCTATAGTAAACATTTTAACTCATAATATACTCATCGCAGTGTTGCTTCACGTTGTTTCGAGATTTTATGGTTTCACTTGACTGCTTGCCTTGATAGAAGGTTCTGTTTTCGGCAAAGTTTTTAAGTTTTTGTTTATCAATAGTCTAGGATAGGTCTTGTTCATCTAAACAAATTTACCCACACACTTAGAAAAATTGATGTAAATTTAGGTGCTCTGAGACTGACATATACGAGCGTCAATTTTGACATAAAATTGAGTCGTAATAGACGCGAAATTCAGCTCTATCAAACGTACTTTTGAGCTTTTTAGTATCGGAGCACTTAATTTTACATGACATGTTTGTTTACGTCTCATCATTTATGTCAAAGATGGATTCCGTCACGTGTAAGATTAGGTATTTCTAAGTGTGCATAAACCTTCTATCTAGTCCATATGTTAAGTTAGGGCAAACAATTGAAAATGAATATCAAACTAACGCCACCTGGTGAGTGAATTCTGAACTACACTCTTTACCTAAGGATAGGTCTTGTTCAACTTTACTGAAGACGGGCACCACAGACAAACAGACATAACTCTTATAAGAAAATTCTTCAAAAAATATCGTCAAGCGTATTTTGGATGCACACTAGCACCATCTATCTTGCACATTCCGAAGCATGAAATTTTTTCACTAGTTGCTTTTCCCTCGTTATGTCAACGGGTCAGCATAATGTATTACCTTTCTACCACCGCCCATCACTTTAATATGTACACAGCAAACAAATGTAATATGTATCAATCAATGTTATTCAAGATCATGAATTGAACTCATTGATTTTAAAAGTGGATACAATATTACATTCATTAAAATGATTTCTTGTCAAATTTGTGTGTTCAGTACACCGTAATATTACACTATAAGCGGAACGACTTATGTGCAGCATTTCGAATGTAATATGCAATGCATTCCTGACGTGGCTGAACATTACGATAGCATTAGATTGCGGGGTTGCTAGTGTATTATAATGCTTTGTTGATTATTCATGAACTCTTGATCGCTGGAAATTATTGTTAATATTTGAGGTGGAAAAAAGAGTAATGAAAGCAGTGTGTGCCGAAGCTTTTTCACATTTGTATCACTGTGAAGCAACTGAAAAGTGTTGAGGGATCGAGCTAGATTAAGTGTTGTATTTTACCGAGCTAGATTAAGTGTGTAACTGTAACCAGTTCGTTTTTGTTTGCTAATCTGGTTAAATGTTATACTTAATTATCTTAAGACAAATCTTCCAGCTCAAATCGTTGTAGGGGTTTTGTTTTAGTAGATTAGTAGATTAGTATGTGGGATGCTTGCCCAAGAAACAATAAAAGGTGATTTATTGCGTTGCCTCCTTTTTTCAAGAGCTGACATCTACTAAATTGACCTGAAAACGAACTGGCACCACTGATAAGTTCAAGTGTGCTGACTTGCTTAACGCTTCAGTGGCGCCACCATGATAAATGAGAGCACATTCCGAACTGAAACCTTATTTGCAAAGAATTTGATTGTGAGTGTTATGTCTGTTTGTCTTTGCGGGAACCTTGTATCGAGTCTAAGTGCTATGTTAGGGTAAACAATTCGAAATATATGTCACACTAGCACCAAAGAAAAATTCTAAGATGAAACTGTCAGGAGAAAAACATTCTATTTTAGCGCCCTCTTTCACGGCCCCTTTTATCCAATGAATATCCCCCGTATGCAAGGTGTTTTTGTGGTTATGCCACCGATAAACCGACATGAATGACCATAGAAAAACAATAAAATTTCTGACCAAAGCACACTACTGACATCTGGCTCCGTGTTCGCGCGAAATATTTACCTAAGCCATGAACCCGCATGCAAAAGTTATGAATTGGTTCGTGTCTGATCTATTCTGGACAAATTATTTTTATCTAGATAAAAAAATCCTATTATTTTGACAGTTGGGATCACTGCACATTTAAATCGACCGTTTACGATTTTTGGAGATAAGTCAGAATTAAGTGTCATATCGGTTTGTCGGTGGTTATGCTGCCCCTTCGGTAGAGTTGAAATTTTACGCTTTTTTAATCAAAACAATCACATCCAATATCAGATATGTCCCATTTGAAAATTACGCGATTAACAACTAATCAATTATTTTTTGTTCGTTATGCTGTCATTTTTCGACCAAGCAATGGGAGTGCAGAACAAGTTTGAAACTATGGGTGATGATTCTCTGGAGAACCGATATAACCGATAGCATATATTTTACTTTTCGGTTCGTTAATCGATTAATCAATTATTCGAATGAAAATTGGACATCACTAGATGAATGTGAAACGTCATTTCAAATATAAGGGCCGTTCATAAATAATGAGACAAATTGAAAGGGACCAGGACTATTCATTAATTACGCTTCCATGGTAACTGAAATAAACACGAGTGTTGACCGGTTGCTAGCACTGCCTGGTGAGTGAATACTGAACGAATCGCTTTACCTTAGGATAGGTCCATTTGAACAACTTTACCGAAAACGGAAATTTTCTATCTAGTCCGTATGCTACATTAGGGCAAACAATTCAAAATGAATTTTAAAAATAGTGCTGCCTTGTGAGTGAATTCTAAACTGAACACTTTTCCATAAAATAGGTCTTGTCCATCTGAATAACTTTGCCAAAAAACCTTCTATGTAGTCCGTATGTTAAGTTAGAGCAAACAATTCAAAATTATTGTAACACTAGCGCTGTCTTATGAGTCATTTCTGAACCAACCCCTTTGCCACAAAATAGGTCTTGTTCATCTGAACAACTTTACCGAAGACGGGAACCTTCTATCTAGTCCATATGATAAAATAGGGCAAACAATTCAAAATCAATGTCACGCTAACGCAGCCTGGTGAGTGAATTATTACCTAAACTCTGTTCCTTTAAACATGTCTTGTCCACCTTAACAACATTGGCAATTCAGGGGTATATTGTTACAATGACCCCTCCCTATGAGACATCTACCCCCTAACATAAATTTTGATAAGTTGAGTAAAAAAAAATCGTGTTCTGTATACAAAAACATTTCTGAATTTAAAAAAAAAAAGACTATGCATTCAGCGTAATCAGTTAAAACAGCTGAAAACGGCTAAGGGGTACATAATATTCCAATTTTACTGGGAACTGTGACGAATTTTGAATTTATAAGTGTCCATTTTCCTTGTAGAAGTTTGTAACCGATAAGAAGTAACGGCTATTTTTTAAAGATTTCTTAAATATTTATGCTTGAAGATTCAATGGAATTGTAGCTTTTTCCGAAAGCAATTGTATTTTGTTGACCTGGAGTCGTTGTCGATCGATTTTAATCTAACTCCACAGCCCTTTAAAATCGACATCATTTTATGAAATTAAAGAATACAAAGGCACTCCATGTTCTAGCATGTAGAGAATAATTTCAACCAGAAAAGATCCTCAACCCTTCTTGATGATTCTGCCTCCAGCACGATGTTTGTCGCTCTACTCAGAGGTATTGTTAATTATCTTTTATGATCTATTTAATTTAAATATTTTTAAGCTTAACACCATTTATTATGATATGTTATTCGCTAAAGTGAATCATTCCTTTAAGCGACTGGCTGCCCAACAAACAATTAGAGTTGATTAACAGCCGAATAAGCTCTTTTTAAGCTGAAGAAGCTTGTTTTTGCCTGAATAAGCTCTTATTCAACATGCAATGTTTGTTGGGTGAGCACTGTAGTTTTAGTATCAGTAAAATATTCTGGACTTACCTAGCGTTGAAGAAAGAAGGCGGCAAGTATAGCGCAAGATGACTATCGTCGATTGAAAATCTTGATCATGATTTTTTTCCTTCTACTGCTTCCGATGTACTTTACACCGCACCAGACAAACTCGATTCGCCTTAGCATAGCGGAAAATAGCCTCATTCTTGTTTTTATTACTCATCGTCGGGTTTGCATTTCCCATTTGAGCGTAGGAAGCAAGCAATTCTGCTCCTTCCTGGCCCCCCTGGTGCTTCCATAAGTATGTTGAAGATAGTAGAAGAAGCTCTTTCGGAACACTTAAACTTAAGGAATCGCTTCGTCGTCGCATCCCTGCGTCGTGAACGAACTTTCAACCTATTCTCACTTTACTCAGACCGACGAAGAACAAGAAAAAATACCACAGCAGATGAGTTCAACTAGATATATAAACTTTCGCCAGCACTGGAGACTTTTAGCGACGAACGATGGATTCCGCTGTCAAAGTTTCATTTTATCCCGTTTATTGAGTTTATTATCAAAGCATGCCAGCGACCAGTTGGAAAATGGATTTGCTTCTCGAAAGCTTTCCACCGAGCATTTGGGTTGGGAAGGAAATCCACCCGATGCGGTCGGAGGTACCGCACCATAGCACTATGTTATGTAAATAATTAACGGCTCGGTTTTTTAATAATTCCGATTATCCTTATTTATTTCGTGCATTGTTCTAGCAGCAGCAACAGCGGAGCTCGAGTCGAATAATTTATGAACTCTCTATAGATAGGTTTGTGGTTTTGGAGGAAAAACGGGCACCCTAAGAAGATTGATATTGTTTGTGGAGAAGATAAGTACTTCGAAGGCTTTTTAAAAAAGAACTACTCTCTACGATGGTCGGAAAAGTAATAAATTTAATTTTATTTCAATCCAAACCATACAAGCTATTCCTACAATCATATTTGATTAGCTAGCACTTCTACCTGTCAGCAGATTTGGTAGATGTCGTTTGATGGCCTGTTGCTTGATGAGAAAATTCTAGAGTAACATTAGAAATGGGCCTATGTCCAAAACGTAAGCAAACCAGAAAATGAATTTTAAATTTTTCCGCCACTATTCAATTCATATTTAAGAAAATTGAAGTATTTTGGGCATTTATATTGTTCACAATAACAATAGTAACTGTATCTCAGTATACAACCTACAAAATATGCGAAAAGCTTTCAAAAATATATGAAAATCGATAAAAATTTAATTTCATAAATTAATCAGCCTTTTTGTTAAGCCGTTGTACTTGTCATCACGAATGGTACGCCCTTTGCTAAGCCTTTTCACAAAGTCAAATAAATTCAAAACAAATCATCGGCCTTGCCTCAACCAGTAGGGCCTAGCTTTGGTTTGAAAATTATCAATCATCAGCCATTCTACGTCACTAGGCTTATCAATGAAATGAAACAAATGAATGGTTGGCCGTTGAGTTTGTTTGTGTGGTTCGTGATTGTTCTTTCTAGCGTGGTCAATGCATTTGCTAGCTGTTTTTGTTGATGTTGGATATGGTGTAGGTGAAGTCTTTTGTCGCTGGTGAAGAGAGGTGTTTGACGCTGAATATACCTCAGAAATCCACGTGACTCGAATTTCGGAAGCCAGCCTTTTCCGCCACGTGCTCAGCCAGCACAATTCAAATGGTGTTGATTTATGCGAAGCATTTCATATTAATAATTACAAAAGGTGGATATGAGGGTTCATCTACATATTCATATGTTTGCAATGTTCAGAGCGAAGTACCTGAGTGCCGGGTAAAACTATAAATTTCCAGTGGGACTTTTCGCCAATCCAGCTTCGTAAAACCGGATGGGAGAGACACTTTTCGTTGCTCATTACTGATGCGAAACACATACCGCGAATCAGAAAGTGGTTGAAGGCAGGAGAATTCACGTAAAAGTTCCTACCGTCGTCGTCGACAGGTGACGGACTATAGGGTGACTTACTCTATGTTGGCCTTTTCTCCTGTTGAAATTCAAAAATCTTGTTCAAACATATAATAAAATTAACAATATTTGGCTTATGGCTGTCTAACAGAATAACTTAACAGTTATTAATCCAGCTCCTCATAAGTGTTGAGAAAATATCAAAAAATCCAATCTAAATATCTCCGATGATCAAATATGAACAACGAAACAACAGCGGATGATATTACATGCTGTGATATCGTTGCTCCAAATATCAAGGTTCTAGCTAACAAAACTCACCAGCTACGATTATCACCAAACTGTGGTGAGTTTGAGATTCAAGATTTCTGCTTTACACCTGTCGCGATCCGAGACTTCCATCACCGCTGGCAGCTGTAAATTCGTGTCTGGCATGGGTGGAAAGTAAAGACAGATAGCTAACTATTCTATTCCTTTCTAAAAAAAAAATCGATGTCCAATGGAATCAATTTAGCATCGAGTCAACTCTAAGCTGCAATTACGCGTTATGAGTAGTCTCGCAGTATCAAATGAGTATGTAAACTTAATACCAAGCATGATATTTTGTTCCAATATCACACGTGATATTGAGAGCGTATGAGAGCAAACAAAAAGCAAATGATTATGCCATCGCTGCTCCTCATGCTGATACTTAACCACTATCCGGAAACTTTCAGTTCGCCCCAACATTGGGTTCAAGCACCCTAGATGTCCTGGATCAAAGCATGGCAAGAACCTAGAACCAATGTGGCTGGTTTGCATTGCCATATGCAAATTAATATTTAATTAATTAGCCAAACATTACCGTTTCACAGCACGTCGTCATCGGCGTCGCGCACTGTGTGTGTGTGTGCTCGTGAGACGACGGCCGAACAGGCAGATCTTTGTAACAGTATTCTACTAACGACCACCACCTGGTTTGGCGTGGTAATTCGTTTTGTGCTGGTTGGTGGTTTCCGGCAGGTTCTCGCAGAAACGAAAACTTTATTTTTGATCGAATTAAAACTGGAGCTAGTATTTATATGGGAGCAATAAAATTACTGCTGTTGATTTATACGAAATGATTTGCTTTGGATGAAACTTACACACCGTGAATGGAGAGGAAGTTGATTATTGATACACATATTTCATTTGATCTTTAACGTTTTGTCTATAAATACAAGTTTAGACAACTCTAATTATTCAACTGGCTTGAAGTTAATTCGATTGAATCACTTGGCAACCGAACTGAGCACGTGTAAAGCTGGGTTTAGACATAGCAAGTCAAATCATAAACTCTGTTGAACTCAATTGGCTTGAATAGTTGAGCCTGGTTAAACTTATTTCAATTCAAGTGAGTTGATCAAGTCAGTTGAATGGCATGGTTTATACCCCGTACAATCTATGACTTATGCTGGGTTTAGACTAGGCAAGTCAAATGATCAACTCAGTTGAATTCAATTGGCTTGAAAAGTTAAGCCCGATCCAACTTTTTTCAGTTCAAGTGAGTTGATCAAGTCAGTTGAGTGGCATGGTTTACACGTTCAATTCGCGTTCAAGTCAGTTGAATTCAACTGACTTGATCAATTGACTTGCCCTGTCTAAACCCAGCTTTATAGACTTCTCTAACGTTTGTGAATTGTACAAGTATTAGTGCAGAACTTTGGGTAAATTCAAAGATTTTCTTGCACTAATACTTATAATTTATCCCGAGTTCTGCACTAATACTTGTGCATTTCATAAACGTCAGAGAAGAATATATCATGTAATATACACTGAGGCAAATAGACCTAAGAATTTCATAAGGCTCGACTTATTGACAACATATATGAAATTCATAAGCGTGACTTATGAATGATTTTCGGGTAGCATAAGGTAGTTCTTATACGCCTTTAACCGAGGGGGAAGACGGCGTTCATTTGAGTACCTCTTTTTCTTAGAGTTGCTCCGAGCTACTCTGGTTTGCTCTGGGATCTGATCTAATTTGTGACGAAAACAGAATTAGTAGGGCATATAGTTTTGAAATCAGACCATGCAAATGTCAGTTCGATAACGAAACGAAAACAATGAATTAAGAAAATAAATGGATGCAATATTTAAATAAGGTAATGATCTCGTTTTCTACCAGTTCATTAAAGTTTTGACTTTCTGCAGGGCACTTTTCTCTTTGCAATGGTAATGAAATTGACCAAGATCTTGCTACCGTAGTATTGGGCATCCAGATGATTAGAGCAAACGAATGGATATGCCCTTCCGGCTACCAGCTCCGGTGGGGACATGTACTTGAGGATGAATCCTGTGAGGGTCTCGATGAACAGGAAAATACAAACGTACAAACTATTCCACCAAACCCCCACACACGCCCTCTAGCACCATTTATTTTGTATCAAAACAGCAACGTTAGTGTGTGATGCTTGTTTTGCTAGCAGGTTCTCCGATGAATTGAATGTATTTTACGGCAAAGATCTCCGGCTGAAAAAACTAACGTTCCTTTATACCAAAAATATTGATTGCTTGGGTTGCGCTGTCAAAACAATCGAGATAATAAAATCGTTCATCAGAGAGCAGAAGAGTTCCTCAGAGCTACTCTGGATTGCTCTTAATTTCTCACTGTCTTCCCCCTCGCCTTTAAGGGGGGAAGTAGAATTAGAAGGCCTAAAATTAGGCCTATCTTTGAGAGTGGATTGCGAGTAGGGAAATAAATGAATGTTAGCGATTATTTATGTATGTTATTAAGGATTTAATGAAGATTAATTATCAGTGACATTTTTTTTAAATTTTGCAATTTAGCCCAATTATTATAAATAATGTGAAGTCAATTTTTTAAAGCAGCACTTCGCGCCGTGCAGTCCCTACGTCCATGATCAAGTCTGAAACAAAAAAAAAACAGGACAATAAATTTGAAGGTACAGCGCACAACATGAATTAATTCGTATGTAAAAATAATGTTTTTTTCACAAAAAAATTTGAAGTTGAAAAAAAAATTAAAAAACCCCTATTTTTTTCGACTTTGTTTATAAAAAAAAAAAGATGTTATAACAAACAAATCTAAAAAATCTTTCTATTCATGTTGTGGAGAACTTAATTATGAACATAAAACAGAAAACCGGAATCGATTTGAATGAAAACTCTGACCTGTACATTGCACGGCGATTTTGAAAACACTACTTTTCAGTAGAAGCATTTAAAGTTCAACTTTGACATGTTCAGCCATTTGACATGCACTCACTGAATTGCGTATAACTTTTTAAATAAGTTCCGGACGGCTTTATGCTTTTAAAGGCTCATTCCCAGATACATATAGAGTAAATTAAGCCAACAAAAATATTTTCGAAAAAAAAAAAATTCTAATTGTACTTCCCCCCTTAACCATTTCATTTTCACAAGCGTTGAAAGACAAGTGTCAACATACGGGCCCCCTAACCTCAACGTCCATTTGCCGGTTCCAGTCTGCTCCGATTTATTATTTTTTGTCAACATTATTTTTCATAAGGCAAATCAATGAAATTCACACTCATTTCTTATGGCTAAAATTCACAAGTGTTTCTTATGGAATTCTTACGTTCTTTTGCCTGCGTGTAGGCTATCTTGCAATGCGCACTCATACATTTAGTTTTCACTGGAAATCCTGTGTATGAGTGCTCATTGCAAGACAGCGAATATTACATGATATAAGCCATAGTTTGTACGAGGTATTACACGATCACTTCGCGATCAATTCGCGATGAATTCAACTGACTTGATCAATTGACTTGCCTTGTCTAAACCCAGCTTAAAGCTGAGTTTAGACTAGGCAAGTCAAATGATCAACTCAGTTGAATTCAATTGACTTGAAAAGTTGAGCCTGGTTCAACTTTTTTTAATTTAAGTGAGTTGATCAAGTCAGTTGAATAGCATGGTTTACACGTTCAATTCGCGTTCAAGTCAGTTGAATTCAACTGACTTGATCAATTGACTTGCCTTGTCTAAACACAGCTTAAGCCTTGCCATGCAATTGACTTGATCAACTGAAAAGTTGGTCAGGTTCAACCACGGTAGCAACTCGATACAACGCAAAGGCATAAGTACAACGACCCATACGTCGGTCTTTCAACTGCTTCTATTAGATCCGGGCGTTCTTAGAATCAAGTAGAAATGACCAATCGTGAATAGCACTGGTAAATATCACGGCCGTCATATGACGATGAGAAAACAGGTCCTCTCACTATCACGAGACGAAACTACCTATAGCTTTCTTTTCATTTGTCAATGATCAAGCACTTATGAGAATAATTCTTATGCGGTTTTGACTTCAACATTTCTAACTGATTTAGATGAATTTAAGCAAAACCGTATGTAATCGATAGAGATATTAATAAGGTTTCCTCGGTATAAGTAGCTTTAGTAGCATTAAATGAGCTAGTTACGATGATCACAACACTGTCACGTTCTGTCATGACAAAAAATTTGATGAGATTTTGAAGAAAATCTCTATCATCGTTTGCTCATCCAATGATAGTGACAGAAGTATCTCTATTAATATCGCGTGAGCTCTTTCATTGAAAATGACATTTGCCACCCCTGATCGTGAACCACCATGGATCATCAAACATCATTTCCGTCGCATTGCGTTGCAGTCAGAGCTCCGATGACCCTACCCTTTTAGACGATGGATGTGTCATCTGCAAACAGAGACAACGATCCACCATCAGGGAGAGCCGGTATATCGGAGGTGAACAGGTTGAATAGAATGGGGCCAAGGATGCTTCCTTGTAGAACCCCAGCACCGATGTTGAAAGCATCCGATGTGATGCCATTCAGAGAACGTCCTGTTCGATAGATAGTTGTTAATTATCTTTACTAGGAAGATTGGAAGACCGTAGTGTTGCAATTTGAACACCAGGCCATCATGCCAGACATTGTAGAACGCTTTTTCAACGTCCAACAACGCCATGGCAGATGTTTTCGAAACAGACTTGTTCCGTCTGAGAATGTTTGTTACTCGAGTCAGCTGGTGGACGGTCGAACGACCTTTCCGAAAACCAAACAGTTCCTCAAGTAACAAGTTGTTTTCTTCGGCAGATGCTAGGAGCCAGTGGTACACTGCTCTTTCGAACAGTTTTGATAACCCTGAGAGAAGGCTGATTGGTCGATAACTTGAAGGAGAGGACGGATCCTTCCCAGGTTTCAGGATTGGTATGACTTTAGCTGACTTCCAGCACGAGGGGAAGTAGCCAAGTCGGAAGATGGTTGTAGAATCTGGAACTCAAGTGTTTGAGTTCCAGATTCAGGATGTTGTCAAAACCTGGGGCCTTCATGTTTTTAGATTATTTGATATAGGCCAACCAGCCTCGGAAAAAATATTGGGAATCTGATGGAGGTTGGTTGCGTTTTCAGCAACCACAGCTTCGTGAGGGCTGACGATGTTTTGCTCGAGATTATGAGAGCTGACGAAGTGTTGACCTATCGCGGCAGCCTTCTCTTCAGGAGTTATCAGATGAACCACTGGGTCGCTGGGACTATCCAGTGGGGTCAGTGGTGGAATGGGTCTTGGCTTATTTTTAAGAATTTTGGTTAGTTTCCTGTTAGCAAAGTTCTGATTTCTGAGGTCCACCACCCTGGCTTGGATGGTTTTTGTTAGGCGATTACAGTGGGTCTTAAAGACAGGCAGACCAGAGCGTTGGTACTGCCTTCGGATGGTGTTACGGAGTCTTATAAGGTCTTTGGTAGATCTGTCAAGGTTCAGAATATGAGCAATACTGACACGTGTTGTTCCCTGGCCCGGGATATCGCCTCCTCGATGGAATGTAGACACCGGTCAACGTCTTCGGGCGTCTCCGGAAGGACACCGTAGTCGACAGTGGAGTCGACACAGTGTTGGAACTGATTCCAGCTGACGCGATGGTAGTTGCGTCGGGAAGCTTGAAATCGGTTGACGGATGAGCCCACATCGGCCACCACCGGATAGTGGTCCGAACTCAGCTCCTGGTGGGTCACAGGTTGCGAGATGTTGTCTCCCATGTTGCTGACGAAGATGTCGATGGTGGAGTGTACGCCAGACCGGCTCAAGCGGGTGGGAAAGTCCGGCGCTCTTATGGTGTAGTGAGCCTCTTGCAGGTCGTCGTTCAGGATTGTGCCGTTCTGGTTGCGTCGACTATTGCCCCAAGCCTGGTGTTTGGCGTTCAGGTCGCCAGCGATGATGTACTTCTCACGGCGTCGAGTTAGTCTAATGATGTCTCTGCGCAGGTCTGCTGCCGACCCGTCCCTGATGGTGACTTGCTTGGGACAATAGGCCGCAATGATGGTAATAGGACCGACAGGAGTGGAGATTTCCACACCCACTTTGCTGGGCTGGATCATCTTCATCTGGAAACTGGGTAGCAGTCGACAGCCAATATTTCTCCTTAATGCGATAGTCTATCCTCCTCCGCAGGAGCTGGTCCGGTCTAGTCTTACAAGCCGAAAATCGGGGAGGTGAACATTTATCTCCGGCTTCAGGGTTGTTTCGGTGATGACGGCGATGTCAATGCAATGTCCATTGAGGAAATCAACGGACTCAATGATTTTGCTCTTGAGCGAGCAAGCGTTCCAGTTGGCTATTTTGATGGCTTCACTGTCCATACTTTTGCACGAGGATCGTAACTGCGCGAAGCTGTTCAGGTAGTGTCTTGGTGGTGCGTAAGATTATGATCACCTCAGTCACGAGGTCACAAATTTTCTTCTGACTCACCTGAAATAGCACGGGCGTATGATAATCGCGGGACAGTAGAGCCATGGCTCGGTTGGGCCGCAGCATCAGTGAGGCGATGCTGAACTGAGCGGTGGCTGAGGCCCGCTTGAACTGATGTTGGATTCGCTACGGGGGGCGCTGGTTTAGTGGAAGCGGTGCTAGGTTTGGGACCACACGACGAGCCGGAAGTACAGGAAACGTGTCCTTGTTGACAATAGGAGCACGATTATTGCGGTAGCGACCAGCTTGGTTCCTCGTGGAAGCCTGTTGTCGGATCTGGATCTCCTATCGCTGCCCAGATGGTTGGAATCGCAGTTCACGCGCTTAGGTTCAGCTTCTTTTTCCATCTTGCAGGCGGTAGTATTGTGAGCCTCAGCACATTTGCCACAACGAGCCTTCATGTGACAGTTTTTCGTACTGTGCCCAAATGCCAGATAATTAGTGCACGTCACGGTGCCGAGGGCGATACTGCTCCCACTGAATCACGATGTTGAACAGTGCGAGAATCTGCCGCAGAGCAGCCACACTGATGGAGTCCTTATCGAAGTGCACCAGGTACAACTGGTCCCGGAATGCACTGGTTTCATCACGTCTCGCTATGGGAAAAATGTTGATTGGTTGCAGATGAAGGTGCTCCAATTCCGCTTTAATTTACGCAACAGGGAGATTTGGAAGACCACGGACCATTTTCAATGGTTTTCTTCCAAAGACGTCGTGAGTGTAGAACTCAAACCGGTTCAGCTGAAGAAAAGCGCAACAGCGTTGTAGTCCGCCAGCGTCGAACACAAGATTTTGATCCCCATGCTGCACAGCTTGAACAGCGGATGGATTTGATTTTTAGCCAGCTCATTCCTGAGCAAAGCGAGTTCCTTCGTCGAGGTGAACAGTGGGGGCACTTTTTCCCATTTCTCAACTGGAGTGCCGAGAACGGATCACTCTGTAGCAACCTTTCCGTGTGGTTGCTGGCACCAGCTTGCTTGCGAGGTCTTTTCGGGGCATCTTGATCGAATGCGGTTGCATCCACACTTTGGCGACCCATCACCTTTTGTTTTTATCAGCGGGAGAGTGGAGGCATTCAATTGTTGCTCCACTACCGCCGATTTAGCGACTGCCACAAGAGAGACGAGATCTGACGACACGTTGCTAGCCAAAGCGAAAACTCTCGACGGGTACCACGACCTAACGACTGACTTAAAACACCGAACTACTCGAGAGAGCGAGCGATTGATGGTCAAGCAAAAAATGATACTGGGTTTCAGTTGTTTCAGTTCCGATGTCAGTTGTACAAGGTCTGGCCCAACCGGTTTATTGGTATTAGTGAAATGTGGAAATGTTTAGCGGTGTTCGTATTTCATCGCAATGTTTTTTTCTGTAACGACACGTCTGCCATTCGCTGTATGGAATGTTGTGCTGCCGTGACATCGTCATTTGGTTGCTCAGCAATGTTTACAACATTTTTGCTTCTAACACCTAACAGCTTCCTGTTGTTCCAAAACTTGTATGATTGACATCGGTTTCTGTTCAACCAACCGGTAGAAACTAACAATTTTAAATTGATTCACTACTTGACTAGCCTATTGGTCGCAAGCAAATCGAT
Organism: Ochlerotatus camptorhynchus; assembly: GCF_037179485.1. Taxonomy (NCBI): domain Eukaryota; kingdom Metazoa; phylum Arthropoda; class Insecta; order Diptera; family Culicidae; genus Ochlerotatus; species Ochlerotatus camptorhynchus. The sequence continues at coordinate 338,224 of NW_027041032.1, read as the reverse complement.
TAACATGCCCCATTCTAGTCTAAATTCTAGAACTACACTATGTTTGTTTTGATTCGCTATGAAAGTTTGACAGATAAAATGAGAGGTTCGTGCATTTTCCTATGTTTCGAAGGGTGTATCGATTAGCTTGGGACCGAAGATAGTACCAGAGCTGAGCCAAAAAGTTGAGCACGTTTTTCGGGACCTTCAGGTCTTAGAGTTACCTCTACCTGAGTTGTAGAGAGTTAATTAAGGCATTTTTGAATAATTAATAATTTACAACAAAAAGTACAGTTTGATGACAGAATATGCTTATAAAACTACCTAAATTTAACCATTTTCGATATATTTCAATTTTAGTTTCATCATAATCAAATAATATCAGAAAATATGTCCTTTTCATAAGTTAGTCGTTGTTTTCTATCAATAATGATAAGTTTTACAAAATTTACATATGCTTACCTTCAACTTTCGCTTGCACCAATGGACAACTGGAAAATTGGTTTAGAACTTCTCCAATAAGCCGAAAACCAAGGCAACCATAAAAGATAAACCAACCCAAGTAACCAAGTGTAGATTGTTGCTCCTATTTTGATTTTGGAATTCACTCTTCAGTTGTCAAAATGCCGTCCAAGCAAGAAGAGCAGCGTATCAAAATTTTGCTCGCGCATCGCGAAAATCCGAGCTACTCGCACGCAAAGTTGGCAAAATCGCTAAAAGTTGCCAAATCAACCGTTACAAATGTAATTAAAGTGTTTGGGGAACGTTTGTCGACAGCCAGGAAGTGTGGATCGGGGGGAAATCGAAAACCGGAAGCCGCTGAGACGACAAAGAGAGTTGGGGGCTGTCCATAAACTACGTAGACAGTTTAGGGGGGGGGGGGTTGATAATTATCCACGGCCCATACAAATTTTAAGAAATTTGTATGGACAATTGTCTACGCAGGGGGAGGGGGGGGGGTCAATAATCCCAAAAAACTGTCTACGTAGTTTATGGACAGCCCCTTGCCGGTAGTTTCAAGCGAAACCCTAACCTCTCTCTCCGAGATGCCGCAAATAAGCTGGGTGTATCGTCTACAACCGTGCATCGAGCCAAAAAACGAGCCGGACTATCGACTTACAAGAAGGTAGTGACTCCAAATCGCGATGATAAACAAAATACGACGGCCAAAGCGCGATCCCGGAGGCTGTACACGACGATGCTGACGAAGTTTGACTGCGTGGTAATGGACGACGAAACCTACATCAAAGCCGACTACAAGCAGCTTCCGGGACAGGAGTTTTATACGGCAAAAGGAAGGGGAAAGGTAGCAGATGTTTTCAAGCACATGAAACTGTCAAAGTTCGCAAAGAAATATCTGGTTTGGCAAGTTATCTGTACCTGTGGCTTGAAAAGCAGCATTTTCATAGCTTCCGGGACTGTCAACCAAGAAATTTACGTGAAAGAGTGTTTGAATAAACGTCTGCTGCCTTTCCTGAAGAAACACGGTTGTTCCGTACTGTTTTGGCCGGATTTGGCATCTTGCCATTACGGTAAAAAGGCCATGGAGTGGTACGCCGCCAACAACGTGCAGGTGGTTCCCAAGGACAAGAACCCTCCCAACACGCCAGAGCTCCGCCCAATTGAGAAATACTGGGCTATTGTCAAGCGGAACCTAAAGAAGACCAAAAAAACTGCTAAGGGCGAGCAGCAGTTCAAGGCAAACTGGCTTTCTGCGGCGAAGAAGGTGGACAAGGTGGCTGTACAAAATCTGATGGCAGGGGTCAAGCGTAAGGCCCGGCAATTCGGATTTGGAAAAGCGGAAGCCTAACTGAATATTTTTCCTGAATTTTATACTAATTGAACTTGAAAAAGAAATTTAATTTGATTTTTTAAATAAACGATTTCACCGATTTACACGCGTTTTCCCTTGAACAAATTTTGACCGTATGACCCTTTAGGCGGGACAACAGCTCACTTTATTATATCTCAGATGACGCAGCGGTTCGTGCTGGAACTCTCTTTAAGAAGGACTGGGTTTAATTCTTCAAACAGCTCCCATTCTCTACTACTAATCAATACACATTAATACCTGCTTTTAGAAATAAGTTTCACAAAAGTGCGAACTAAATATAGAATTGGTGTAGAGGACAAAAACCTTTTTTAATATTTTCTAAAAGTTCCGTCCAAGTTCCGCCAGAAGCTGCTTAGAATGCTCTTCAATTATGATACCGGAACTTTCAAGTTCTTATAACGACTTAAAAATGAGGCTGCTTAGAATTCTATAGACCAACACCCACCAAGCTGCTTAAGCCACAAATAGCCTTTTATCAGAACTTTTGGTTACTTGGGAACTGCTTGGATGAATTTGAATTTTGATATGACGACACTCAAAATATATTCGAAGCTAAAAAAACCGAATTAAAAGTTACGACCAATCGCAATTCTCCCAACCAACGCATAGCTTCGTATAAAGAGGGAGAATATAGGCTTATAGTTATATAAAGTTATATACAGAAGATAGCATTTTTCATCAGCTTTTTAATGGAAAATATTCAAAAAATATATAAGGGTGTATTTTTTTAAATATAAGGTTTAAACACCTTTTTCAATTTTTCATGCAAAATTACTTGAAATTGTTTACCGTGTATATTTTTCCTGAACAAGAATTATTTTTTCCTAAAACTTTGTTTCAAACGTTAGTCCGATTGGAAATGAAGTTTTCGAGTTAAGATGTATTGAAAAATATCGAATTCGCCATTTTGACTTTTTATGGCAAGATTCAGATTTCATGCAAACCGGAGAAGGACGTGTCGGAATTTTTGTTGTTGCTATTTGGTCTGGAAGCTGGAAATGGTCCAATGGCTTTCACTTCAACCACCGATGACAGTAAATTCCACCCAACTGTCCATCGAGCTCAATTCGGTAAACAAACAAACTTCCCAAAAGAACCGCACCGAAACATTTCGGTTTTAGCTTTTCGGCTCTTCGACAAAAACCAAACCTCCTCTCCACCATCCCCACAAAACGTTTTACATTCCTCCATCCCAGCTAGTGCCTCTGCTCCTGGTCCAAGAAGCGGGGGGAAACATAGACATAAATCCATTCCGTTTATATGTCTAATTCAATAAACCCCAGATGAGTTCTTAGCTTTTCTGCTCCATTCGGTACAGTTAGCAGCAGCCGCTTGGTTTGGCCAATGCCAATGTGACTGTGCGCACTAGATGGACGGCACCAGGGCCAGTACGGCTCTTGTTGATTCAACTTTCCACCGAGTCTGTAATATTCATACCGAAAGACTTTCTCTACGGTTTTGTGGTGACACATAAAACTTGTGCCCTCTGCTTCTTTTCGTTCCTTTTTTCTTTTCTTTGCTTGTTCTTCTCTCGGGCCCCGGCAAACGATCGACCGGAGTCGGAGATGGAAAATTCAAACATGAGATGTAGGTTTGGAGGTTTCTGCTTCTTCATCCGGTGACGACAGTTCGGTATGTTTGCCTAGGAGCTAAATGTAGAGAAGTTAGGTTATTTATTTCTTTTCTTTTTTTGATTATTACGTCCCAACTAAAACATTACACATGTTCTCAACGTAGTGCTTGTGTGCATGTGGAATATTGAGAGGGACACACATTAAAGCTGGGTTTAGACAGGGCAAGTCAATTGATCAAGTCAGTTGAATTCAACTGACTTGAACGCGAATTGAACGTGTAAACCATGCCATTCAACTGACTTGATCAACTCACTTGAATTGAAAAAAGTTGAACCAGGCTCAACTTTTCAAGCCAATTGAATTCAACTGAGTTGATCATTTGACTTGCCTAGTCTAAACCCAGCTTAATGCTCTATGCTTAGAAAATGTTGAAAAATTCTTTTCGACTGGACGAGGAATTCCAGTGCAAAATGCTTTATAGCCTCACCTTGATGGCGAGGCTCCCAGGGAGTAAGTACTTATGTCTGTAGGAATAAGGTAGAAGAGAAGCTGGAGACAGGTAGCATCAACATCAACACATTTTCTTAAATTAACCTAGATCGTAAAATGTACTCGATATTGGTCCTATGAGAATTCCTTGTTATGGTTGTTTACTTGACATAGGTTACTTAGGAAAAATATGAATACCAATTTATAAAATGAGTGAAAATTATTAAAGAATATGTTTTAGATTCTGTAATGTGAATATTGGGAACTTTTTCTAACGCGAATAAATTGGTTAACAACTATGTTTATACATTTAAATAAATTAATTTCTACGAATTCAATGCTTTTTTTTAATTTCTACACTCAAGTGTCAAGAAATGTAAGAGACACACCGTTGTAGTCAATCAATTTATGATTTTTTAAGCATTGAATTGGGTGCTTCATTTGCCACTTTTGATATTCCAATGCCCCTTGTGAACCAAAACCATCACCATCAATCAACCTAATCCAGGAGTTCCCGTCGTAAACGTCTGGACCTAAAAGGAAAAGACTTTTTTGTAGAGTGACGGCCGACACACTACAATCTAAACACACCTGCTACCTTTGCAATTTACATTCTCTAAACAATGAAAACACTCCACCGTCCTGCTTGGCACCCTCAACCTTGCGTAGATTTTCCCAAGCGAAAAAAAAACACTTCTCTTTACGATGTAATAAAATTCAGGTGCAGAAAAAAAAGAATCCCCAATGCAAACAGGTGTCGAAAATGTGTCATAAGGTGAAACCATCTCGGGTAGCTTGTCATTCTTCTAGATCATCACCTTTTTTTTCTGCAGCCAACGCAGCGTGAGCGTAGACTCCCGTAGACTCCCGTAGACTGGAATAGTTGAAGAGGGAGGTGGAAAAGTTCCATTTCGCTTGTAAGAGGGGAGAAAGGATCCGTAACGACGACGTGCTTGGAATGCTGTCATTACGATTGGCCCATACTCACCTGTTTTTATCACAACCCAATATCGGAGGTCGCATCACCCACTTACCCACACAAACAGCTTTGTGGTGGATGGGTACTAGCTTGGGAATGGTATTACCGATGTTTGTGTAACCGAGTGATTTTAGAATGGAATACAGTATCCCCTCGATAATCCAACACTCTTTAATCCGGCATCTTATTAAGCTGACTCTCGATAATCTGACGAAAACGGGTGCAAAATCTAATTGAATCTAATCTAACAACAACACTGCCAGATTTTGAAAGCTTCCTCGGAAATGATGGATGTACCTCCATTATTTTTCCAGTCTATTTGATATATGTTTCACATCGAGGATGTGTCACACATACCAAAATGACCAGGCCTAATATGCGGAATTTAAGGGGTAAGATGATTCAGAAGCTGGTGACTAATCCAGGCATCTGCCAATCGGTAATTTTCGAACTATGGAATTGTTCGGTGAAAGTCTAAGGGTAAGACAGCTTTTGATCAGTAATATTGGAGTTAATTTTGAGAAACTCAGAGTAACTCGAGTTGCTCATTATCGAATGCACTGTAGAAAAGCAACCTGTTTTGGTGTGTATTTTTGTTTTTCAAATGTCAAGGTCAGATGTTTGACGAAGTAAACATTTAAGAAGTCTTGTTACACTTTTCGAAGTTATGCCGACAAAAATGCGCCAACAATTGCCGAAGTTACCGTGTAACCAAATCTTCATTGCAACATCATTATCCCTTCCTTCTACACGACGTCACTGGAGAGGTCCATAGAAATGCATTTATCTCATTCTCGCACAGTCGCACCCGCCGAACAATTAGCCCGAGATACAATAGGACGGCAATTGCAAGGATTGAAATCTGGCGTGTGGTTGGTTTCAGCCGGTGATGCCTGAAATTTGTGAGTTTTCCTAAACGAACAGACGTTAAAAGTGATCTAATATCACTAAGTGATAGTGAGCTCGCTGTATGTTCAAACGGTCCCAGAGATCGACAGATTCGATGTGCCGTAAATGAATGCGACACCCGTATAAGACACGTGCATGGTAAATTCGCTAAAGCCGGATAACTCGCCCAGAGAGGTAACGAATATTTTTGCATAGTACACAGCATTCTTACGAACTCCTTACAGTATTGCATGTACTTCTGGAACTCGAGCTACTCAAATCGGGATATCTACGAGAGGGCTCTCCAAACCGTCACCGTTTCGACAATCGGAGGACAATAGGTCAAGATGACTCAAACACGCCATTAGGTAATACGAAGTCATTCATGCAAATTTGGATTAGTACCAATTTCCGATTTTACAGTACGATCGTCTACGTTATCTAACGATCGAGATCATCCAGCCTGCGACAAAGAGATACCAAAGGCTCTCAGAAGGTAACCTGATCATTATCAGTGATGACCAATGGCTGGCTAACGCAGTGCCACCTCTACAGAGGGCCTTTATTTACAGCCTCAGATCACCTGACGATCGTACCCGGTCGAGCGGACCATCCCGGGTCGCCTCAAATCGCGCCATCAGACACTATTGTCTCGTCAGCGCATTCCAGTGGATTGCCAGGAGCGATAAATCCACAAATCGGTGATAGTTCACCAAGGCGGCTGAGTGCAGCGGTGCGGCACACAAGGCAATAGTGCGACGCGCACAGACGGGGCAACGGGAGGCAGTGAACAGTGCGACGATAGACTGCTGCGTGACAAGCGCTGATACACTAGTGCCGTGGGGCTACAGAGGAGTGTGACGGTTGCATACCGAGCGTAAACACGGTGTGGCTCGACACCGATACGGCGACTGTTTGTTGTCGCGCGATAAACGGCGGTGCATCCACGCAACAGTGACGTTGTGGATCTACGGTGCAACGAAGGGCAACGACCTGATTGCGCGACACGGCGGTGCATCAGCAACATGAGCATGCAGGTGAAGCAGCATCACGGGGCCCCCAACGATACGGGTTAGGAAGAAGACTAATGTATGTATGTCTGTAGTAATAAGCTTTTAAGAGATGCACATTATATCGTTAAGTAGCAAAATCCTGATGTTATCATTCCGTGATTGAGTTTTTTGAATGAAACCATCCTCGTTTCATTCCCGGCCATCTGTAGCTAGTACACCTTATTAATCGTAAGTGGCTAGCAGGCCCGAATAAGAGCTTTGGGTAATTGCAGGTAATTAAAAAAAAAGGTTTTTCAGAAAAAGACCCCAAAATTCAGCAAACTTCTAAGAACATTAGGGATCTTCGTTTCACGTTAGGGAATTGTGTAGCAGTTTTTTTTTAAGATCTTACTTCAAAAAAGCTCAATGAACTTGAAATCCTTCGCCCAGAACGGAAGATGTTCCTGCAACCCCTTCTGAGTGCGGTTCGAGGTGTGGCACGGAGCCCCATCTTGTTGAAATACAACATTTGGCTTCGGAACGTACTGTTCTTTGATCCACGGAAGATCATACTTACTTAAAATCCCGATGTAGACCTCCGTGTTGACCTTATCGCCTTCAGGAATGAACACCGGTTCATTTTTTTTTTGTCATCGGAAGCCATCAATCCAAACACCATAACGCTAACAGGATGCTTGGTCAGATACACGTTCTTGTGCTCGTCGGCCACGTCTTTTACCGGAAGAGAACTAATATACCGGTCGGTTCTGGAATTTGATACGGGATCGACGGTAAACATGCTCTCGTCCGTGAACAGGATTACCGGATTTTTTCGCTTAAGGAAGTTCAACATTTTCTTGCATCGTTCTACTCGTAGCTCCCGGATGCGGTTAGTAATCATGTGAGTTTTTTTACCGTGCTCTCGACTTCGCCCCGTAATCTTTCTTCACGATCTTCCGTGCCGTTAAGTCACTGATTCCGTGTTCCTTTGCCATTTTTCTTATTGAACGCACTGGATTCACCCGAATCTTCCTTTTGATAGCAGCAATAACCCTCGGAACCCGAGCTGACCTCGGACGACCTGTGGCCACCTTCGCGGATAGTTGTCCTTTCTTTTCTCGGTCTAAAACCCTTTTGACGGTCCACCGGGACACTCCCACGGCGATTGAAATGTCTTTTTGTGACATTTGCGCGTGGGACAAATCACGAATACGCTGCCACTTCGTCATGGTGCAAACTGTCAAACTAAGTAAATCATTTTCTTTTATACACCGCCTACTACGGTATGAGCTATAGGTTACGTGCATGCAAAGAAAACCAAGGCATTGTATGCACAGGTGAAACGGGAACCTTTTTTGTACGATGGTGCAACTGTCAACTGTCATTATCACGCATACGGTAATATCATAGAGGTAACTCTAAGACCAGAAGGTCCCGAAGAAACGTGCTCAAGTTTTTGGCTCAGCTCTGGTACTATCTTCGGTCCCAAGCTAATCGATTCACCCCTCGAAACATAGGAAAATCTACTTACCCCTCATTTTATTTGTCAAAATTTCAAAGCGAATCAAAACAAACATTGTGTAGTACTAGAATTTCGACTACAATGGGATACGTTAATCGTTTGCTTGGGACCAATAGGCTAGTCAAGTATTGAGCCAATTTAAAATCGATAGTTTCGTATTGATTGTTGGTAAAATTGCCACCAATGTTGGTTCAAGTTTCACTTATCCGAGGGTATCCGGAGTATGTCCGGATCTGGCCAAAGTAGTACCATAGAGGTAACTCTAAGACCACTGGGTCCCGAAGAAAATCATTATTATTTTTGGCTCACTCAGTACCAGAACAACGGTCCCAAGCAGTCCCAAGCTATTTCACTCACCCCTGCATGTTCTGCATGAATCCACACACCCCTGATGTTATCTGTCAAACTTTCATAGCGAATCAAAACAAACATAGTGTAGTAATAGAATTTCAACTAGAATAGGGTACGTTAATCGTTTGCTTGGGACCAATAGGCTACTAAAGTGGTGAGCCAATTTAAAATCGTTAGTTTCGTATTGATTGTTGGTAGTACTGAGTACTTAATATGGCCACCAATGATCTTATTTATGTGTTACATGAGGGTGTAGGTTCAAGAAGAATCTGACCAGTTCCCCGGAAGTACCCGAAACATGTCCGGATTTGGCTAACGTGGTCCTAAGTACTTAATATGGCCACCAATGATCTTATTTTAGAATTCTGATGTAGTTTTATGAGTTGCATGAGGGTGTTGAGAAGAATGTGGCCACTTTCCAGGGGGTACCTGGAACTTGTCCGGATGTGACCAACGTGGTCTTCAGTACTTAATATGGCCACCAATGACCACATTTTTGAATTCTCATGTAGGTGTTGGTTCAAGAAGAATCTGACCACTTCCCGGGGGTACCCGGAACATGCCCGAATGTGGCCAACATGGTTCTGACTACTTACTACAACCTTGGATGATTATTTGATTCACGCCTTGAAGCTGTTGGTTAGTTAAAAATTACAAAAAATACAACTGAAAACATTGAGCACTTCTCAGGTTGCCGCTCTACCGCATCGCGTTTTTCCAAACTGTTGAAAAAAATACGCGTTTTATTACAATGCCGCTTTTGCCGCAACGCGCTTATTGTGGGTTGCCAAACGTATAGATACCAGGATAGATACTATAGATTCCATAGATATGTGGAGACAAAGTAGAATGTAGCCAAACGAACTGTCAGTTAGTGTAGCCAAATGAGCATGGCGTCATCATGGTGTTTTTTTCGGGAGAAGTATTGTAATATTATGAGCCCATACGCTTTCCATTCTCCACATTCCGATTTATTTCGCGGAAAACAGAAGAAGGAAACCATTTCTCGATAAATTGTTGCAAAGATTTGCTTTGCACTTCATTTTGATCTTTTGCACAGGAAAGAAAACAAAACGAAACTAAACTGCACAACGAAGAGCTCTATAAACATTTTTTACGGATGCCAGTAAGATCATTTATTTTTCATGGTTGCCAAAACAACTTTTTGTGCCTCCGCTTATCTATGGAATCTATAGTATTGTGTGTGGCAGGAATATTTCTCAAAAAGCGATTATACCATATCTGTTCTTATAGCCGTACGACTGCTCTCATTGATTTAACACACGGCGGTTCTTTATGCAGGATTCGCTCCTCAAGCCGCTGCCATACAATATTATCAAAGTTACATACCTGTGTATAATCCTTATGGGCGGGGTTGCATCGCACTTATGAGCGGCGTGCTTCGACCGACCACGAATTTAACATAAGCGCGACAATATATGAATTATCAAACTTCTCATTTCATTGCTTTACATGTTAGGTTATGTTAGGTTATTTTATTAAAGAGATTTTCAGCAATTATACAAATATCAACATCCCTCATTCCAGCTACGTTGATTGACCAACTTTGTTGTTTACAATTGAATTCAGCATTCAATAAGAAGCAACAAACATCTTGAGCATAATTGAAAATTAATATCCTTTTCTCGATTGCAAAACCATCTACTTGTTATATGATCCAAAAACGTGCATTTCCTGTTTCTCTTGGAGAAATCTTCCCTGACACCTAGTCGAATCCATTTTCGAACAGAAGAACATTGAGAAAGCACTTTAGATCAGTAGGGTGAAAGCTGCACTTGACTGGCGATATTATTTATTTGTGCTACCATTCAGAACATCATAAGTGATTTGTACATTTTAGAAGTATAGATGATACTCGACCAGGATGCTGGGTATATATCAGAACGCAGCACATTGAAAGACGCTTCCGATTGTCGATTCCGTACCTGATTGCGATAAGCTCACATCCGTGCAAGAGCATTTGTCTATGTCTAAAAAGCGTGCACTTCCGGTTCATGAGCGATGGCAGTACTATTTTTACTTTTCGTTCGATGAAGGGTATACATATCGCTTTGAAAACCGACTTTCGATCCGAGGCCCGGAGGGCCAAGTGTCATATTTCAATCGAATCAGCTCGACGAGATCAGAAAATTAATGCATGTGAGTGACATAATTTTGGACACAATAACCGCCAAATGAAAGAGATAGACATCTCACCATAGGTGGATTAACTAAGGTTTTTTTTCCATTGGTATAGTCTACCTTGATTGCAATTTCGCATCTTCAATGTTTCCAAACGACTTGCGAAAAAGCGGAAGTAGCTGAATGCAACGCACAAACTAGCGGGAATAAGCTGCTTTAGGTTGAAGGGTGAGGGGTGCGGGGATTTCCTTTGAATTGATATAACGATTACTGTTTGTCTGTGCATGGCGTTCTTTCATTGGATCAGTACCTACCGGGCGGTGACCTACCTGTAGCGAGTGAGCGCAAGTCGGATGCAATCAGAAACTAAATTGGGACACCTCGTTGCATTTTTCAGAACTTGTTGTCAGGTTGTTATGTAGGTTAGTCTGTTCTATTGAGTCAACTCGGTGATGTAAGCCAGTCGTGCATAATCATCAAGGTAGAGCTGCTGAGATGAATAAAAAAAACGAAACGTTGAATTACATGAAAAATAGGTTTAGTTACATAAAACTCAGACTGCAATATGGAAATAGCATTTTCGCTCAACTATTTCAAACAGCAAATGTTCACATCCCTAGTCCCGTCCGGGAAAGCAATCCACTGTTAACGGGAAACGTGGCTGACTATTTGCAAGCCGGTATAAAGATCTTTTGATGATACGAATTTTCATCTTTTCAATAAAAGGTCTCCCTTCATTCCACCTTTCCCCTATTTGCTTGTGCCACAACCAGAAACGTATGCATGTAGCCACCCAGCAAGTGGTCCACCACGAGAGTAGGAAACTGCCAGTCAGTGTGTGCCGGAGATTTTATTTCCCCATTCAGAGTTTGCTGCTGCCGTTCTTTTGCTATTCTTTTCAATGCTTCTCTGGTTCCGTTTCTGATTTTTTTTTCGCTGATGCGCTTTGTGTACCCGACTTTTCTTTCAATTTCCCCCGGAGCATCCGGTTGCAAATATACCCAACCTAACGTGGCCGAACTTGCGATAGGGTAGCGGCCGGTGTGTTCAGCTGTTTTCGGTTTTACCATGGACAAACTTTTCAATAGGATCACTAACCCTGGTCTTTGGTTGGATGGAGAGTGAAAAACAAAAGGCCCCTTCGTACAATCGGAGAGTTGACTACGCCATATGGGAGAAAGGAGGGGCGAAGTGGAAGAAAATTATCCTAATGTCTTTACGATGGCTCTTTATTTTGATTGTATGGCACCATACTCTTGAAGCTTGGATTAGGGCATTTCGGTTGGCAGTGCCGTTGTTTTTGCGAATGAGTTCTCAGTAGCAAATGGATGAACGTTTTTTTCTTTTCGCAGTTAAGTAGTTAAGTACGTTCTAACTAGAACTTTACACCAGCTCCTGACTTAATGTGAACACAATCTATCATTGCATGGCTTTGTGTATTGTGTAGCACACAAAAGGATCAGGGCATTAGAGCCAGTGAGGACCTTAACGCCGTTATAAACAACGGTCAATGCTAGTGCTAACGGATTATAATGAGCACTGCTAATGCTAAGTGGCAAATCAAAGTTGGCACTCGTGGAGAATAGAAGAACTATGAAAGTGATGATGGTTTCAAAATTTTCCACGGGGAAGTAAACGATTGCAATCTTAAAATGCTTTTTTTGCTAATGGAGCATTTTATTTAAATCTGGTTGCTGCTACAGTGGTAGAAAAGCTCAAATCTATATGTACACCTAAAAATCTGAAAAGAAATTAATTTTTCTGTATTACATGTCTATTGAGTAGTCCTTAAGTTTTCTACTAACGTATCATCAACCAGATTTAAATGAAATACTCCATTTGCAAAATAAAAGCATTCTAAGATCGCACTCGTATACCTCACCGTGTAACATATTGAAACCATCATCACTCTCATAAATCTTCTATTCTCCACGGCCAATAAGCCCTTAAAAAGCCTTTACCACCATTATGAGCTCTGCCTAAAACAAGAGACTTTAGACATAAAATCTCATGCCATTTTACTTGATTTTAAAATTTACGCTCTGCAGCTCCAATATTGATTCGAGAAACACGGCTTACACTTAGGCTTACACGGAGTTTGTCATCTCTTGTTGTCGGTGATTTTAACCTAGCTTCTGTCATCTGGTCCTTCACAAGCTAATTCAAAACCACCAAAATTTGGGTAAAATTCACCCAGATCGGTCAAAACTGAACCTACAGGTGAATTCAAAACCACCCAAATTTTGGTAGAATCCAAGCAGATCGTTCAAAACTGAACCTTGCCAAAAATGGGTAAACTATGCTGGAAGTTTAGGGACCTCCCTTAGCTTAGTTGATAAAGGCACAGCTACAAAGTAAGACCATGCTGGAGGTGGCTGGGTTCGATTCCTGGTCCGATCTAGAAATTTTTCGGGTTGGAAAATTTCTCGACTTCCCTGGGCATAGAGTATGATTGTGCTTGCCACACAATCATACCAATGCAAAAATGGTACAGGCTGCGAAAGGCTCTCAATAAATAACTGTGGAAATGCATCTAGAACGATGTGCGGTATAAGAGGTGAGGAGGAAGGAAACTAGTGGACTCTTTCGTTCTCGCGTCTTCTTACGCAACAACAGACGTGACGTCACGTCTGCTGTTGCATAAGAACACCGTCAGAATGAAAGAGTCCACTAGTTTCCTTTCTCCTCACCTCTTATACCGCACATCGCATCTAGAACACTAAGTTGAGAGCACGGAATAAGCTAATATGCCATTGGCAAATCAAAGTTGGCACTCGTGGAGAATAGACGAACTATAAAAGTGATGATGGTTTTAAAAATTTTCCACGGAGAACTATACGAGTGCAATCTTAAAATGCTTTTATTTTAAAAATGGAGCATTGTATTTAAATCTGGTTGTTGCTAAAGTTGTAGAAAAGCTGAAATCTATGCATACACCTAAAAATCTGAAAAGAAATTATTTTTTCTATATTATATATCTATTGAGTAGTCCTTAAGTTTTCTCCTAATGTAGCATTAACCAGATTTAAATAAAATGCTCCATTTGCAAAATAAAGGCATTTTAAGATTGAACTCGTATACCTCACCGTGTAAAATTTTGAAACCATCATCACTTTCATAGTTCATCTATTCTCCACGAGTGCCAACTTTGATTTGCCAATAGAAACTAAATGATTGATTCAGCCTCTGGCGGTGAATAGAGGAACCCTCAAAAGAGTGATGAGGGTGGAAATTTTCACCGTGGACTTTTCCTGATTAATTTATCCACCGCAGGTGCTTGAAATCATCATCCACGTGGAATATTTTGTTTTCTGTATCGGGTTTGCAGTGAACCGACTGGTGCTTCCATATATTTTTGAAGCAAAAAATTAAAATTGTCATAGCGGTTATGATCTTCCGGATTTTTAATGTGTGGTTATTTCAGCTGTAAATCAGTTCAGATCTGTAGATAATAGAGAAATAATACCACTCCCGATAGAAATTTGCGAAATGTACATTATTTTGAGTTTTGAAGATCGTCATTATGGTGTAAACAAATGGATTGGATGACATTTCCTCACAAAATCGGCTAGCGCACTCTACATTGATGGTGCACGAAAAGAGTCTATCGACAATTCGACGGTGTCCCGTGTAGTAAAATCGTTCAAGGAGACCCAGACGACTCAGCGGCGAGCTAGCAGCGAAAGAAAAGCGAAAACGACCCCGTGAACGCAAGGAAGGTGAGAGATTACTTCAAGCGATGACAAAGAAGCGGGCCGGACTTCATGTCTTCTAGGTAAGGAAGGCGCCCAACCGAACCGATAAACAGATGCGGTGGCCAAATCCCGCGCCAGGAAGCTGTACCGCGAGTGGTTGGTGCAGCCGAAATGCATCGAAATGGACGACGGCAAGTCCCGCCTGGATGTTCCGGAGAAGTTCCGGAAGAAGAAGGTCGACAAATTGTGGCAGGCGATCTGTGGGTGTGGCAAATTCAGCAAGCCGTACATTACGACCAGCACCACCAACAGCTAAATATATAAAGAAGAATGCCTCCAGAAGCGCTTGCTGTCCTTCCTCCGGTCCCACGAAGGTGACACTCTGTTTTGGCTGGTTATGGTATCGTGCCATTACGTGAAACTGGTGATGGAGTGGTACGAAGCCAACGATGTTGTTTTTATGCCGAAGGTACAAATTAGTTCAGATCTGTCGAAAATCGTACAATAGAACAATTACCGATAGAAATTGATAAGATGTTGAATGAAAAATGCTTTAATTTGCGTTGTGAAAAATAGTTATCCAGATGTAAGCAAACGGTTTGGTTGACGTTTCTTCTCGAACTCGCGTGGCGCACTCTACGTTGGTGGTGCATTAAAAAGGCGTATTTCGCGATCCACCTGTGGGACTGGCCTGGATTTTCCACGACCGCTGCCATAATTTTTGGTCGAAGCACCTCTTGCTTGGAAGCCATCTCGATAACCATTTGACAGATTGTGACGAGATTTTGCTCATGAAAACAGTACACTCTAAACTAGTTTTACTCAAAATGTCATCAATTTTTACCCTTGCAATAAAAAGTTACACACGAAAGAAAGTGTTGCATTTGTTTCGAGTACAATCTTCACACTAAGAAAAAAAAAAAAATACTGAATGATTGGTAAAGCTTACAATAACGTTCAGTAATGTTTTAACGAAATATCTGCAAATTATTTTCCTTTGTGGTTATATAAGTTATAATTTAACCAGCAATAATTATCGATCGTTTTGTTCCATCGATATGTCTTATTGTTTTTTCATCAAATTAAATGATTACAACACAGCAAACGTTTTATTTAACACCAAAAAATCAATTAATTTAAATATTTGCGACGCCTAGAAAAGGGTTCTCCAGGTCCAGGTCCAGCAAGGGCAACGTGCGCACACATGACATTGGCCTTTTGCAGCTGAGGGAAACATTAGGTCGCCTTAAGTCCAAGATGACTGGCAGCGATGGCTTAGAATTGAATTGAAAGTAAAATAATTATCCACTCCCTCGATTCAGCGGACTAAAGAAAAATATTAAAGTACTTACTTTTCACACAGGAGAACCAAAGAACACTCAAACTCGAAATAGCGGCAAAGGATGTTTTTGACAGTATGACATTTACAAATCTGTTCCGTAATTTTTTACAAGAATCTGGTACTTTATTACCGTTTGTTTTTGTAAAAGACTATTTTTACAGTACGTTCGCCACAGTATTGTAGAATTGCAGTAATTTACAGTTTAGATCAGTAATTTTTATTTACAGTTTTCGGTAATTTTCGGAAAGTACGGAAATTCAGTATTATTTATTGCTGAAAGTTGGTATAACAATATATTTTACAAAGCTTTCGGTAAAAATTATATTTTACAGAACGAATTCAGCAAAAAAAGTACCGAATGGAATTTAAGAAATTTGGTGTGACTCGATTAGTGTGTGGGCTTCTGTAAAATTCCCAAAATATGTATGAAGTATACTAAATTCCTCATGAATTGTCTGGACGTTCCTTAACAATGCAGAACTATCAAGGTATCTCGAAATTTTCCTGCAATTCTTGGAGATGTCCAGAATTAATCAAAACTAAGCCTTACAAATCTTTAAACTTCCCCTAAATGCTGTCCTGAAGTTATTGCGACATGTCTGAATAGCACTGGACTTAGGTTGTCTGAAGTTCTTGGAATTTCTATAAAGTATTCAAAGTTTTTCTTTAGTTCTGTTGAATTCCCTCAATTTCTTAGAACTTCTCAAAAGTTTCAGCAGTTTTCTTGAAACTGATTGAACCGCCTTGAAGTTCTCGAAGCTTTCCTGAAGTGGCCGAAGGTTTATAGAAGTTCTCAGATCTTACCTTATTATCCCGCAGTATATTAATGAATCTTCCCCAAATTTTTCGGTATTTGCTTTCTTTCCTCGGATCTGCTTAAAAGTTTCTAAAAAAAAGAGTCTCTTATGTTCTCTAAGTTCTTGGAACTTCCCTAAAGTTCTAGATATTATTCTGAGGATGATTTTGGAATACATAGCTCTGAAATTACTTAATCTGCTCTAAAGATCGCTTAACTTTCCAACGTTTTCTGCACTTCCTTGAATTTATCGGAGCTTCTGTGAAGTTTCCGGTATTTTTCTCAAGTTTTTTTTTCAACTTCTATTCTCTAGAATATCTTTAGTTTTTAAAACTTCTCGATATGTATCGCTAGCTTCCTTGTATTGACTAGGTTGCTGGCTTTTTCCTTTATGAACTTGAAAAGTTGTGTCCCGTCAGTACTGGTAGCTCTGTGCTGGATGCCAGATTGCCATTATTCACGAACTTCATAACGGACACAAGCTCTTTATTCCGAGGGGGCCGACACATCTAAATCTTAATGCTAGATGATCGAAAAATCTCACACTAGCGAATCATTCTTCTAAAAATCTTCTTTCATTTCTCGCATCTACTTACATCGTGCATCATCATTTTGCAGGAATGCTTCAGAATCGTCATCAGGCCTCTTTCTATCTACTCAGCGTACGTGCAGCTAGCCACAGCAAACCACAATCTTGCCTGCATCGTAGATAGAGTCGTTCCCCTCACTTTATTCCCTCTCTCTTAAGTTCTCTTGAGGGCCGCATCATACATTTCCTGGAAAATTGGAGTGTCCAACTTTTTAAGTTTATTGAAAAGAAAGCTCAGGCTTCCCTCAGCAGTCAGAAGATTTGCATCACGGCGATCGAGAGCCTCCGATGCCAGTTTTATGGGCTGCAAGGTGTTAAGCATATTGCTCATAATTTCAATGACCTAGTTTGTCAAAAATTGATCATGGCCAAACTATGAAAGCGCTTCTTTGATACATTCCATAGGGGGAAAATCTACTTCGACCTAATCGCCCATTCCTGGCCTATCGAGCACAAAACATCAAATGTATGAAATTTATGTAATTTCGGCCTAAGTGTCCGTAATTTGGGCCCATACATAAATTCAGCAATCGACTAAATTTTCAAAAGCAACCAAAAATATCCATAAGTACCGTCCCAATGATGCGTTCATCTAGATACAATTGATAAATAGCAGATTTTTAGCGATCGGCCCAATCTTAGATCCAAAGGCCCTATCTACGATTTCGGTGTGAACGAGTCAAACAAACGTTAGGTACGATACTTCTATTCAATAGCTGCAAGACGAAGTGTTGAAGAACGCAAAATAAGATCTCGAAAACAAAAGGCGCACTTGAAGTGTACAAAAAGCGCATGCGAATTCACTTTTCTTTCCTTTCGATAGGTCAAAGAGAATCCCAATGGCGTTTCAATGGCTAATAGGCCCAAGAAAACCCGTAGGCCAAGTTGAGCCACCAGAGGCAGTTTTGCATTTTCAACAATAAACGAATATTTCGCGACCCCTTATCAGAACTAAGGGTGCATATGGAAAGGTAAATAAAAGCCATCTGTAATAATAACATTCCGTTTGATGCTAAACTACATAGATTAAGACATACTAGGTGCGGGTTGTGCTTAATTGGCCGGGAATGGGGTAGTTAACCCTACCTCGATCATGGCTGCGGTACTATTCCAGCGTATTTTGATTTCCAAGGGCTTTAGGAAGGATTTGGTATTTTTTTTCTTGCAGCAGAGCATTCTTAATTGGAGATTTACGGAACATTTTCACGACTTTTCGGACCTGCTTCAAAGTAACACCAATTACTGTTGTGCAACCCTGAAATACATAAAATAAAAACAAATGGGGTACCTAAATACGACATTCTAAAGCATATGTTACCTGTGTCCCGGTTACCATCATCGTTCTCAAAATCCTTCTCAACATCTTCATCATCTGATTCATCCTCAACGTCTGGCTTTTGTGATAATTTATTATACAAAACATCACACACTGCTAAATGGATACCTTGATTGAAACACTATTGATGCCAAAATCCGGACAACCGTCCATGCTTGACCATGATGGTGGCAGCACCAGTTGTAGCCCCAAATACATCGTTCGGTTTGAATTGAAATTCCATAAGAACCTTTTTGACGATTTCGACAATTTTGTCGGTAAGAAGCGATCCAGCGACCAAAACCAAAATTGATCATCACACCGTCCGTGAAATATGTGTTATTGTTGATGTACCACTTATTGCTCATGCTGGTCCTTTCGTCTAGAGTAAGACTAACAGATTGTCCTTTAGCAACTCGTTTTTGAATCTCCTGCATGGTTTTTGTCTTAGCTTCACAATAGAAATCACGAACTAGCTTCATAACCGATGTATTGCTTGTTGACAGTTTCATTCCTCGGGCAGTAATCGATTGGTTATGCCATTCACAGAAAATCCGTCTTTGGCCGCCATACGTGTTATTGCTTCATTCAGTTCTCGTCGTTTCACAAAATTCATAATCGATGGAATGGTGAAAGCTTTCAAAGAAGACGGTTCAGATTGCTGGTCGGCTGATGTTTGAATTTGACGCTTGCAAGATAGGGTATGCTTCTGCTGCAAATGACGCAGCAGTCCACTCGTTGAAGATCCCTTGCACTTAAGAATTTGCAAACACTTAAGGCATTGTGCTTATTCCGCGTCAGAAGGAAGTTTTTTTGAAATATCGCCAAATATCCGCCATATCTGTAGCTGGTTTGAGAAAATCGAAATTAATAACAAGAAATGTATTAATTCCTATTTTGCTGACAACTTGTATGTCTCCGCTGCAACAAAACACTAAACTGTATTGAATTCACTAAGATATATTATTTAATTTCACCAACTGTATTTGATTGTAGGAAACAGACTTATGAGTGGAGTCGTTTTCCTCATCTAATGAATGATCGAATCATTTGACAGATAAGAATCAACATCATCGTATCATGACGGTATGCTTTCAGGTGGAATGGACAAGTGTGAGTGCAATCATCCTGTCTGATGACATCAGCGCATATATGGAGTAGTTCATTTTATCGCACCCACAGTAAATTTTTCGAATATCTCTGCTGAAGATATGTTCAACCAGGGTGCCTTCCATTCATTTTGACTACAAAAATGTTTTTAGAAATTATGGAATAATAAGATATTATGAAAATATTTTGATTATGTAAGCAACAAGAAAAGATTGTTAAGTTTGTGTTTGACACATAATACCTGCCAATTTTGCTACATGAGAGTCGCAATAAGCGATTTTGTAATTTATCTCACCCACTGTTCGCTCTTCACTCTTCGCGAAGAGGCGATCAGAAAAATGCTCATTGTGACTCTGTCAAAGCTAAATTTGCAGGTTTGATGTGTAAAACACAAACTCTACAATCTTTTCTTAATACTTACACATACAAAATATCGTCACAATATCCTATTATTCCATAATTTCATAAAACATTTTTTTAGTCAAAATGAATGGAAGGCACCCTGTGTTCAACTAACATTATCTTAAAACAACAATTTATTAAAATTATGAATGACAAAAGAGAACGTAAACTGCAGCCAAATTGAAAGCAATTTTACAATTAATATCATTTTCCCGGGAATGCAACATCGTGAGAGTCAATTTAGTGTTACGTTATTATACAGTCCTCCTATAAGATCATTACAGTCGCCTTTAAATCTCTGACAAGAATCCCATATCCTATCAGATCCTGACCAAGCATTGCAATAATCTTCAAGTAGAGCATGATTGACAATCAAACTATTAAGATTTATCTTTTCAATAGTGTTACTTCTTACGCTTCCGTTACTAAGATGCAAGATGCAATTATCAGGCACAAACAATAAAACTGTAGAACTTCTACTCCCGTCACCCTGAACTAAATAATCCGACGCATTTGAATAAGTCCATTATTCTCATCGAAGGTATCCATAAAAACAACATTGTTAAACCGTCTACCGTCTGCCACCCCGACCAACCTCAAGCCATTTCTGCTTCTTAGTCCCGGACCCAGAATTTACAGCATTTACAACTGAAATGCCACAATCCGATATAAAACACCGTTTTTGCCATCTCAATGGGTCGTCGATAAGCAGTCAGACAGTACAGACATGGGCAAACATAAAGATATACTACATTCTCGATTCCTGGGTGTGCGAGTTCTTCCACGAGGGGATTCAAGCGCACATAAAACAGCCATATATTACCGAAGCCTTTGTATCCCCCAAAGACGCCTTCGAGACGATAGAGACAGAGTAGGAGCACACAAAGAGACTTGCCCCTGCCGGAAGTGTTGCTGGAATCAAGTTGCGCCATCACCGGGTGGAAGGCGGACAAACACCAGTAAAAAGCATTCCAATTTCACATAAATATGAAATCGAAGTTATGTGAGATAAAGTCCCTATCAGATGGAATACCTACTATGGAACCGATGTGTCTATCGAACATAAGAGAACGAAACATTCCACTGTCTCAGGTTGGGAAGGTAGAATGGGGTGACCAGATAAAAGCAGGCTTCATATTCAGCCAACTTTGTCGTGAAAAGCGGTCGTAACTAACAACAGTTAAAAGTGTTCAAAATGGTAGCCCTAACACCTGGATGGATCGTGGGATAGCATAGCGGAAAGGGGCTTAAAATACAATGTCACTTGTGGAAGCGACCGTCTCCCTTCTCCCGGTTCTCGCTAGCCACACGACGGGAACAGTCCGGCATTAATGGAACGAAAAATATCCTGGAAGCTCTTCCCCGAGATCGACGAGAGGGGTAGTCTTGGGTGGGGTTTCTGTCAGATGTTGGCCAGAACTGTCTCTGCGAAAGAACGGAGAAACATAGAGAGGTTTCTGCTTCCGACTGCGCTGCGCTACTCCAAAAGTTATGACGATGACCAAACGGAACGAGGAAGCAAACCCAACCCTACAAACCACCACACCGACCGGGTAGAGGTTTTGCTGTACATGGGGCATATTAAATTTGAAGTAAAAAATCGACACCATAAATAATAATTCTACACGGTGTTGCCGCTGTTGGGAAGTTTCACGTTTCCTTTTTCGCTGAGCAAGACTATTGCTAGGTTATGTGCTCGTTTCACGGGTAGACTTTGTAAAATGATGCTAGCTTTTTCATGGATTGTTTTTGGAATCGTAAAGCATCCGAGGATGGAGATATTGGCAAAGATGATAGATTAAAAACGGTTTTATCTTATTCATACTCCAACAGGGATTGTGAAATAGACAGATTGATGGTCTTATTTTGGTGACATTTTATGAACTCAAATCCTCAACGATTTCCTCTGTCTACGTTAAGAAATAATAATGGGGAAGTGATAATAACCAAACTTTTCGCATCGTTCGAGGAGCATTAGGCCATAAACGTATTTAATTCAAGCGAGAATGAAGCTCCAACAGATACCAGCAGAGAGGGTAGCTTGAAACGTAAATGTTGTTTGCTACAGTCAGACATTAAAAGCTAGGCAAAGACAATTTTGCAATTTTCCAGCAGTTCGTAGAACAGTCCTGAAGATCCTGGAAGTTTCGTAAAGTTTTCGGAACTACTCTGAAATTCTTATCTAAAAGTTCCCAGAATTTTCCTAGAGTTAATATCTTCTTCTTTTACTTCTTCGCATTTCAATCTTATTGCTTATCGCATATTATCTTATTGCGTGCTCTCAACTTTGTGTTCTAGATGCTCTTCCACAGTTATTGATTGAAAGCTTTAAATGCCTGTACCATTTTTCCATTGGTATAATTGTGTCGCAAGTACAATCATACTCTATGCGCAGGGAAGTCGAGAAATTTTTGAAACCGAAAAATTTGTAGATCGGACCGGGAATTGAACCCAGCTACCTCCAGCACGGTCTTAATTGCAGCTGCACCTTTAACGTCTGATCTAAGGGAGGCTGTAAGTAATAGAACTGCGTTAAAGTTTCTTCCATGTTTTCGAAACTACCCTATAGGGTTTCACCGAAAGTAAGGCACAGTTTATTATTGGAATTAAACAACATTATGTTAATGAACTCAAATTTTTATTTCATATGTATGTTCTCTTTAGTATTCTCTTTCCATTCAAGAAAGCACGGGGACAGGCGATAATTTTGGCCACTTGTGTCCAGTCTTTTTCAAATAATTCGATTGAATTAGCTGCCTTAAAGTGTTTCCGTAGGTATACCTTGAAAAGGGCCCAAAAAGTTTCGATTGACTGGGCCTCCGGACAATTCGGAGGATTCATCTCTTTTGGCACGTATTGAACTTTGTTTGCTTTGTACCAAGCTACCGTGTCTTTCGAGCAGTGCATTGACACCAAATCGGACCAAAATAGTACTGGGCCATCATGTTGACGGATCATGGGATGCAGACGCCGATTTTAGCCCGTTTCTTGCCTTGGCACGTTGGACGTTACCGTTCGAAGCTCTCAGTTTTTTTGACCAAATCTCGAACAGAGGCACTTTTATTATTGACGAAAGCTTGGTGTTCCTCCAGTCCACCTTTCGGTGCACCGGTCCCGGTTTACATCCAGATTTCGATGTGCCCTCGAAGATAACTTCTTTACCGAACTTCCGGATGGCTCCGATACTTACTTCCTTCATTTTCGCCAACTTCCTTACTGATAGGTTGGGAATAGTGCACTATTTGTGCACGACCTGTTTGCGCTTTTCCGGGGAAATGTCTTGCATTTTGATGATTTGGTGAAAACAAATGCACTTGAGCAATAAGTAAACAACAACACACATCGATAAACAGCGAAGGGTATACTTTCAGGGATACCCTATAATACTCACGGATCTTCCTTTAAAATCTTTGTACTTCCCTGAACTTTTCTGGACTTCCCTAAAGCTTACTGAATTATCCTTATGATCATGGCTCTTCTCTAAAGTCCACGAACTTTTTCTTCTTCAGGAATTTCCTGAAGCTTTATCAATTTCCCAGAGATTCTCTAAATTCCTTCAATTTTTTTTTGTAATTACCCTGAAGTTAATAGAACTGCCCTGGGACCTTCTGATCTTCCCTGAAGTACTCAGAAATTCTCTCGAAATCTCCCAATTTTCATTAAGCTCTTGGCACTGCCCTGAATTTAATAGAAATATCCAAAGTTATCTCTGAACTTCTGTGAGGTTATTATAATATTTCTGAATTTTTCTAAGCCTCTCTGAAATTCTCTAGATTTGTTGAACAATTGAGAACCTCTCAGATTTCCTCGCAATTTTTCTCAAATTAATAGAAATGCAATGATCTTCCCTGAGGTTCCCTCAAATCTTGAAACTACCCTGAAACTTTTATCCCGCATTTTTTTAACGTTCATTAAACTGTTCTCATATCTACTGTGAAGTTCTCAAAAATTTCAGAAATTTAATAACTTTCGTGGGGTGGTTCTGACTTCCCAAAAATTTAAATGATACAGTTCTTAGATTTTCAATGACGTTCTCGAATTTTTGTTTCAAGTTCGTGGAGCTGCCCTTAAATTATTGAATCTAATTCTCAACATCTTAAAACAACCTCAAAATTGTAGACTTTCCTGATGTTATTAGAACTGCCCACAGTATTCGGAGAATCATTCTCAAATCTCATTCATTGAGCACTTCACGCTTGAGATTCTCATGCTTTCTCACGCACTCACACTCACAACCATAAAAATTCATACCATCTCAAAACTCATTAAATTCGGTCAAAATTCAATTGATGGGATGCAAATTAATGTTTTGTTAGATTTCCAACAAATAAAGCAAAAATAACACTTAGGTAAATGTATAAAGTTCTCCAAGCAGGATCTCACGAACACTACACTAATAATATAATTTTACACACACTAGCGTATACTGTCATGTGCACGGTAAGAACCTAACATCTATTTATGAGTAAAAGTTAACCCATTGTCAATAAAAGTGGCACTACTAATTAATGAGTAATTTATTATGCCAATTAAGTAGTAACTGTTAGCAACTGTTAGCAGAAACTCATTGTTGTTAAAATAATTTACTCATTAATGAGTAGAACCACTTTTATTAAAAATGGGTTAACTTTTACTCACAAAAGGGTATTTGACTGTTACCGTGCAGCGTAGGATTTGTTTTCGTTTTGTTGTTTATTTTTACTTTAGAATGACAGTTCTTACAGCAAACAAAAAATTTCATCTCACTAACACACGCAAATCGCACCAATACGATCCCGCCTGGAGAGGACTATAAAGGCGTGAATTATTAGTTCGTATGAATAAAAGCGTTTACTTTACTTTTCCCGTAAGAAAAGCACGGGAAAGTAAAGTAAACTCTTTTCATTCACCGAAAAACCCATCGGTGATTTTTGCGCAGATGAATTTTGCAAGACAAAACTCATAGGCTAATAATCTCACGCATGAGCTTTGAGTTTATGAGTTTTCCCAACACGGACTGCCTATAAGATCTCTGATCGTCACTAAGAATTCTCAAAATTTTTAAAATGTTCCCACAATTGAGCGTAATTTTTCTGAAGTTTTGGAAACTTCTTTGAAACTCGTGGAACTTCCCTTAAGATATATTATTTAACCTGAACTTTACTGGAGTAGTACGTCTATAAAGTTGCCCATATTTTTTTAATGTTCCGGAAAAAATCCAGATATTCATAAAACTCCTCTGAAGACCCTACAATGTTCTTGAAGTTTTCGGAACATTCCTGAAATTCTCGGAATATCTCAGTTTTCCTCGAAAGTTCGGAATTTTTATTTCCTCGAATGTTCATTAAACTTTCCGGAAGTTCTCGGAATTTTCTTGAAAATTTTGAATATTACATAACGTTTTCTGAACTTCTATTAAGTTTTCGGAATTTTTTTAAATTTTTCAAGTTCTCAAGTTTCTCGGAGTATTCCAGAAGTTCTTGGGATATCTAACGTTTTCTGAACTTTTATAAAGTTTTCTGATATTTCTTGAAGTTTTCTGATCTTCTGTAAAGTTCTCAAGACTTCCTAAAATTTCATAATTTTTCTGGAATGCTTTGGACTTTTCAGAAGCTTAAATTGTGTAGTTCTCGACTGTTTTCAGAAGATCGTGGAACTGCCCATAAATTATCAAACCTAATTTTTTCCCTTGATTTGTTTTCCGTCGATCTTGTTTTCCGTACTGAGTACCAATGCTACCGACGCCAGGGAGGCAGCTCCCACATCTGGACCCCACCTATCGACCCATCAACTCACATACTGGGGACCAAAGGCTATACTTCCAGAGATTTTATGCCTCAGAAAATTCCGGCGGTGCCGAAAGTTTTCGGAACTTCTCTTATGTTCCCGCAGTTTGTTTATGAAACTTCCCTGAAATTTTCGGCGTTTCCTAACATTCCTCCGTACTTCTTCAATGTTTCTACAATTTTGTGAAGATAATGGGACTACCCAAAAGATATCTAATGTTTTCTGATATTCACGGAAAATCCCTGAAATTCTCGCTATTCTCGTGATCATGTTCCTGGAATTGTCCTGAAACTAATGGAACTGCCCTAAAGATCTCTAAACTTCCGTAAAGTTCTCTGAACATTCGTGTCTTTGGGTCTTCCATGAAATTTCCGACAATTTTCTTAAGTTTAGTAAACCTCTCTAAAGTGTTTTGGACTATCCTTAAATTTTAGGAACCTTATTGAAGGTTTTCCTTATTTTTTTCTGAAATGAATGCAGCTGTCATAAAGTTCTCGAAGTTTACCTTAATTTCTAGGAACTTCCCTGGCGTTCCCGCAATTTGACTGATATTCATGGAAGCTATCCGAACCGGCCCGAACTTCACTGAAAAGTTTTTGCAGTTTCCTGATGTTAAAGAATCTGCCCT
This sequence comes from Ochlerotatus camptorhynchus, assembly GCF_037179485.1. Classification (NCBI taxonomy): domain Eukaryota; kingdom Metazoa; phylum Arthropoda; class Insecta; order Diptera; family Culicidae; genus Ochlerotatus; species Ochlerotatus camptorhynchus. Next base: position 311,831 of record NW_027041032.1, on the reverse strand, counting down.
GAAACTGTGTGGTCTTAACTGGAGTGAATTTTCCCGAAATCTGTGTTCTGAAGCTATCGAAAATTTGAGCAAATAAAATCAAACTATTTGTACCTGATGGACGCATACAATTTTATATCTGTTGCGATTACATATTTTGAGGCAAATTTGTAAACAGGTTTTTTTTTACGTAGACTACGTCTTCGTGGACTATACTTAGGTACAAAAAAAAGGCGAAATATGTTAGGTTTTAAACGCTTGTAACTTTGTTATTTATAGATGAAATTAAAATTCAAATGCGCCACTCGAGAGGAAAGCCATTGGCGTAGTTGAAAAATATCAGGAGGGGACCTTAATTTGCTAAACTACGGTTAAATAAAAGCTCGCGAAGATGCGATTCAATCAAATTGCCTCAAGGCAACTTGTTTTTGGGAACATTTTTTTCTGTTAGCAATAATATGACATTGAGTTTTACTATTATTTTAATGGTTTATTGTTGCCATACATCAACAGGCTGGCTGTAGCCCAAATGATGTTAATAATACTAATCATAAAAATAATAATAGTAAAATTACATGTCAAATAATCACAGAAAGAAAAACAAAGCAACATGGTCAGAATGTAAAAAAAAACATAAATGGAAATACACTAATTTTCTCTGTCAGTCACTGAGGCCGGCGAAAACAGATGAGAATCTCCGACGAAGCGCATCACGTGTGAGGTGAAAGTCGAATACAGATGCGACTCTATTGACGCTGTAGTCCGCAAATCGCACCATATGCCCCGTAGTTCGTGCGACGCAGTGGCAGTCTCAGCATGAGGTTGTTACGGAGTGGTCGGGGTTGCACGTTTAGGTCAATTTGCCTTAGGATAGCCTCACAATCTATTCGTCCCTGTAGAGTGTCGGCGATAATCAAAGCTCTATTGGTGTCCCTTCTAATCCGGAGAGGTTCAAGGTTTATCAGTTGGCAGCGACTCTCGTAGCTGGGCAGCCGAAGCGGATCTCTCCAGGGCAGTCTACGAAGCGCAAAACGAAGAAAGCGACGTTGAACAGATTCGATTCTCTCGGCACCATTGTTGTAATTCGGATTCCAAACCGCAGAACAATACTCAAGCGTCGATCGTACGAGAGAGCAGTAAAGAGATTTTAAGCAGTAGACATCGGTGAAATTCTTAGCTATCCTGAAGATGAATCCTAAAGTCCTAGACGACTTATTGATGACATAAGAAATGTGTTGCCTGAATGTTAGCTGTGAATCCAACACCACACCCAGGTCTTTCACCTGATTCACGCGTTCGAGTGTCGTTCCAAGCAGGTCATAGCTGAATACAATCGGTTGCTTTTTTCGTGAGAACGTTATGGCAGAGCACTTTGCTGGGTTCACTACCATTCGATTTAAAGTACACCAACTGGCAAAGACATTAAGCTGATGTTGAAGATTGTGGCAGTCAGCGATCGAGCAAATTCGTAAAAATATTTTGAGGTCGTCTGCATATGCTAATCGAGGTCCTTCGATAACCAGGTTCACGTCGTTGAAGTAGAGTAGAAAAATCAACGGTCCCAGATGGCTTCCCTGCGGTATACCTGATGTGGCAAAGAAGCTAGCTGATTTGCAATCTCCTATAGCAACCATAAGTTGGCGACCAGTAAGATACGAACGGAACCAACTCAAGAGATTACCGCTCACCCCAAGCCTGTCAAGTTTAGCAATCGCAATGTCATGATTCAACTTATCGAATGCCGCGGATAGATCGGTATATATAACGTCCGTCTGTACCCGTTCAGTCATACTATCGGTAATGTAGGATGTGAGGCATAGCAGATTGGTGGTTGTAGAGCGACCGCCAGTAAACCCGTGTTGATCAGCACTCAGATACTGCTTGCTGTGAGAGAGCAACGGTTCCATAATAACAAGCTCGAATAGTTTCGAAACAGCACTCAGCGATGTAATTCCACGATAGTTATCCACGGCTCGTTTGCTTCCCTTTTTGTGGACAGGAAACATGTGTGCACATTTCCAGAAGGATGGAAATATACCACTGGAGAGAGACATCCGGAATAGACGGTGAAGTGGAGTTAACAAGCAAGCAATATGTTTCTTCAAAAACACGGACGGAACTCCATCGGGTCCAGGGTTGAAGGACGATTTGAGCTGCGTTGCAGCGTTAGAAATCATCTCAACGTTGACATCAATTGCACTCAGCGTTTGACCATTTAGTGGGATGTTCCTGGCTGCGAGGGAAACATGATCGTCACTTAGTCTCTCATCAGTGAACACACTGGCAAAATTGACAGAAAAAAGGCGACAAATATCCTGCGGAGTGGAAGCGACTTCACTGTTCAATTCCATTGACGATGGGAGGCCAGATTCTCTGCGTTGCTGGTTCACGTAGTTCCAGAAGGATTTCGGGTAAAGTTTAAGGTTACGCTGAATACCTCGTTGAAATCGCAGAAAGCATCGACGACTGGCTCGCTGATACTCGTGATTAAGCCTCACGTAGTGATGTTTCAGAGGAAGCGTGCGATACTTCGTAAATCTTCTCAATGCTGCTCTCTTGATCGACTTCAACCTACGCAGCTCAATCGTCTGCCAGGGAGGGTGAGAGTCTTTGCGTTGAATTCTTTTCGGGAATAGCTCCTGCATGAAATACAGAACGTTCTGGATCTGGATAAAGGAAGCCGCTATGGGATGGTCTCCACGAAACGCCTGCTAGGTTAAAGTCCCCAAAAATGAATAGCTCATCAATTGGAGTCGCTCTTTCCATTACTGTGAAGACTGATTGACAGTGAGTCAGTTCCGATCGCAACGAAAAACCTCATAATCGGATCCGAACACCTGGCTGGAAAGCGTTCGCGAATCAAGCCACGTCTCGCATAGGACAATCACATCATAGCAACGATCCGATACAGCAAGCCGGTAGTCGTCAACATCAGAATTCATTCCGCCGGCGTTTTGGAAGAAAATCACGATGTCCTGCTGAAACAATACATTTGATTATACTTATTTCATAACAACGATTTGGACCTCAATTGGGGGAGCCTTAAAAGCAACCGGTGAACACTCGTGTTTATTTCAGTTACCGTGAGGACGTAATTTGTGATGAGCCCCGGTCCCTTTCAAATTGTATCATTATTTATGTACGTTTCATATATTTGAAATGACGTTTCACATTAATCTAGTGATGGCCGATTTTCATTCGAATTATCGATTAATCGATTAACGAACCGAAAAGTAAAATATTTGTAATCGGTTATATCATGCCGATATAAGCATTAACTTCTCCAGAGGATCATCACCGATCGTTTCAAACATGTGCTGCACTCTCATTGATGGAAATATGGCAGCACAGCGAACAAAAAAAAATCGATTAGTTGTTAATCGAGTAATTAAAAAATGGGACACCTCTGATTTTGGTGTGTTTGTTTTGATAAAAATGAGCGCAAAATTTCATCTCTGTCGAGGGGGCAGCAAAACCACAAAATTACCTTGAATACGGGGGGTATTCATTGGATGAAAGGGACCGTGAAAGAGGACACTAAAATAGAAAGTTTTTCTTCCGACAGTTTCATCTTAGTATTCATCTTTGTTAAAAGCTTGCTGTTTTTGAACAAGTTGAACGAAATCACATAGCGTCCGGATCTCATAAACTTAAGTATCTTAGAGTTGGGTAATACAATGAATTGTGTAACTAGCTTTTTAAATATGCATCAAAATTAAAAATTGAACGAAAATTCACGAGTTTTAATTTTATAATTTTCTAAAATTTTGGCTTTGAAACATGGTAAAGTGCACACAGAATAAATTTCATACATTTAGGACTAAGGAAAATGTTCTAGATATATGTCCATGGACAATTCTTAACATTCTGAATGTTAAAATAAAAATAGTTTTGAGATCCCAAGCCCATATGTTTTCAATATTTTATAACTTAAAAACTAGATATCTCTGATACAGATTGTAAGTATAAATTCTTCGAAAACAAATGCAAACAAAAGTCAGCGACATTAGATCAACTGTCATAATTCTAAGACTAAGATAAAATTTGCCAGATCGTTTCTAGACAGTCATTTTATAAAATTTCTAGTACATGAATATTAAATCAAGTGGAATATGATTTCTTTTTTTTATAATTAAAATATGAGTTTGATCTAATCAAAAGTTTCATAAAAAAATCCACAAAATAAACATGCCTGAAAAAAGTTCGACGATATTTTTTTCGAAATAAATTTTAGTGATTAAAACACGGTTTTGATAACATAGTGTTATACAAGCTTTGAATTTCCTGGGCTACAAAGTTTGTAATCCGTAATCCGTAAAGATCTTGGGAAACTTAGCTTGATTCTGAGACTTACAGCGAGAAAATTCTTCGGAATAATAAATTTAGAAAAAAATAAGATTTAAACATTTATAAAAATCTGAACAAAATTATGAAAAATCAGGTTATAATTTAATGTTATCAGGTTTTATAAGATACCGGATTTTGAATGTCATAATTCTGATATTTGAAGAGAAAAGAAAGTAATGAAGCATTTATCCAGAATTTTTTGTTATTCGATGCATCGGATTGACTAACATTCGGAGTTATATATAAAATCAAGATTTAATCAAGATTTTAATTCTAATCGAAAGGAATGAACTCGAAACTTGAATGATTGTATCCCTGTTTGTACCAAGATATTAATTGAATTTGTCTTTTAGGAAAGCATATGATTTTTTTCAAACGGAGTTAGTTTTGGTGAAACCAATTCAGTACCAATTTATTATTTACACGTACTTTATACAGGCAAAAGCTTTTTCAGCGATTTTTATTTATTTATTTAAAAAATCACGCACGGATTTTTATATGCTATGCCATTTAATTATCCTGCAGCTGAATTCCGGGCATAAATTGCATCTAAAAGAAATAAATGTATATGTCTATATATATTAGGTAAACGTAGATTCCATCTCTTCGTTGAAATTTATTCCCGGAATTCATCTGCTGAAGTTCTAATTCGTACAATTACACATAGCTTAATCACCAAGGCAGGGTCTTCCCTATACATAATTTACAAACTGGTCCATAAATCTAGATTCATCATTCAAGATTCCATCAGATTCTATCAGCAGGAAAACTTTTGAATACTCCCTGAACAAACAACAGTTGAAAGAATATTTGAATTTTTAAACAGTTGGAGATCCTCAGAACTTGATCCACCTGGAGTCTTTTAAAAATATTCTGAGAATTTACTGATATCTTCGTTTACCTATTTATTTTATTTTATTTTCCAATGCCTGAAAGAATATCCAGTATCTTATGTAACGTTTCTTGAACGTTTAAAAAACTCCCTAAGTTTTACAAAATTTCATCAACTTCTACGAAGTTTCTTAATTTATTCAAAATTCCATATTTTTTCCATCTCTCTTAATTCTACGAAGATCTTTGAACATCTGGAAAGACACTTAAGACAAACCTCTACAAATATTCTTAAACATCTAGAAAGTTCCTTGAAATTTAACGAAGTTCCCAAAACCTCCATGGAGCTCATGGAGCTTTTTTCAGTAAGATCTGAACTGCAACAAAGTTCCCTAAACGGAAGTGAGGCTCCCTGAAGTTTATTGAACTATTTTTAGAACTTCCACAAAATTCCCTAAACTTTTTCAAACTTCCTCTCAATTTTATGAAGTTTTTCGCAGCTCCTCAAAATGCTACGAAATTCGCAAAACTTCTACAAAGTTTGCTGCACTTCTACTTTTCTCGTTGATTTTCCGCGAAGTTCCACGAACGAAATTTGTTGAATTTGTACGTAAATTCCACAACTATTCCAAGTCCACGAGGTTTCAAAAAAGTGCCCTGAAATTATATAGAGGTTCCCGATCAATAATGAGCTTCCCTGAAATCAAATAATATTCCCTTAACTTCTACAAAGCTCCTCAAACTTAATTTGATACTTCTACGCATTCAACAAGTTCCTTGTTTCTACGATTTTTTCTGAAGATCTATGAAGTTCCCAGAATATCTACTAAGTTTCCTCAATTTCTACGATGTAAAAAAAAAATCTCTGGGTCATGGCCAGTTTGTGGAGCCTGAAGACGTCTTATTATACCATCGATTAAATATCGATATAGTATAATTTCTCAATATTGTTTGTTTTAGTCCATGACATAAGAATGGCAGTCAACACAAAGGACTTTAACATCATAATCGAGTACCACTTGGTTGCACATCGTTGTGCTGGAACCTGAAAAGTTATAAAACAGCGCTGCTGTCGTGATCACCTTCTTCAACGAGCTGTTTTTGTATTAAGCTATCCGCCCCTTCCCGATATCATCCGATCCAACGGGCGGTTTTCCATATTTATCTCTTATTTGTGGAGATTCAACCGGAAGATATCGGGCAGGTTTGGGATGAGCTTTAAGCTAAGAACGGTGTCGGCATAAATCGGTGATATTGGTCGATTTTCGGTGAAACTACAAACTTCTATTTTGCAGTATTCTATTTTGCATGATTCTACGAACACGCTGTAATGATAATGCATGATATTTTTGTTGGTTCGAATTTTTTTTTTTTTTTTTTTTGTAAAATCATTCATTAGTCTACAGTATTATGTTACATTTTCAGTTTATAAACTTTCTAGATGAAATTTAACAGCATTTGCATCAACAGTGTTATTAACTACATTAATAAACTTGACATAGTTTATAAATAGTTTCATGACCATGCATCTTTTTTCTCTTGAAGTATTAATGTTTGTAAATAATAATTCAGAAAAAGTTAGTCTCTTCATTACTACGGTCTCTATAATCTGCGTCAATGCTTCCCAGGCATCTTTTACTCTCTGACATGTTGCAAAACGATGTTCTAAATCCTCGTCAGTTACATTGCATACCAAGCAAGTTGCTGAATCAGTCAGCTGCATTGTAAAATGTAGTTTACGGTGAAGAACTTTGTTGTTCACTAGAACATAGTACAGGCTTCTTTCGTCAGAAGTTAGGTTCCGAGATGCAATGTTACGCCAAACACGCTTCCAATTTATCTCTGGAAACGTTCGCATTATTTTGGAGGGTTCAACCTTCTCCAAGAAAAATGTAAGGATTTGTTTCGAAACCGGATTTTCTTTGATTTGTTCTGGGAGGTAAGCTAATTCCTGGCAAACTGTTCGTAAGCATGGGCAGTTTGTAGGAATATTTCCTAGGTATGGTGGATTTCCTGATCTAGATATCATTGATGCATAGTAGGGCATTGAATCAGACTCTTTCAAATGTCTGTTGATAAGCAGCGACTTACATTTAAAGCTCGGAAGCTGTAGCTTTAATCCTCCATTTTCAACATCTAGGGCCAATTGATTAATAGCAACCCTAGTTGTTTGCTCTGACCATAAGAAGGTTCCCATTAAAGACGTTAACTTTGCAATATGCGATTTGTTTATGTGTAAAACTGAAGCAGTGTACCAAATTTTTGAAATCACGAAGTTATTTAGTAGGACGACTTTTTGATGGAGGGAGAGAGATCGCATTTTGTGCATCCACAAATGCGGTTCAAATTTCGTTATCAATGAATCCCAGTTTACATTGATCATCAGCCTAACGCAGTTTGTGTATACAAACCGAGCACCTTCACTTTATCGGCTGTTGTTAACCATGGTACGATCAACTGGTTATTGTTTCGTATATACCCAACGTCTAAAGCAACTGTTTTTGTGAGGTTGACTACAGAGCCTGAGGATCTGCCGAACATTTCGAATATCTCTCGAGCCCTCTCAATTATCACCGTAACGTCATCTGCATATGCTACAACAACATCATCGATATCGTTAAGGGTTTGTTCAAGTTTCGTCATTAATGGTTGTAGGTATAACACAAATAAATGCATCGATAGTGGATCGCCCTGGCGAACCGATCTTTGTATTGGAAACTCTCGAGAGAGGTGACCGTTGATGAGCATCCGAGAATTGGAAAGAGAGCCTATTTTAGAAAGCAGTTCTATTAAGTTTCCGTTTATGCCAAGAGAGGACATCGTTTCGAATAAGAATCGGCGATCAACACGATCAAAAGCATGATCGAGATCGAACGACACTAATTTTCCACATTTCTTCTTCTCTCGTAACTGCACAATACGGTCTTTCAAAGTGAGTGTAGCTTGAAAAATGTTCCGATCATGATTGGAATTCTTTTGTGAGTTACTAATTACTGAGTTTTCAGTTAAAACACGATCTAATCTGGTTTTTAGCACTCGAGAGAGTAGTTTAAAGTCTACGTTAAGGAGAGAAATCGGACGGTACGATTTCAAGGTGTTGTTTGAACCTTTCTTTTTTGCTAACACAATGACTCCATTAACAAATTCGGATGTAAATTCACCTCGTAAAGCCTCATTGAGAATGAGATTGAGATGGCCATGAATAATGTCAAATGCGCGTTCATAAAATTCCTTCGGAATCCCATCTGGTCCTGGGCATTTTCTGGAAGCACTACCTTTTATCGCGAAGTATATTTCTTCCGTTGTGATGTCCTCCATGCACCTGGTGTTAGCATCACTATCCTCGGAGATGATCCTGTCACAAATAAATTCTGTGTTTACACGTACTTCACCTTCGGTGTACAGCTCTCGGAAATAATCGTAGACATAATTTTCTATGTCTTCGGAGTTATCGATGTATTCTCTATCGGATGTGTTCAACCGACTGATAACAATTTTCTTACGTCTACGCTCTCCTAGATGAAAAGCAGATACGGGTTCTCCCGATACAAACGTTTCGTTCACCTGTACAAAAGTTTGTGTAAACTCTTTTTGGAGGTGTAGCATCTTACCTTTTAGTAGGTTTATTGTGGAAAGCATCGAATGATCTCCATAAAAGCTATTATAAACTTCACGAAGTTGAGTGTATAACAATTGATATCTATTATGGAAAACATCATATGTTTGCTTAGTTTTCCACCGGAAAAACGACTTGATCTTTGGTTTTGCAAATGATAACCACCAATGCATCCATGAATTGTAGTTTCTTCGTTGACATGTCCAGTAGTCCCACTTGAGCTGAAATTCGTCCATATTATCCTGAGTCAAAACATGGGGTCTGATTGACCAGTAACCTCTACCTATATCTCTCCCGAGGTTCGGTAGACACAGCCTCATTGTCAAGGCATGGTGGTTAGTAAACGAACAAACGTGAGTGTCGATGTGTCTTAGGTCTTTCAGCACCCCAGATGACACGTATAATCGATCAATGCGGGAAGCCAAATTGTGGGTGATGTACGTGTATTGAGTAGTACCCTTCCGTAAACAATTCCATACATCAAAGAGTTGTGCCTGTTGAACTGTGTTTTTTAGCGAGAGGCTGAAGTTGCTCTCACCTGTAGCATCCTTTGCATGTATTACAGAGTTAAAATCCCCACCAAGGATGACATGTTCGGCTGCATGACGGAGGTAATAAGAAATTGTCGAGTTAAAGAACTCTTCTCTGGAAGCTCTATTCTGAGTACCAGAGGGAGCATAAACATTGATGATAGAGACCGTATCATGTATTCTGAGAGAAATTATTTTTCAACGCAATAGCGGTTCCTCTTCGAGAATGATCTACATTGAATATAATGTGAATGAAAACAAGAATATGGGTGAATATCACACAATAGAGAAAAGAGAACAAAGAATAATGAATATCATGAACCCAGACCTATACGCTGTATATATGGGGTTTTATCCATTTTATTCTTGTTGTATTCTAATCCATTCTATTAATAATATATTTATATTATTGAATGAGTTCTGGTTTACGTCAACAATGCGGTCGTGCTTTGGACACAACCCTTAATATTTTTTTTTTTCAATTAGGTACGATAACGAGTACGTTATTTCCCACTGTGGCGTTTAATGCAAAATAAAATCCAAGATGATGCAAGAGAAAAACACAATTGGATTCAGTTTTCCCAATGGAGGTGCGAATCCCACCATGAACGAAATTACTAGTTTTGTAAAGGCTCTCGTTTAGGATGAGAATCACGTTTAGTGGAAGCAACGTACCAAATTTCACAGGATCAAGCGGTTTTCATCAAGTCTAAGTCGAAAGAATCAACTTTTCGTCCGAGTCAAAGCAACCTTGCTCGAAATAATAAGATTCAAAACCGAATCAAAAAAGCAGAGAATTAATTTACAACCTGACGGAAGTGAATTTCAAAATCTAACTAAAACACAACGGAATACAGATTACAGCAACGGAAATAGAGTTATACAGATAGTATCACTGTCTGATGTATGGAGTTCAAGACTTAAACTTCCAAGTGTTCTTCGCACTGAGGAGAGACGGCCACGGCCACCATCTGCTGCCGTAATTTCCACCATGTTACAAGATTAGCAAATTTATATTAAGCTATCCCATCCGTGTCCAACCGAAATTGCACCATATCGCGATGAAGCTCGTTTCGGAGTCGTAATTTGTCGGCTAGTAATCCTCGCCACCCAGTCACACATGAGTGCACATGAGGTGTTATCAAAAAAAAAAGAAAGGCAATGTTATTTCTTCCTGCTCTGTTACAACATAGTTTCAGCATAGCAGCCAGCCAAGTTCGCTTCCATGCTAAAAACTCTGCAGCTGTTACTATTTATTTCTTTCCATCCGTTTTATTTTCCCAACCGCTCTTCTACCTACATACATGACTCGGTGTATTTTTTTTTCTTCCATTTCCAGCTGAGCCACGCTTCACACTGACACCGGAAAGTGTAACGACCAAAACCGGCGCCCGAGTAACGCTCGAGTGTGAAGCGGACGGAAACCCACTGCCTCACATCTGGTGGAAGCGCAACGGGCAGCCTCTGAGCGAGACGAACCGGATCTACCTCAGCGACGACGATATCGAGCTCACCATCGAACACGTCAAGGAGTCCGATTCGGGTGAGTTTTCCGGGTGGGGGTTGGGGGGAGGGGGACCCCCTTTCATGTACATTCCGTGTAGGTGACTCGCTTGAACAAGTTTTTTTTCTGCTGCACTTTCCTGTTGCTCTTTGAAATTGTACCGTGCATTCTGACGACTGTTGCAATGCCCGGATGGTTGTAGGTGTCAGATAGGGGGGCCTGTTAATTTAGAGGAAAAGTCATGTTTGCCAAGGCATCATCGTGCGCAAGCCAGAGGTGATTTGAGTGTCGTGTCGTGTTGTTTGATCACACTTTAAAGACGGCATATAATGGTTTATAATGGAAGATAACGATAAATTTAAAAATTCAAAGTTTGACTCTTTTCCGATAACAGACTTTGCAGAACGTGGATATCCAATGTGGCACACCACACACAACGGGACAATGTTTTTTAACTAATTCGTTGATTTACTAGGCTCAGTCATGTGTGTCTCAGTCAATCAGTAATACTTGAATCTACACTTTAAACAGCAGTAGTTCTGTTCTAGGTTAGTATTGGGTACCTCCTTCAGAAATCTCGGATGGTTGACCAAATTCTGGCTCGGCGGCAAGTAGCACAGAAACAGGAGGATAATAAGACTGGGACACAATGGCTGGAAGTTGTTTGGAAAGGAGGGGATAGTCACATCAGATTCTAACATCAGACAAACAAAGGAAATCGTATGCTTGTAGGGAAGATCACGGGTTCCCAATCCATCTCTTACTTCACGGAAGGGTTGTCTACCTCGGGCCACAAAGGTATCCAACAGTCGTGCTCGTCATTACCCGGGCAATACCAAACTGCGTGATCGATGTCATCATAACCGGTTCTGCACCTACATATATTGCTGTCAACGAGGTTTATTCTGTAGAGATGTGCTTCTAGCGAATAGTGGCTGGACATAAGTCTTGAAATCACGACATAGAAATTATAAAGTAAGGGACTTAAACATGAACCTTGAGGTAAGCCCATGTAGCTAATTCTAGAAGCTGTCAGTTGACCTAGATTGAAGGTCATTTGTTTTTTATGACAGCAAATTATACAAGAAATTATTTAAAATACCGGGTAATCCACTACTGTGCAGACTGTCTGACAGTATGTCTATGGAAACTGAATCAAATGCGCCCTTAATATCCAAAAAGACTGAAGCCAATTGCTCCTTGTGTGCAAAGGGCCAGTTGAATATCAGATGAAAGCATCGCTTAACAATCGTTTGTTCCTTTACTCTTTTGGAAACCAAACTGCGTATTTCAAAGTAGGTTGTTTGATTCAACCCAATGATCAAGTCTTGATAGGATCATTTTTTCTAATAATTTCCACAGGCATGATAACATAGAGATCGGACGGTAAGAATTGTGATCAGACGCTGGTTTCCCAGGCTTTTGAATAGCCATTACTTTAACCTGTTTCCATGCTGGTGGAACTAAATTGAATTCCATAAATGAATTAAATAGGTTAAGTAATCGTCTTTTAGCGATATCGGGGAGGTTTTTTAGAAGGTCGAATTTGATCATATCGCTTCCCGGAGCAGAGTTATTCGATGAAAGAAGTGCCATTGAAAATTCCAGCATTCCCAAGTGAAAGGTTCATCCAGCGAACCGTTGCTTCGGGCTGTATCCCGTAAAGTTGGTTGTGCTGGTACAGAGTCTGGACAAACCTTTTTAGCGAAGTCGAATATCCATTGTGGGAGGAGTATTCTTCACTCTCATTGGAAGATGAGCGGTTTCGCATATAGCGAGCCTTTTTCCAAAGCGTTGTCATCGAGGTTTCTCTAGAAAGTCCCTCGATAAAAGTACGTCAATAATTTCGTTTCTTTGCTTTTAGTAAATTTTTAGGTTTTTTTTTTCAAGCTTTAGATACTTTTCAAAAAGCTCAGACCTTTCATGTCTACAATAATCTTTAAAGTCATCGGATTTTTCAAGATACAACTTTGTGCATTCGTCATCCCATCCAGGGGTTGCGGGTTTTCTTTTGAAGGATGCACTTGGAACACGTCGTTTCTGAGCTTCTAATGCGCTTTTGTAGATTAGTTCGGTAAAGAAACGATACTCGTCCAATGGTGGTAGAAGATCGGTAGAATCAATACCAAGAGTTACCGCCGAAACAAATGTTTGCCAATCAATGTTCCTAGTGAGGTCAAAAGGAACTTGATTTGACTGATCTGTTTTTAGACGACCACTTTTGATTGAAATAATAATTGGTAAGTGATCACTATCATGGGGATCATTGATAACCTTCCACAGACAATCTAATGATAGTGAGTTAGAGCACAAAAATATATCAAGAGCACAAAAATATGCTATACGTGTTGCTTCACCAGTGTTCAAGATAGTTAAGTTGAAATCGTCGCACAAATCATAGAAAATACCCGCTCTCATATCATTGTATGATTCGCCCCAGCCAGTACCGTGTGATTTCATATCGCCCAGTATTAGAACTGGAGATGGAAGGATGTTAACTGAACTCCAAAGCTGACGGCGGTTTATGGAAGTCCTTGGCTTCAGAAGAAAGCCAAGTTTCGAAGAGTGCAAATATATCACAATCATAATTGTGAATCAAATACTTGAACGAGTCTAATTTAGGTATTAAACTACGACAGTTCCTTCCATTGTAATAAAGTGATCATATCTTGATATTCATTCGACGAATTATGCGTCGAAAGATATAAATTCACCAATGAGGGGCCATGATACAGTCAATTGCTTGAAGTAGTTTGAGACTATAGAAACAAGCAGGTCAATAAGCCCTCGAAGTGGCGATTCGTCGAAAAAGCCGAGGGCATTCAAAATATTATCCACAATGTCCTTAAATTTAATCTTTCCTCGCTTGGACGGGGGAGTTTTCTTTGAATTGCGAGAAGAGGTGGTGTTTATTTTTCGTAACCTCTTACGATTACCTTTATTAGGTAGCGGCGGGGTGGAATAGCTGCAGCAAGGATCAGATGGAGCAGCAATTACCGATTTGTTCGACTTTTTTAATGAATCCCCGCTACCTTCAGATTTTTGCAAGCTTTTGAGAGTGGTTTTACTTTTTTTCCGGCGCACTCCCGTGGAGCTAGTCGGCTTCCTTTTATCGGGGGCGGGTACCTCCGGAGACTCACTCTCGTCTGCTATATCAGAGTCCAGTTCATCGGAAGACAAAATCTCATAAGTATTTCCATTTTGTGCGGCTGATGCCAACGAAGCAGAGGTTCCATTTTGCAACTTAACCATTTCTGCAAACGTCAGTTTGGAGCGTTCTTTTATGGAACGCTTCACATTGTTAGTACGCATCTTGTACGCGGGGCAGTCCTGCAAAGCATGAAGAGATTCTTTGCCATAGTAAGCACAATTAGTTGCTTCCTGTTGGCAAGCACCCTCCATGTGGTCTTGGCTACATTTGCCACAACTGGGCTTGTTGAAAAAGTTTACATAAGACAGTACTCCTCTAAACCTTAAGATAAATGTACTAGGACTACATTACCATTCCACAGAAAAAATCACCGACTCCGGTAATTCATTTACCGAATTCTCAACAGCTGAACGGTCGCTAATGTTTTCTGTGATCGAGAACATAACCGAAAAATCTGTAAACTGGATCAGCAGAATTAGCTGTCAAATTTACCTAACGATCGGTAACGTTTACCGATGTGCATTGCTTGATTTGTAGACAACTTTACCGGAGAACTGTAATTTTGAGGACGATATGCAAATCGAATATTACCGAGAGATCTGTAATTTTTTAAAAAGGTAACTGACTCAACTGTAATTTGCTTTAATATTGTTTCAAGGTGGTGGTCACTGCAACCCATGCAAACATTTGGCTGCAGTCGTGATCAATGTGTTAGTGTTGCAAATTGCTCCACCAATGAACAAAAACAGGTTTCGGCGCTACACTGAAAACAGGGAAGCTTTGAATGAAGATTCCAAATGCTGTTTTCAGATCGTCGCCAACGGGAATGGAACTTGGACCGACAGAAAAAACAATTAATTACTTACGGAAAATATCTACAATTCGCTCATCTTGGTGTTGCTTAACAGCTTCCATAATTTCACATTTTTATTTTTCTCAAACACGAACGTTTTCAAAGTCGATCAAAAATCACAATATGGTGGATTTGACGTTTGCCGATAGCGGAACTCAGTAATTGAACGCTTTGTTTACCAAAACTTCAGTAAAATATTTCACCGAAGTCTTCATTACTGATTTACAGACCTGCCGGTAAAAATGTTTACCGTTTTCGTTAAATTAAAATGAAATTACAAAAAACCGGTCATTTCATTTACAATGTTCAGCAATAAAACGAGAAAATACCGAAACATCTGTAATGTTTAGCATTACCGATCTAAGACGGTTTTTTTTTACCAAACTCAGGGTATCTGTTTAAGTGTGTGGACCATTGTGCACTGATAATACACTGCACTGTCTACAAAGCAACTAACCGGATTTCGGAGAACAAACCGAATTTCATATGCTATATCCTGAAATATGCATATTGTTTAACTGCCAACACAAAGTCCGAAACAATACACACATCCAATAACCAACAATTCAGTTTTGACAGGTTTCCATTTATCTGAAAGAACTGTAACCTTCCTGGTTGTCCTTTCTCTACCATCGACTTTCCACATTCTTTACATCCATCGGCCCCCACAAGACAAATATTTTCATTAATTGAACTGACTGTTGATTTATACCATTTTCGTAAAACAATGTCAGACCTGAAACCAACACAGAAAGAAAAAGTTCCCTAAAGAGCAAGCATCGATGCTTGGGGACTGTTAATAAACTACGTTTACACTTTAGGAGGGGCAGCGCAAGTGTCTACGGTCCATTCAAATTTAAAAAAAAATGTCAAACGATTGTCAACGCGGGGGAGGGAGGAGCGTCTAAAACTTCTCAAACCCGATCTACGTAGTTTATGAACAGTCCCTTAGCAGACGTCATCATACACTTACAACCGTGCAGCAGTCGTCATAATTTCTCATCTTTTCGTTCCTCTATAGCTAATAATACCTTTCCCTTGCCATTCTCTCTCTCTCTCACACACACACAGGAAGCTACATTTGCGTGGCGGAAAACGAGCTGGGAAGCATCGAGTCGGCCGCCGAAGTGGCCGTGATAAATGACGTTGGCCCGCCGAGATTCCTGTTCGAGCCGTACGATCTGGATGCCATCGAGGGAACGACCATCGAACTGCCCTGCAAGGCCGAAGACGACGATATCATGCAGGTAACGAACTCCTCGAATCTCACCCCACGAGTTGATGGTCTTTGGGCACGATGCCACATAAATTTAAAACAAACGATGGAATGATAAACATTATTGACTGTTGGTGGAAATTGGAAAATTTTCTCCTACTCAACACAGCAGCGGTAGGTTTTTGTGGGTTTTGATTCTGTTTTGCATCGTTCGAATGCATGGTGGGAAGAAAGGGGGATGGTAAGGCTCCGTACTGCCGCCCAAAACCAGTGAAGCAGTTCTTGTTTTTAGGAAATCGAATCAAGCTTGATTTATGACAGGTGATCCGTTATTTCGATCGAAGCTTCCAGGTGGGAAAATGGAAAACTCATTTCTGACTGTGATGATGAATGTTCGGAGTAATGAATTTGGCACGTTTGGTGGTAGAACTAGGAAATAAGTCATTTTGATTTGTTAATTTCATTGAAATCACTGCATATTTTAGCTCATTTAGCTGTAACACGTGCTGGCATGGTACCGTGACTTTGCTCCATTTGTTTTGGCAACCAGTCAGTGTTGTTAACTTTTCATGAAGTACGATCCGTAGATACTAGTAAATTTTTTAAAATCCGTAGAATTTCTTCGGCACTTTTCAAAAAATCTCTAAGTCCGTAGATCCGGCGTAAATCTAAAAATCCGTAGATCTACAGTTAAACCGTGGGGCAGCAAAGCCGGTAGCGTGGCAAAAACCTTTAGCGCCTCAAAATTGCGAAGTCCTAACTATGGTCAATCGAAAAAAAAAAGCTGAGAAAGTTTATCCGATTCTAATGTGCTAAAAAGCTGTATAAATTCAAACATTCGTCAATTCATATACGTTTTATAAATAACATATAACCTACGTCTTAATCAGAACTTCTCAACATTCGATAGTTGAGTGAAACCAAAACGACCTGGGTTCAATCCCAGTCGGCGCTGTCGGGATTTTCTGAGGCATAAAATCTCCGATCACGCCTTCTTTTGGAAGGGAAGTAAAGCCGTTGGTCCCCGTTCAATGAGTTGATGGGTCGATAGGTAGGGTCCAGTTATGGGAGCTGCCTCCCTGGCCTGGAGTTGGTAGCATTGGCACTCAGTACGGAAAACAAGATCGACAAAAAACAAATTAAGGAAAAAAATTGAGCGATTATATTGTTTCCAAAATAACTTACGTAGATTTGACAATTTGCTCGAGATATGACCAAATGATACATTTTAAATTTAAAATGTCCTTGAATTCTTATGAAAGTTGATGTGATTTTAGTTCACGTCAGGTTTTGACAGCTTCCCCGGTGCTACCCGGAACATGGCCAGATCTTTCGACCAACATTTGAAAAGGCTCTATCAGCTGCTGTAAACAAAACATTGCAAGCCCTTTCCTCGCAAAGCGTAGGCCACCTATTCGATCTACAACAAAAGATAAACATACCTTATAATATCCGGCTTTAGACACACACACTACGAAAATGTCATGTAAATTTAGGTTTCCTGAGACCGACACATGTAAGCGGCTTTTTTGACATAAAAATCAGTTGAAAGAAACAAGGAAATCGATTCAATGAAACGTTCTCTCCGTCGATTTGCTTATGTTTCGGTTTGAGAACACTTTTTTTTTTTTTTTTTACTAGTTCGTTTATTTACTAGGCTCAGTCGTGTGTGACACTTTGCGGAGCCAAAATCAGTAATGTTTGATTTTACATTTTAAATAGCAGTAGTTCTAGGTTAGTATTGGGTACCAATTACTCGTGGCGGGCTCGAGGTTAATGGGTAACAATTTCGATGGGAAGGAGCTAGGTAGGAAACTGGTTTCTGAAGCCTCCTTCAGATACTACTCTCGGACGGTTGACCAAATCCTGGCTGGGCAGGGGCAAGTAGCACAGGAACAGGAGGATAATAAGACTGGGACACAATGGCGGGAAATTGTTTGGAAAGGATGGGATGGTCACATCAAACTCTAACATCAGACAAACAAAGGAATTCGTAGATCGCTTGCATGTAGGGAAGATCACGTGTTCCCAATACATCTCTTACTTCACGGAAGGGTTGTCTACCTCGGGCCACTAGGGTATCCAATAGTCGTGCTCTGGAGGCGTCATTACCCGGGCAATACCAAACTGCGTGATCGATGTCATCATAACCGGTTCTGCACCTACATATATTGCTGTCAACGAGGTTTATTCTATAGAGATGTGCGTCTAGCGAGTAGTGGTTGGACATAAGTCTTGACATCACTCGAATGAATCCCCGACTTACATCCAGACCTTTGAACCACGCTCTCGAAGAAACATTTGGAATAATGGAATGTAACCACCGCCCAAGAGAATTACTTGTCCAATCGTTTTGCCAACTTAAAAGAGAACTCTGACGTACTAATGGGAAAAATTCATCATGTGAAAGTCTTCTATCATAAATCTCGCCTTGTTGTGCGCCCACCTTTGCGAGAGAGTCTGCCTTCTCATTGCCTGGGATTGAGCAATGTGAGGGGACCCATACAAAGGTAATCATATATGATCTTTCGACCAGCAAACTCATCTGCTCCCTTACCTTTGAAAGGAAATAAGATGAGTGCCTACCTTGTTTCATCGACCGAATAGCCTCAATCGAACTGAGACTATCCGAGAAGATGAAATAATGGTCTATGGGCATATCGGAAATCATCCCCAATGCGAAGTTGATTGCTGCTAGGTTCCTGAAGTTTCCGAAAGGCGGTTGAGTATTCATTGAAGACGCCGAAGCCAGTGGATCCATCAATGCGTGATCCATCAGTGAAAAATCTTCTATTGCAATTGACTTGTTGGTACTTTTCAGCGAAAATGCGGGGAATTAAGATAGGTCGAAGTTGATCTGGAACTCCTTGAATAGCCTGTTTCATGTAGAGATCATAGTCAATGGGGGAACTGTAGTTAGTAAAGCATACACGAGAGGGGTTATAGCAAGGAAGGCTAATATCCGATGACATATAATTAAGATAGATTCGCACGAATCTAGACTGGATGCTCAATTCGAGCATTTCTTCGAAGTTTTCAATCACAAGGTTGTTACTGACACTACATTTGATCAATAATCTTAATGAGAGCTCCCAGAAACGGTTCTGCAGGGGTTTTACGCCCGCTAGGACCTCTAGGCTCATATTGTGTGTTGAATGCATACAGCCAAGGGCAATACGTAAACAACGATATTGAATGCGTTCCAATTTAATTAGGTGGGTTTTTCTTGCCGAGAGGAAGCAAAAAGAGCCATACTCAAGAACTGAAAGAATAGTCGTTTTATATAGTTTAATGAGGTCTTCCGGGTGAGCACCCCACCATGTCCCAGAAATTGATCGTAGAAAGTTGATCCTTTGTTGACACTTTTGTTTCAAATACGTAATATGGGTACCCCAAGTGCATTTTGAATCAAACCAGACTCCAAGGTATTTGAAGGTTAAAGATTGGGTAATGTCTCTGCCCAAAAGATTTAGACGCAGTTGGGCTGGAAACCGCTTCCTTGTAAACACTACCAATTCAGTTTTTTGCGGTGAAAACTCGATCCCTAAATTTCTTGCCCAGAAAGACAGATTATTTAGGGAATTTTGCAATGGTCTTTGCAAGATTTCCGCACGTGGACCTCTCATGGAAACCACGGCATCGTCTGCAAGCTGTCTAAGC
This sequence comes from Ochlerotatus camptorhynchus, assembly GCF_037179485.1. NCBI lineage: Eukaryota > Metazoa > Arthropoda > Insecta > Diptera > Culicidae > Ochlerotatus > Ochlerotatus camptorhynchus. Next base: position 292,144 of record NW_027041032.1, on the reverse strand, counting down.
GTGCATAGATTATCTAAGCAGTTATCAATATCTTTGACATAGAAATTATAAAGTAAGGGACTTAAACATGAACCTTGGGGTAAGCCCATGTAGCTAATTCTAGAAGTTGTCAGTTGACCTAGTTTGAAGGTCATTTGTTTTTCTGACAGCAAATTATACAAGAAATTATTCAAAATACCGGGTAATCCATTACTGTGCAAATTGTCTGACAGTATGTCTATGGAAACCGAATCAAATGCGCCCTTAATATCCAAAAAGACTGAAGCCAATTGCTCCTTGTGCGCAAAGGCCAGTTGAATATCAGATGAAAGCATCGCTAGACAATCGTTTGTTCCTTTACTCTTCCGGAAACCAAATTGCGTATTTGAAAGTAGATTGTTTGATTCAACCCAATGGTCAAGTCTTAATAGGATCATTTTTTCTAATAATTTCCTCAGGCATGATAACATAGAGATCGGACGGTAAGAATTGTGATCAGACGCTGGTTTCCCAGGCTTTTGAATAGCTATTACTTTAACCTGTCTCCATGCTGGTGGAACTATATTGAATTCCATAAATGAATTATACAGGTTAAGTAATCGTCTTTTAGCGATATCAGGGAGGTTTTTTAGAAGGTCGAATTTGATCATATCGCTACCCGGAGCAGAGTTATTCGATGAAAGAAGTGCCATTGAAAATTCCAGCATTGTGAATGGTTCATCCAGAGAACCGTTACTTCGGGCTGTATCCCGTAAAGTTGGTTGTGCTGGAACAGAATCTGGACAAACCTTTTTAGCGAAGTCGAATATCCATTGTGAGGAGTATTCTTCACTCTCATTGGAAGATGAGCGGTTTCGCATATAGCGAGCCTTTTTCCAAAGCGTTGTCATCGAGGTTTCTCTAGAAAGTCCCTCGATAAAAGTACGCCAGTAATTTCGTTTCTTTGCTTTTAGTAAGTTTTTAAGCTTTTTTTCAAGCTTTAGATACTTTTCAAAAAGCTCAGATCTTTCATGTCTACGATAATCTTTAAAGGCATCGGATTTCTCAAGATACAACTTTGTGCATTCGTCATCCCATCCTGGGGTGGCGGGTCTTCTTTTAAGGGATGCACATGGAACACGTCGTTTCTGAGCTTCTAATGCGCTTTTGTAGATTAGCTCGGTAAAGAAACGATACTCTTCCAGTGGTGGTAGAGGATCGGTAGAATCAATACCAAGAGTTACCGCCGATACAAATTTTTGCCAATCAATGTTCCTCGTGAGGTCAAAAGGAACTTGAATTGACTGATCTGTTTTTAGACGACCACTTTTGATTGAAATAATAATTGGCAAGTGATCACTACCATGGGGATCATTGATAACCTTCCACAGACAATCTAATGATAGTGAGTTAGAGCACAAAGAAATGTCAAGACGGCTCTCTCGAGCAGGAGGGTTTGCTATACGTGTTGCTTCACCAGTGTTCAAGATAGTCAAGTTGAAATCGTCGCACAAATCATAGAAAATACCCGCTCTATTGTCATCGTATGATTCGCCCCAACCAGTACCGTGTGAGTTCATATCGCCCAGTATTAGAACTGGAGATGGAAGGATATTAACTGAACTCCAAAGCTGACGGCGGTTTATGGAAGTCCTTGGAGGGACATATACAGAAGCTATGCAAAGATCTTTGTTCTTCACATTTATTTGGCAAGCGACAATTTCAATGCCTGGAATTATTGGGATTGAGATTTTATAGAAGGGGTAGCACTTTTTGATCCCCAAAAGTACGCCACCATATGAATCATCTCGGTCCAGGCGGATAATGTTAAAATCGTGGAAGTTTAGTTCATCTTCAGAAGAAAGCCAAGTTTCACAGAGTGCAAATATATCACAATCAGAATTGTGAATCAAATACTTGAACGAGTCTAATTTAGGTATTAAACTACGACAGTTCCATTGTAATAAAGTGATCATATCTTGATCCTCACTCGACGAATTATCCATCGAAAGATATGAATTCACCAATGAGGGGCCATGATGCAGTCAATTGCTTGAAGTAGTTTCCGACTATAGGAACAAGCAGGTCAATAAGCCCTCGAAGTGGCGATTCGTCGGGAAAGCCGAGGGCATTCAAAATATTATCCACAATGTCCTTAAATTTAATCTTTTCTCGCTTGGACGGGAGAGTTTTCTTTGAATTGCGAGTAGACGTGGTGTTTATTTTTGGTAACCTCTTACGATTACCTTTATTAGGTAGCGGCGGGGTGGAAAAGCTGCAGCAAGGATCAGCTGGAGCAGCAATTACCGATTTGTTCGGCTTTTTCAATGAATCCCCGCTACCTTCAGATTTTTGCATGCTTTTGAGAGTGGTTTTATTTTTTTTCCGGCGCACTCCCGGGGAGCTAGTCGGCTTCCTTTTACCGGGGGCGTGTACCTCCGGAGACTCACTCTCATCTGCTATGTCAGAGTCCAGTTCATCGGAAGACAAAATCTCAAAAGTGTTTTCATTTTGAGCGGCTGATGCCAACGAAGCAGAGGTTCCATTTTGCAACTTAACCATTTCTGCAAACGTCAGCTTGGAGCGTTCTTTTATTGAACGCTTCACATTGTTGGTACGCTTCTTGTACGCGGGGCAGTCCTGCAAAGCATGAAGAGGTTCTTTGCCACAGTAAGCACATTTAGTTGCTTCCTGTTGGCAAGCACCCTCCATGTGGTCTTGGCTACATTTGCCACAACGGGGCTTGTTGTCACAAAAAGCAGCTGTGTGACCCAACTTTTTGCAGTTGGTACAATTATATACCCTTGGTACAAACAGTCGCACCGGGAAAAAAACATTTTCAATTTCTAAGAACTTTGGGAGAACCGATCCAGCGAAAGACACCTGTAATGAGCCTGAAGGGGAATAAGTCTTTTGACCATCTACCGTGGTCGCTGAATACAATATCCTGCAACCCAGAACGTCCACGGTAGATGTAGCAGCATTTTGAAGGCGCCCCATACCTTCCATGACGTCATCACACGTCAGGCTCACTGCAGAGACCACGCCGTCTATCTCCACATCTCGAGATGGGATGTAGACGTAATACTCTTCATTGTAACCCTCGTCGTCAGCAATCTCATTTGCGACTTTATATGTGAGTGCAGTTATACGCAGTTTGTTCCGATTGACCTGATGAAATTCGGTCCCCGGGAAACGACGCGTCAACGTTCTTTTAATCCCTAAGAAGTTTAGGGCTTTCTCTTTCTGCCGAAAGTAGACAACCCAAGGCGAAGCAGAAGACGCCTGGTAATGACGCTTTCTTACTTTATCATTGGGAGGCTTGACGCCCCCCTGTCCTTCATCCATATGAAATTGAAAACTTTCGTTAAGAAGTAATTAATTTTTTTTAAAGAACCACCCTATGTGGAACGATTCCACTGGGGGAGAGACAGACGATTCACAAGCAAACAGTCAGAGGAATGGGTATACAAAAAAACAGATACGTGCTATTATTTGCCCTTACCGTTTCTACTGCTTATACTGTTGCTGCTCTGCCACAATAGATGCCGGTCGTACACACCGTCCGTGCGGCGGCTCACTGCTTTCTGCTGGTTATTGTTTCCAGTCCGTGTGATTGCCACTGTTTAACCGTTCTTGCTGCTAACTACGGCTAATTTTGCGGCAAGAATTTCGATATCGTCGAAGCGGGTTAATGTTGAACAGACCGACCGTAGGCTTCGCCAGGATCGGCTGCTTCCTTCCGAAATGCGCGAGTCACCTAAGGCACAATAACTACTTGCAAATAAAAAACTTTTCGCGGTGAAAAAATACTTTCAATGCAATGCTATGTGACGAGACAACAGACCCTGATGTTGCTCATTCGCTAGCAGAACGTGGAATGATGAGAACACTTAATTTTACATGAAATGTTTGTTTACGTTCCATAATTTACGTTCAATATGGATAACGTCATGTGTAAAATTAGTTATTTCTAAGTGTGCACGATTTGGAGACTAGAATTTAAACTCTCGAAAAACACGTGTGGACTCCCGAAAAAAAATAACAACAAAAATACATTAAAAAACAATGTAACAATAAGACGAAAATTATTGTCTTAACAATGATTTATATTGTTACGTCTACAATAAATTTACCTTGATTTATGTTGTACAAAACAATAAATTTCATGGTAAATGGAAAATTTACAATAAAAAAGGGGGGTTGTTAAGTATCTTAACAATGAAATTTTCGGGATTTTCCCATATAATTTTTTTTCAATAACATTATATATTATTGTTATTTTACTGTTGGTTGGCAAATTTATTGATTAAAAAAATAACAGTGTACTTTAGAGTGTATGTGTTGGCTTGACAGATCTACTTTATCGACTTTAAAAATAAATCGAAAAAATAAAACTTTGCCCCGGGAAGGGAAGGGGGTGGTATGTCTGTTACGGGTGGTCCTTTTTTTACTGGTTATGGATCGAGATTCGATCCGGAACTTGTGAGAAATGCAGGCCAACTCCTCTGCGCTCGATATCCCTAGGTCACGTCTCCTTGGTGGTTGAGCGTCGTTGATAAGTTAATGCATTCGACTGGAGAGAATCACCCATGAAATATGCTTCCACCTGAGAGTTCCTTCCTGACATCTTCAAGTGGTGGAATTTTTTATTATTATTGTATGATTATTGACTGCACGGACAAGGTCTCCATTAAGCTTTAGAGAGGGTCTAGGATAAGATATGAGCGGACGCGGACTGCCTGGTTTTGAGCCAAACGAACTGTCAAAGCCAGAGCCATACGAGCAGCGCCTATCTTAATTACATTGGCAGTGTTGCTGACCCTCTCATAGTCTGCATGCTTCAATCAGATTTATTTTTATTGTTCGTGAAGTAACCCACAATGAAAATACACCAATATTTAATGTAACAACAATTTTTATTGTAATAGAGTTGTTCATTATTGTTCATGATCGAATCATGTTAACAATAAAATAAATGAAAAATACGATAAAAATCATTGTAACAACATTTTATTATGTACATTCATTGTACAGCTAGGTAGCAGTTTTGCCGTTTTCGGAAGAGTACAACATTATAACAATCATTTTTATTGTCGACAATAAATATTAATGTTAGAGCATTGTTTCCACTGAAAATTTCACTGTAATTTTTTTTTCGGGCTCACAAACATGTAATTTTCAAAGACCGAGATACACTACAAATCAACGCTTGCTATGTTTGAGTGGAATAACTGGGTAAGCTCCATAACGTCATCATGCCATTTGAATGCAAGAATATGCAACAATAGAGATTTTCACGTCCGGTTGTATTGGTGCGATATGTGAGAGTGTGTTAGTGAATATCCGAGGAAAATACATAACAAATCGATGTCAAACTCATTTTGACAGATCTACTTTCATACATTTTTTAGGTTAGCCAGAGGAAAATAATAAACAACTTTACACGGCGTTGCTCCCGCTAGTGTGCGTGCGTTAAACGTCACTAATCTCTATTGACTTCTTGCCGCAAGATTTCACCTATACAACGTTGCTAGTGTAGCCGTGTAAAATCGATTTGTTTATTATTTTCAACCACGAAATCAGCTGTCAAAGTGTTCGACTTGACAGCGGTTTGTGTTTTATTTTCAACCAGTAAAACCACAAACGAAGTGGCAGACGGAGCGGCTCGAAAACTTTGGTGACGCACCTGCTATTGCAATTTGTCAGTGTACCACATGGTAACACCGCTACTACTGGATTGTACCACATGGCAACACTAAATGTACTAGAATGTTTTGGTTCTATCTCTTTCACTCTACTCTAAACTGAAATGCATAAAAAAAATGACAAAATGATACACTCTTTGCACGCTGTCAAAGATCATATTGCATACAAAATCAACTATGTTCAAATCAAAACAAAAATACTAGCCCATCTGGTGATGGCACAAGCTTCTAAGAAAATTCTATTACAGCGAACCACATTATTTTAATTGATTTCTTCGCCAGTTAGTCGTCTGTCACTTAGTTTGTGGTAAAACGCTTGTATTAGTGAAACTGCTCACTAATACCAACCGTGCTCAACTTTTTGGCTCAGCTCTGGTACTATCTTCGGTCCCAAGCTAATCGATGCACCCCTCGAAACATAGGAAAAACCAATAACCCCTCATTTTATCTGTCAAACTTTCAAAGCGAATCAAAACAAACATTGCGTAGTACTAGAATTTCGACTAGAATGGGATACGCTAATCGTTTGCTTGGGACCAATAGGCTAGTCAAGTAGTGAGCCAATTTAAAATCGTTAGTTTCGTATTGATTGTAGGTATTACCATAGAGGTAACTCTAAGACAAGTAGGTCCCAAAGAAACGTGCTCAACTTTTTGGCTCAGCTCTGGTACTATCTTCGGTCCCAAGCTTGTCGAATCACCCCTCGAAACATAGGAAAAACCAATAACCCCTCATTTTATCTGTCAAACTTTCATAGCGAATCAAAACAAACATTGCGTATTACTAGAATTTCGACTAGAATAGGGTACGTTAATCGTTTGCTTGGGACCAATAGGCAACTAAAGTGGTGAGCCAATTTAAAATCGTTAGTTTCGTATTGATTGTTGGTATTACTCCATCACTATTGAGAAATGATGAAGTATTCGGTTTTGATACAGTTGTCATTCTTGCCTTCATCGCAAGGAATCGATTCTAATTGAAAGGTTCCGCTATACTACCCTTCGGAGAGTTGGAACACTCTCCAAAGTCGCGCACCTTTGTCAGTCAAAATTGGATTTCTTAGCAACAAAAACAAGCAATGACACCGATAATGACCATGCATCAGAACCCTAGTCTTAATCACTTCTAACTAACTTGTTTCAAGATCATCCTCGGTCCAGGCAACCCGAGGACTTATCACTATCAACAAGGCATAAAAAGTAACAAGGACTAAGATGTGATCCTTTGATTACTGAAAAATCCTGTTCCCCTAGTTTGATGTAGTCAAGACTAGGAATCGGTGCTAGATCTAACATCCCGTAACGTAACACGAAAAGGTGATCTACCCACGTTACGGGGCAAAGGGGCAAGTCACTCAGCACATTGTGCCGAAATTGGATTCGGCATAGCATGGGCACATCCATCGGCACACCTTCCGCACAATCTCGTAGGCATTGCACAGTGGGGAAAAAGTACATAAAACGCTAATTTCAAATAACCGAGTGGTCATTTTTATACGATAGATGAGGAGTTCCGTTCTAGAGTACGGCAGTGTGAAAATTGTGTATAGAGAGTAGAAAGCGAGCAAGGACAACTTTGAGGAAGGTACAAATCGGGTTGATCATCTCTCCTTAAAAAAACTCCCCCGTTGGAGAGGGATGGTGAAGAGTGACCAATTTTCCCGTTCTTTCCTCCATTTTATTTTATTATTTATGGATATCTTGACTCGAAGGGATGTACGATCGATAAAATGGGGCTAATCCTATGTCAAACTCTCTGGAGAATCAAATGGAAGTGGTTTTGGTCACCGCAAGGCTCTGTGAATGAAGTTACATATGGCCGATTTTCCCCTGCTTCAAACAGCCTTGCGATGACCGAGACCTCTTTCATTCGATTCTCCAGAGATTTTGACATAATATTAGCCCAACTTTATCGATCGAACATCCCTCCGTGCTAAGATATCCATGTATAATTCAATAAAATAATGGGGGGGTTCTAGCGTGGGCTCGAGAGAAAGAGACAGTTAATTAGACCCCATTAGTACCATTAATTAAAATAATTAGTACCCTTAACTCAAACAAAACAAACTTCAAAAGTCATATTCATGATCCTCTATATTCGGTCTACAACAATATTCTCCACCGGTTCCAACTCTTTCCGGCCACTGATAAACCGTTGCTTTTCACATCAAGAAATGCTAGGATTCTGGTCTGCCTTTGAGGGTCTTATAAAACCCTAATACATAGGATTTTTACTATCCTATGAACACAAAACACAACAATTTTGCACACACTCCACTTCCCGCGTTATCATCAATCGGTTGGTGAACAAATATTATGACTTTGAGCATCATCTAAAACCGATCAGAAACATGTAGAATCAGGAATCAGGTCCGATCACTTCCCATGGGAAAGTAACCACATCCACATTTATGGGATCATTTTTTCTTCACATACGTCCGACGGCGGTAGTATTTTTCGATGTTATTTTCATTTTTAGACATTGCATTCCTCTTTGGTTGCCACTAGACCGATTTATCAGAAATACCGGGTTGCCAGGTTGGGTATTTAAAAAATAATCGCAGTTTTACCGGCACAATCAACACACCTGCGGCACACATGTGCCACACTTGCGGCACACTGACAAAAAAGATGACCCAAGATTGGTGTTCTCCCCTTGGCTTAGACGAGTGTACCCCATTAGGCATAAATACGTTAGACATACGGACGTTAGGCATAAATTCATTAGGCATAATGGACGTTACGCATAATATACGTTAGGCATAAAATACCTTGCTGCTGTGCAACTCTAGAAACCTGTTTCGAGCATGGTAAACAATGCATAAATTAGGCTAAGTGTTGAATAAAAAATGATACAAGTTAAACAAACATAGTTTATTTAAGTTTGGAATCCTTTATTTATAATATCATAAGTGACGTAGCTACATATCAACTTAGGTCCAAGATTAGTAGCGATAGCGGTTAAGTAATCTGGCAATGAAAACTCAGCATAGTTTTGAACTATATCTTGAAATCAATCGCATCTAGAAATAAAAAAATACACATTTGTTGTAATACATTCTTACACACATATTGCAATTGTCAGAGAAGAAAAAGTTTTCCTTTAAGAACAGCTCATGAAATAAAGAATTGTGAATTCTGTGGTTTTTCATTCAATAACAAAAAAAACATACCTGCTGCTTCGAGGATTTCCTGCCATACTTTTCGATACAACGATTCTGTTTTTTGTTGTCATCAGAATGAAAACTAGCGGAACCGTCTGCTGATGCGAGGGAGCGAAACTTCCATGAACAGTGACGACTTGCCGAAACAAACATGGAACTGTGGCAAACGTACCATCTGTAACCCAATACTTTGCCTGTCCAAGACGTCGCAAGTTTTCATGAGTTCCAAAAATTAAGGCTCTTTCATTATTGTCACCGAAGTCAGCAATCGGTCCCCATTATCATCCTTCTGGAATTCATCGGGTAGATTATGCCTAACGTCCATTATGCCTAACGTCCTTTATGCCCAACGTCCATTATGCCTATCGTACATTATGCCTAACGTCCGTATGCCTAACGACCGTATGCCTAACGACCGTATGCCTAACGACCGTATGCCTAACGTCGTGTACCCGGCTTAGACACAATGACTATATAGACCTTTTTGACGTTTAATCGTCTTTCTCTATCTAGCACACATGGATGAATGGACGGTTTGTTTTCCCACTAATCTGTTTCCCTCTTGCTCGCACTCGTTCGATTTAAATGGTGCAGTAGTGTGCGCCGATTAAACGTCAAAAAGCTCTATATGGCAAACGTCAGGGAAGTCTATTTACGTGGCAAGAAATGCGTAGTAATCCGTTCGTAAACAAGATTCAAACTTGCCATGGAATAGGTTTTACATCTTATTAGAGATTCTGCATGAAATGTAGATTTATTTAAACAATTTTATTGAATTCGAATTTGTCAAGATAGTGGTGGGCAATGGCAGAAAATTGCTGTAAAATGGCAAAAATATGTATTCAAAGTGTTTTTGTTTTTTTTTGTTACTTCATACGTGAAGTTTACGATTTTCAGAGTAAATTGGAAATATTCGAGTTGATAATAGAAGAGTTATACTGTTGGTATAACCAACAATCAATACGAAACTAACGATTTTAAATTGGCTCACCACTTGACTATAAATCAATTAACGTACTCCATTCTTGTCATTCTATGTTCACTATGTATGCTAATCAAGCTATGAAAGTTTGACAGATAAAATGGGGGTGATCGCGCACTGATAGGACCCGATTTGTACGTTGTGATTTTATAGAAAATATTGAAACGAGAACGATTATTTGACCGTCCTGCCATGGCGGAGGTATGAGAACTATAGAACGTTTATTTATTGTAACACAACAAAGAAACTATAAAACAAGCAATGACAATGATACGGGGACAAGTGGTGACATCTATGGGTAGGTACAGTAGCTACTTTATGTTAAGAGTAGAGCATGGAGTAGAGGCAGTAGTAACAACAATCAATACGAAACTAAAGATTTTAAATTGACTCACTTCTTGACTAGCCTATTGGTCCCAAGCAAATCGATTAACGTACTCCATTCTAGTCTTAATTCTAGTACTACACTACAGGGGTTACTCAAAATAACTAGGATAGGCAAATTTTTTGTCAACTTTGAAGTGTTGTAACTTCGTCAAATATGATCCGATTTTAAATCTTCCAAGAGCATTTGACTGGAAAACTAATATTGTTCTACGGTGTAACAACGAAAATAATCCTGGTCACCGGATACCGAAGATATTCCGGGTTTCCGGAGGGCTTGTCTAACTTGCTAAATTTTTGGTGAAATTTTATATATGATGCTGATTAAATATACATATATTTTTAGTAAATACAACGAAAGAAGAACCATTTATAAAGCGAATCATATGCCAAGAACTAAAATCGGCCTATAATCAACCGAGATATGGCCATTTCCCTGGAATCGGTTCTGGTGGAGGGTTCTGAATGCAGGCAGATCATTTAATCACTCAAAACATGCCGTGCGACAGCTCATTCTTCATGGTTTTTCGTGAATAGGCATTCATTAAACTTCAAATGAATCAGTGACCACATTGGCCGCTCTCGGAACCACTGGGATGCCCCGAGAGAACCTGTAGAACGGGACAATTTCGTTTTAACTGAAAAACGTGCCGTGCGATAGCTCTTTCTTTATGGATTTTCATGAATATTCTTTCTATAGACTTAAAGTGAATCATTGACCACATTGGCCGCTCTCAGAACCACTGGATACCCCCGGGGGAACCTGTAGCAGGGGACAATTGCGTTTTTACTCAAAAACATGCCGTGCGATAGCTCTTTCTTCATGGATTTTCATGAATAGGCTTTCTATAGAATTTAAGTGGATCATTGACCACATTGACCTTTCCTGGGATGACCACATTGACTGGAATGCCCTGGGGGGAAACTGTAGTGCGGAACACGACGAGGACTTTACACACCTGCCATGGCCAGTACAGTCGCCCGATTTAAATATAATTGAGCTACTTTGGTCGACGTTGTAAGCTCGTATTCGAATTTTTCTTCCTCCATCGGCGTTGAAAACGCTTGAACATCTTCTGATCCAAGAATGGTACAACATTCCACTAGAAGCCATCCAAAAACTTTATGAATCAATTCCCAGACGAATCCAAGCTGTTATTGAACCAAATGGTGGTCCAACATCATATTAGACGGCTCCATCATAACATTTTCCTACAATTTTAAATAGCATTCTTAATTTATAAATAATAATTCATTAATAATACATAGCTTTGCAAATAGCAAATAGCTTTGGAACCCAGATTAAAAGCGCAACATTTCAAATAAGAATGGTTTATTCGCACTGTCACTATTGTTAATTTGAAATGCAGGAAATGGCACTAACTGATGGTCACTAGCGAGCACAAAAGTGCTGGCGAACATCTCCATAGCTGACGTCGACAGTCATTTTGTTCATTAAAGAGTTGTTGTTGTGCTCTTGCTACACCTTACATTAATACAAGAGAGAGACTTTTATTGGTCTATAACCAGAGTTTAAAGACCTAATCTCCCTATCCACTGCTAGTAGTCAATGGTCCATTTCAAGACTTCAGATAGTTCGAGCTGTCGAACGGCATTGTGAAGTGAAGATACAATTTTCCTCTTACATGTTATCCTGGGGCATCTGCTGGTTCCAGAATGAGCTCCCCAATGGCATTGTTTTGTGTAAAAATGTGATTGCATCCTACTACAGGTTCCCCCCAGGGCATTCCAGTGACTCTGGAAAGGTTAATGTGGTCAATGATCCACTTCAATTCTATAGAAAGCATATTCATGAAAATCCATGAAGAAAGAGCTGTCGCACGGCATGTTTTTGAGTAAAAACGCAATTGTCCCCTGCTAAAGGTTCCCCCGGGGGTGTCCCGTGATTCCGAGAGCTGCCAATGTGGTCACTGATCCATTTGAAGTTTAATGAATGCCTATTCATGAAAAATCATGAAGAATGAGCTGTCGCACGACATGTTTTGGTGTAAAAATGCAAATTGTCCTCTGCTCCAGGTTCCCCCGGGGGCATACCGGAGGTCCCGAGAGCGGCCAATGTAGTAAATGATTCACTTTAAGTTTATAGAAAGAATATTCATGAAAATCCATGAAGAAAGAGCTGTCGCACGGCACGTTTTAGAGTTAAAACGAAATTGACCTCTGCTAAAGGTCCTCTCGGGGCATCCCAGTGGTTTCGAGAGCGGCTAATGTGGTAAATGATTCACTTTAAGTCTAAAGAAAGAATATTCATAAAAATCTATGAAGAAAAAGCTGTCGCACGGCATGTTTTTGAGTCAAAACGTAATTGCCCCCTACTACAGGTTCTCCCGGGGGTATCTCGTGATTCCGAGAGCTGCCAATGTGGTCACTGATCCATTTGAAGTTTGATGAATGCCTATTCATGAAAAACCATGAAGAATGAGCTGTCGCACGGCATGTTTTGGTGTAAAAATGCAATTGTCCTCTGCTCCAGGTCCCCCGGGGGCATACCGGAGGTCCCGAGAACGGCCAATGTGGTCACTAATCCATTTAAAGTCTATCAAAAGCCTATTCATGAAAAAGCTTGCATAAAAAGCTGTCGCACGGCATGTATTGGTGTAAAAACGCAATTGACTCCTGCTACAGGATCCCTCGGGGGTATCCCGTGATTCCAAGAGCGGCCTGTCGTGACGCTTTCCGGCCATTTTTAAAATTGCTGTTTGCAGTGAACGTACGACTAATCGCGGTAACTATCGCCAACAGAATGACGAACTCCAATGTTCGTCGGATTATCGGATCACACGAGAGAACCAACATTTATCTGATCGATAGGTCCTCTCTTTCTCACCTTTCTTTCACGACCCGTAACTTCTATACCTTTCTTGCTTCAATGAATCGTAGAGTGTCATACGCTCTCGCTTTCGCTACCTTGCTTGAGAAGCTCTCTCGTGAACCAAGTCCACTACCGCTGATTGTCATGATCGGGTTTCCGCATTTCCCTCTCAACCAACAAGCGCTGACAAATCCCGAATACTCGTTGCTCGTATTAAGCAATAACCATACCCGAGCTCTTTTCCCGATCATTCCCCTTCAATTATACGATCGGTAGCTTTCTTCCGGTAAGGGATAGCGATTCTATACTGACTGACAGCATGAAAGCAGTGCGTTCTTTATAGAGCGGGTTGGTAATAGCATACACTGAGAAATATTATTACATTATTTTGAATAATTATTTCATTATTTTATTTTCATCGCCCAAATCTACTACACGGCCAATGTGGTCAATGATTCATTTGAAGTTTATGGAAAGCCTATTCTTGAAAAACCATGAAGAATGAGCTGTCGCACGGCATGTTTTGGTGTAAATGCAATTGTCCCCTGCTCCAGGTTCCTCAGGAGGCATACTGGATGTTCCGAGAGTGGCCAATGTGGTCAATGATACATTTAAAGTTAATCGAAAGTTTATTGACGAGAAACCATGAAGAAAGAGCTGTCGCACGGCATGTTTTGAGTGATTAAATAATCTGCCCGCATTCAGAACCCTTCACCAGAACCGATTCACCGTTACACCGTAGAACAATATTAGTTTTCCTGTCAAATGCTCTTGGAAGATTTAAAATCGGATCATATTTGACGAAGTTACAACACTCCAAAGTTGACCAAAAATTTGCCTATCCTAGTTGTTTTGAGTAACCCCTGTATGTTTGTTTTGATTCGCTATGAAAGTTTGACAGATAAAATGAGGGGTTCGTGGATTTTTCTATGTTTCGAGGGGTGCATCGATTAGCTTGGGACCGAAGATAGTACCAGAGCTGAGCCAAAAAGTTGAGCACGTTTTTTCGGGACCTTTTGGTCTTAGAGTTACCTCTATGGTTATACCCCGTTCTACCCTGTTCACATTACAGTGTATATCACGTGATATACGCTGTCTTGCAATGAGCACTCATACATCTAGTTTTCACTGGAAATCCTATGTATGAGTGCTCATTGCAAGACAGCCTTTATTATATGATATAAGTCATAGTCTATCAAATAGAATTTCAGATTCCGCTTTCCGAAGTTCGTCATTAGACCACCAAGGTCCTTATATCACAAAACAATTACGATCAAGCTTCCGGGAGATTTGAAGGTTGTCTGCACCTTTAGCTACGAGATGTCCTATTCTATTGCATTCAGACCACAAAATCACCTTATTGATAGGTAGGTTAATCCATCTTCAGACGTTACATTCCGGTCCCACATTATTTTTTATCAACCATGCGACAACGTTTTTGGCCACTCCATGGAAGAGATATTACCCGAAAGATTGTTCGCGAATGTATCCAGTGTTTCCGGTGTAATCCCCGTGGAAATAACCAAATCATGGCTCAACTGCCTGAAGTAAGAATCACTCCAGCGCGAATATTTCCCAACTGTGGACCTTTTCTCATTAATCGACTGGTGCCTCGGTTAAATGCAATGAAACGCTTTATTGCCAGGCGTGGTTGATTATTAAGCCGAACATTCTGAAAGTAGTTTCCCACGTGTCGACAGAATTTCCTTTAAAAATAACTCTTCTCGAGACCTACCGTTAGTAACGATTTTCAAACACGCACCATTTGCAGCTGAAATCCGATAGTACCTTCCAGATTATCCAGGATTTGTGTAAAATTAACTGCTTGTTACTATGGTGACCGGCTGGGCTTAAGATTCGAGTGGAACCCGAAGAGACATGGGACTAAAACTAAAAGCTTAATCGCTTGCCTACCTATCTACCTACCTATAACAGACCCAAAATAGGTAGATTGCAGTGAGAGACGATGAAAATGTATCATAAATCTGCTTTTATGGAAGTTATAAATTCCCGGCATCGATAAGTTATATATATAGGAAAATTATTTCAATCTTAAATTTGCATAATCTCTTTGTCTGCCGGTCGGTCGGATTCCTGCGTAGGTACCTATAGAACTTCAGTATTAAGGTATGAAATCGAGGGACTGGGGCAATGAAAACAGAAGCCAGATGGTCCCGGGAAGAGAGATTAGCACGTTTGCATTAAATTTCAATGTTCCAAGTTTAGATTCTTTGCTTCTGTTAAGACTTTATCAATAATGTAAGTTAGGGATCGTAAATTGTTCGAGTCGGTTTTTTTCCTTTTTGTTATTTCAGGGCCGTTATTTCTCAGACCGAAAGCTTCGTGGAAAATCCATAAGTTCCATTAGGAAAAGCTTGTCGCGTGTGACATATGCATATAGGTGGGTAAATGTGATGAATCTCTGCACAAAAGCCTTGTTCTGTTTCGGTAAATTTAAACCCGAACAAGAGGGGGCCACAAATCCGCGAAAGTTCCACCGACCGCCCAAAAGTTATGCCACGAAACAATTCCCTGAGATAACACGATAACCGCATGTCACTGGCTGTTGGCAAAGCCCCGGCAGGTCGTTCTCTGTTGTTGGCTGTTGATGCTGATACTTTGCTTTTCGAAACCTACTAAGCCGATTTCACTGTTTCGCAACGACAACAAAGCAACAAAAGCTGAAACTAGAATCTTCTAGTTATGATGGCATGTCCCTTCCTTGGAATATGCGACCCCCTAGACAACGGAGAACGAAAATAGCAAATTTTAAGACAGCTTTGCCGGATATAGTTGCAAAGTCGAAAGTTGGGTTGGAATTTAAATTTCGCCGACGGCATTTCATTCCGGCAATTCGTTTTGTGTATGGACTTTTGCACTTTTGAATAGATACCACCGCATACCGCCAGAGTCGGAGCCTGGAGGGGGTTGGGTTTGCAAAAAGTTTTCCTTCAATAAGGAAAAGTTGGTTGCCTGAATCAATTGTGTGCTCTTCAAACAATAGGGGAAGGAGTGGATATGTGATCTGACATGGTCCACCCAGGTTATTTACGTGATGATACGTTGAACATTTTATGCATTCTGTACTAATTATTCATATCCAAAGGGGCCTTGCATTAATTATCTCATGCTAAATTGAAAAAGAATTTACCTCTACTCAACCCCTTCGCCTCGTTTTTCCCATACCTAATACATAATCATACATTCCCATCTCTCGTAGAGCGTGACATAATATATGCATCACCTCCAACGGTTAAAATATCAGACATATTATTGACACATTCAGCTTGTGTACATATGAATTTTGGCTATTCGTTATTTTCAGAAAAGCGGTTAAGCTTCACTAAAATTAACTTTCATCAACTGCTATGGTCATTGAAGTGTGTCTTAGTAACGAATGTTTGATCTGACTGGCATAAAGATTCAATTTAATTATTACTGGGTCGAATATTGAAAAAAAAATCAAATGGAGAGATCAACTATCCCCACCTTCCCCTAACTAATAGAGGAACGTATGGAAATCTTTTATGGATTTATGAATGGGTTATTATACATGCAATGGAATTGCAGCTTGAATCAACTATTTGCTCAGATAATTGGTAGAATTGCGAAGATAATAACTTATAATCAACTCGTTGCTCTCGCGTCATAAAACTCCTACCGAAATCAAATTACACAACCCTAATCTGTTTTATCCTTCTTCTTTTGATTTGTTTTATGGATCATGCTTGGAATTGTTCTCCCGGAATAACCTTTACTGCTTGGCGCTTGGAAACATACCCCTGACCTCTGACGAACGGCACACAACAGATCAAATGGCGCAAGGATGGCCGCACGATTACCCAGACGGAGAAGTTTCGCCTCTCGGCGGCGGGCAGTCTGTTCATCTCCAATCTCACCGAGGCGGACCAGGGCCGGTATGAGTGCTCCCTGCTCAACCAGTACGGACGGGTGACGGCCAGTGGACTGCTGACGGTCAAGTGAGTATTTATGTCCTCTCTGCGCTGCAGTAGAGGTAGTCTTGTTTTATTTTTAGTTTAGTTTTATAGTCCTAGCGAGGTTAAATCCATCCAAGATCTCATTATAAAGGAAGTAAAAAGCGGTAATAAGATTTTCTTTAGAGCGGTGCCGGTGGTGTAGTGGTAAGCGTGATTGCTTCTCATTCCAAAAGGCCTGGGTTCAATCCCAGTTGGCGCCGTCGGGATTTTCCAAAGCATAAAATCTCTTATCACGTCTTCCTTCGGAAGGGAAGTAAAGCCGTTGGTCCCCGGTTCATGAGTTGATGGGTCGATAGGTAGGGTCCAGGTGTGGGAGCTGCCTCGCTGGCGTGGGTAGCATTGGTACACAGTACGGAAAACAAAATCGAAGGAAAACAAATCAAGAAAAAAAATATATATATATATATTTAGGAAATGGTTCTAATGTGAATCTAAGATTGAGCCCATCGCTATTTATCAATTTTATCTAGATGAACGCGTCATTGGGAAGGTACTAATGGATATTTTTGGTCGCTTTTGAAAATTTAGTCGATTGCTGAATTTATGTATGGGTCCAAATTAGGGGCATTTAGGTCGATGTATTTAACGATAATATCGATGTTCGTGCACTTTAATTCTAATTAAGATGCAAAAGATAAATTGTTTTGTAAATAATATTTAAACATACAGAAATTAACGATAATTTTGGTTTCAAAACACGCGCTTTTTTATTTACGCTGAAATGGTTGATTAAAGGTACTAGGTGTCTTCTGAGACACTCCTTCTTATGGTAAAAGAAAATTAAAGATTAAGGGGGATTTCCGGTTCAATTGACCTAAACTTTGGATTTTTTTCCAGGGAACTGGAGTTAGAGACCTGAGTTTTTTGTCAAATCTTTATTCATTATTGCTCTACAACTGGGATTTTTTTCAAGTCCAAAAATCCAAAATGGCGTCCAATATGGCGGCTGCCCGGCGGGTACTTCCCAAAACTGCGAGCAGCCTAGAGGTCGCAAATCGTCACCTAGAAAGAAAATCGGCACAGTTTCTTGAAGAGTATAGTTCAGAGAATGGAATGAACTAGAATTTTTGAGAAATCTCAAAATTTGACAAAATGGCGGGCATTTGAAAAAAGTCATTTACCTAATTACGCTTGGTAAAATTATTTACATTTTTTGGTTGAAAATTACCCAACTTCCAATACCAATAACTTCTAAACGGGCAAAAACGAGCAGACCATTCTTTGAGCAATTGAAAGTACAAGAAAATGCAATAAAATGGTGAAGAAACCAGACCGCCCTCACGTAGGGTTACCACATGGTATACTAAAGGAGGACATGTCCTCCTTTTTCAATAATTTTTCTACATCCTCCTTTTGCCCGAAAATGTCCTCCTTTTTAATCTTTACATTTTTTCCCGTAGCATATTCATAAAATTGTTTTCAAAGAGCGTTTTTTGCAGAGCTTATTTGTTTAATTATGTTTCTTATCTAGCCAATGCCATTCGATGGTGGGACTAGGAGTATACTACAGCTGTTAACCCCCCTACATTTAGGCTGCGGTCTCTTTGGTGAATTTTAACTTATATAAAGGGTGTCCACGATGAAATTGCCACACTATGAAATTGCTCTAACTTTTTAACCGTTTGGTAGAATTTAATGAAAATTTGGGTGGATTTAGTTCATAGTGCATTATTTACATCCTGCAAGTTTTAAAGTCCTGTGATCAAAACTCGCGGAAATGGAGTCGAAAGAACAGCTCGTGCGTGATAAAATCTTGCGCATTCATCACGAGAACAAGGATCTCTCGCATCGTTCCATCGCTAAAACGTTGGGAATCGCGAATTTCACGGTGTCGCGAGTGATTAAGCGGTTCGAGGAACGGTTAACCACCGATCGGAAGCCCAGAAGTGAAGGAAAAAGTATTCCGAACAACACCAAAAATCACAACCGCGTAGTTGGGGCCTTCAACCGAAATCCGAACGTCTCCGTTAGGGATGTGGCTAAGAAGCTGCACCTAAGCCGAAGTTTTGTCCAGAAGGCCAAAACTAAGGCTGGGCTTCGAACGTTCAAGGTACAAAAGGCCCCTAATCGCGACGAGAAGCAGAACAAGTCCGCCAAAACCCGTGCCAGGAAGTTGTACCTCAACATGCTGACGAAAGTTGAATGCTGCATCATGGACGACGAAACATATGTGAAGGCCGACTTCAAACAGATCCCCGGCAACCTGTTTTTCACGGCCAAGGATAAGTTCAGCGTTCCGGAGCATGTCCGCACTCAGAAGATGTCCAAATTTGCGAAGAAATTCCTGGTTTGGCAAGCCATCTGCACGTGCGGGAAGCGGAGTGCACCTTTCGTGACCCAGGACACGATGAACGGACAGGTGTACATAAAAGAGTGCCTCCAGAAGCGGCTGCTTCCTCTCCTGAGGGCCCACAACGTCCGAACAATCTTCTGGCCGGATTTGGCCTCATGCCACTACTCCAAGGACGTGCTGAAGTGGTATGCGGACAATAAGGTCAATTTCGTGCCGAAAATGTTTAACCCTCCCAACACTCCGGAGCTCCGCCCCATCGAGAAGTACTGGGCGATTATGAAGCAGCACCTTCTTAAACGACCTAAGGTAGTGAAGACAGTCGAGGAACTGAAGAAAGTATGGGTTTACATGCAAAAAACGGTTGATTCACAGGTTGTGCAGAATCTTATGGCCGGAGTTAAGGCCAAGGTGCGGGCATTTGCGTATGGACTGTTAATACAATACGAGTAAAATGGTAAAATGAAGTTTAATAGTTATTTCTCAATCCCTGAAAATTTGATGGCAATCGGATGAAAACTCGAATTTTGCGAATCAATTTTGTGTGTGGCAATTTCATCGTGGACACCCTTTAATGACAGATTAAAAATTTTCAAATAAACCTGCTATCTCAAATTTAAAAAAAATAAATTTTCAAATAAACCTGCTAACCTGCTACCACAATTATTTCAGACAAACCAGGAATCAATGTTGACAAACAATTCCTCGAAAATTGGACGATCAACAACAGAGGGATTTTCGAACATTATAATTTATTTTCGAAGTGTCAGTGCAAATTCATCATTTTTACTTAAATTTGACATGTCGAAAATAAATTACAATGTTCGAAAATCTCTCTGTTGTTGATCGTGTGATTTTCAAGATGTTTGTCAAAATTGATTCCTGGTCTGCCAGAAATAAGTCTGGTACAATAGCAAGTTTATTTAAAAAATTTCTATCTGTCTAATTTAAGTTAAAATTCACCAAATGGAACACAACCACACAGATTGAATCCAACATGTGTTCGATTTTGACCATAGAACCATCCATGGGATTTTAACTATTTAACAATTCCAATCGACGTAACTGATTTTGTAAACAATCACTTCAATCGACGATTTGTGGCAACTGCAAGCTCACTCACAGAAACACCATGTAGTAGGCGAAAGTTTCCCCTACCTGATGATGGTGTTTGTTTGCGTGGGTGAGTTAGCAGTTAAAACAAATCGTCGATTGAAGAGATTGTTTACAAAAGCAGATGCGTCGATTTACTACATACTGAGAGCGAAGAGGCTCACGAAGCGTGAAATCGAATGTAAGGAATAATATCAATAATAGGAATTATTTTGTATAGAACGCTAAGCGCACCTCTTCGCTCCCAATATGGCAGCGCTCTTAGAGTCCAATGCTGAATCAATGGTAAAATTAACAGGTTGCTTTGATGTTCCATGTTGGTTTCAATCAGCGATGACATGTATCCTGATTTTTGTACATGATAAAAGTTGGGATGGTTTTAAGGCTGTAAAGCTGTAGATTTCATACAAATCAGCTAGAGTAGATCATTTCCAAGTATCAAAAATTAATTATGAAGGCTAGTTTTTCAGAAGTATAACGAGAAGATGAAGTGAATTGGTAACGACCTGAGTGGTGCAGAGAAACACGAAATGGTTGTCAAAAAGAATCCAACTGGTGCTGTCAAAAAGAATCCAACGATCTAGAGCCGAGACGGCTAATACATAGGTGTAACAGTCGGAAGAAGTGTTAGTTTGTTTACTTAAATGAACCATGCCCATTTTGTTATGGCATGTTTGCTATAAGAAATGCGCCTCGTGTTTATTAGCGAATTTCACATCAAAGATTGATTAATTGAGTAGGAAATCAGTTTGGCACGGCATTTGTGACCAGCATACACCTTCCGGTAGTATGAAACAGGTCAAAAACTGTTCAAATCCGCAGATAAAAATTTTTGTTTTGAATTTCTGTATAGCAAAATAGTGAACTTTTCGTGAACATTAACGGCAAAGAACTCACCAACACTGGGAGACTGTGAGTTCCTGCCCACCTGTCATTTACCATCGTGATCTAGAGCTGCTAAAAGTGATACTTTTCTCATACAATCCCCGTCGGCAGAGAAAGTATTGTGGTCAATGTTGAAAATATTGTCATTTCGGCATTTTTTTACTAATATTCTTCAACAAAAAACTTGCTCAAATACTCGGATGTAAACAATGTAACGAACGAACGAACCTGCACGAACTGCTGAAGGAAGAATGCAAACAAACTTTATAAGAGTCATGTATGTAGGTGCACTCCCAACACCATGTACACGTTATTTATGGAGCAAAGGGTGAACTTTCGATAGCATGTAAATGCAAATTGTGAGCAGTGCATTAGCAAAACAATTTGTGATATCGGAAAATTTTCAAGTTGATTCCTGCTGACTTGCAAAACAAAAACGGCTGTGTTCGCAGTACCCAGGTAACGACTACAAGTTATGAACAATCTCAATTGAACCTTTGCAAATCATGAATTTTGTGATAGCGCACATATTATTAAAAAGTTTGATAAAAACTTATTGTCATCATTGTCCTCCTTAATCTCCAAACCTCAAATGAAATGTCTTCCTTTTCAAGTTTTTTATATGGTAACCCTACCCCCACGTGACCCTTAACCGAAGTACTTGCATTGAAACTTGTCACTTTTTAGAATTTGAAATGGCGATTTTGTGAAACCACGGAACTCTTATCCAGTAGGTGTGGACACCACGCGAGTTTGAGAGGAAACGTCAACCAAACTGTTTGTTTACATCAGAAGAAGCATTTTTCACAACGCAAATTAAAGCATTTTTCATTGAACATCTTGCCAATTTCCATCGGTATTTGTCTTATTTTACGATTTTCCACACATCTGAACTGATATGCACCTTTACTATTCACACACAAGAAATCCGGAAGATCATAACCACTAAGGCACTATTGGAATTTTGCATTTTTTTTTCAAAGATATTTAATTAACATCCCAATAATCAATTCCTCGAAACAAGGCAATGGATACACCACCCTTATGTGATCACAGTGTCATCTAGTGAGTGCACATTGAAACTGTTGGGAGTCCCCCGCCAACTTCACCACCAGGGCACAATAAATGACAGGTGTCAGTATGACAGATGCCAGCCGAGGGAAGAAGATGATCGATGTCATCATCATTATATTTCGATAGCAAAATTTTCACTTTGTTATGATTGCATTGATTTTCAATCATAACCACGTTATACGCCACAGAAACGCTAGAGAAAACAAGCACACATCCAAGCTGGGCTGCTTTCGAGTGAACGAGTTTCCAATATCACCACCGGTATCAGTAATATGCATTGTTTACAATAGCAGATACATCCCTTCGAAAAAGTAATCGAAAATTGATGATTTGTAAATCTGTTGCTCAACATGAGCTTTATAAGCATAGAAGTATACTTCGAAAAACGCAACGTATCGAAATCATTGCTAAACAAACAAAATTAAAATACGCCGTCTTCCTTGGCCAACGCTGCACGCATTCTATTTTTTTTTTTAATTTGGTTTTATTGTCAAAGATGTGTCACATTCATTATTATTTAACTATCAAAATTTAGTTCGAACTCCAGTGCTTGTAAATTGATCACTCCATTACAACTACTTATATAGCTAATGTACTTTACAAACAATTTTAATATTGTTAGTTTGTTTGTTCTGTTGATTCTCTTCAAAGCCGGTCTGATTAGCTCCTCGAACGACAGCCGTCTCCACCCATTCAGAACAGTAGCTATTGTCCGCTGCAGGATTTCCCAAGCTGGAACAACTCGAGTACAGGTACAGAATTTGTGTTCTAGTGTTTCTATTGCTTGGTTGGTGCAGTGTAAGCAATACTCGCTGTCAACTCTCCGCATCACAAACCAAAGTTTTCGGTGCTCAACTTTTTCGTTTGTCGGACAGTTTCGTTCCACCCGGGGCTGCTCCGTCTGTGCCACGAAATGCTGGTGGATTTGATCGGCGGAGGAGTTTTGTCGAATCTGAGGGGGGATTTGGGATAAGTTTGAGAGGATCAGTTTCAGGTCGGGGAGGTCTATTGGTATTGCTGGGCGGGGATTTTGCAGAAGAAGGGATTCGATCTCTTTCAAGTGCCGGTTGATAGCGAGCGACTTGCACTTATACGCCGGAAATTGCAGCGTTAGTCCACCATGTTCGCGGTTTCGCGCTAATTGTGCCATCGGAACGCGAGCGATCATCCCACTCCAGAGGAAGGTGCCCATCCTCGATGTAATTTTCACCATGTGTACACTGAATGGTGGTAGAATTGAAGAAAGATACCAGATCCTGGAGGTGCCGAACGTATTCAGCAAAGCCACTTTCTGATGCAGAGTCAAAATCCGCGTTGATTGGAGCCATATCAGTTGCGCAAATTTGCTAACCACCGCATCCCAGTTTATGGTCGTCATCAGCCGGATCGAGTTGACGAAAATCACGGCAAGGATCTTCACCGTGTTGGCCGTCCGTAGCCATGGGATGTCGATGCGGTTTCCCTCGCAAAAACCAACATCAATGGCAACAGTTTTCCCCACATTCAGCTTGGCGCCAGCAGCTATCTCGAAACGGGTGAACAGTATATTCATTGCTTCGATTTGTGCTGCTATTGTGACGATTACACTGATATCGTCGGCATAAGCAACCAGTAGATCATTCTCGCACGCTTGTTCGAGTCTGCATATTAGTGGATGGAGGTACAGCACGAAGAGGTGCATGGACAACGGGTCCCCCTGCCGCACCGAGCGTTGGATGTCGATCGGCCGTGAGAGGTGCCCATTCACGAGCAGGCGAGAGGTGGAGCGACTTGCAATCTGGGAGAGCAGAGTGATGAGATGCTGGTTGAAACCAAGCGATCGCATGGTCCCGAAGAGGAAAGAGTGCCGGACCCGATCGAAAGCATGATCGAGGTCGAAGCTGATCAGCTTCCCAGCGCGATAATGATGACGAAGGCTCGCAATTCGATCTTTCAGAGCGAGAGTGGCTTGAAAGATGTTTCGATCTGAGTTTGAGCTAGGTTTGGGCGATCTTGGATCGATCTTTGGAAGATCGATCTTTTTCATCCCGATTTCCGATTTTTTGGATCGATTCTTTGTCCACGAAAAGATCGAAAAAATCGATCTCTTCTTTCGATCTTCAAAAAAAATAGGTGTTAAATTTAGTAATTTTATATACATTGAAAAAACAATTTACTCTCACCCCAGCCTGCGTGGTAAATTTAACGAATATAACGTCAACATCAGCATCGCTTCCTACAATGGCGTCACTATTTGTGTTTCCGATATTTTTGAATATAGCAACATTTGAAGGTTTTCTCTACCTCCTCCTGTGATCATTGCTCCACACCGTCACGACAGCATTTAATTGAATATTTTAAAAGAAAAAATTTCTTAGGGTACCAACGCAAACAAGCATATAGTCCGAAAGTGAGGATAACAATAACAACCCAGCACTTGAAAATGGGATTACTCAAGTGTGCGATTAAAAAACGTCAGAAAGGTCAATTAAAATAAAAACCATAAGATTGATCTACCAAAGATCGATTCTTTGGTACCGATTTAATCAGTGGATCGATTCTAGAGCCAAATATAAGATCGATCCGTCAAGATCGATCTTTCTCTGAAGATCGCCCAATCCTAGTTTGAGCATTTCTGCCCGTCGCTCAATATGCGGTGGGCTCGCATCACATTCTCTAGACGGGTTTTGAGGATACGAGAGAACAGTTTGTAGTCGGTGTTTAGAAGAGATATGGGACGATACGAATGGGCTGTCTCGTCGCCACCCTTCTTTTTCACCAACACGATGATGCCGTCCACAAACGTTGCAGGGAAGTTGCCAGTGAGCGCCTCATTCATCACCAGATTTAGCTCTCGGTGGATGACATCGAAACAGCGATGGTAGAACCATAGAGGTAACTCTAAGACCACTGGGTCCCGAAGAAAATCATTATTATTTTTGGCTCACTCAGTACCAGAACAACGGTCCCAAGCAGTCCCAAGCTATTTCACTCACCCCTGCATGTTCTGCATGAATCCACACACCCCTGATGTTATCTGTCAAACTTTCATAGCAAATCAAAACAAACATAGTGTAGTAATAGAATTTCAACTAGAATAGGGTACGTTAATCGTTTGCTTGGGACCAATAGGCTACTAAAGTGGTGAGCCAATTTAAAATCGTTAGTTTCGTATTGATTGTTGGTAGAACCATAGAGGTAACTCTAAGACAAGTAGGTCCCGAAGAAACGTGCTCAACTTTTTGGCTCACCTCTGGTACTATCTTCGGTCCCAAGCTTGTCGAATCACCCCTCGAAATATAGGAAAAACCAATAACCCCTCATTTTATCTGTCAAACTTTCATAGCGAATCAAAACAAACATTGCGTAGTACTAGAATTTCGACTAGAATAGGGTACGTTAATCGTTTGTTTGGGACCAATAGGCTACTAAAGTGGTGAGCCAATTTAAAATCGTTAGTTTCGTATTGATTGTTGGTAGAACTCTTTCGTAATCCCATCGCAGCCGGGTGACTTTCGGGATGCGCTAGCTCGTATCGCGGAGAGAATCTCGGTTGTGGTGATCTCGCTCGTGCACGCCTCATTTACCGGGTCGTTGGGTGGTATGGCGTTCTCGCAGTCGAAAGTGTTTCCACCGTCTATTCTCTCTTCTTCGGAGTAGAGGTGGGAGAAGTAATCCACCATGTGCGCCTCGATCGCGTGAGGCTCGTCGATAGTCCCGTTCTGCTCCGTTTGCAGTCGAGTGATGACGGTTCGCTTCCTTCTCCGTTCCCCCAGATGGAAGATCGAGATGAGTTCTCCCACCACGTACCTCTCGTTGATGCGCATGAACATGTGCGAGAAGTTGCGCTGAAGCGCCAGCATCTCCCCCTTCAGTCGATTTATCGTTGTTAGCATCGCAGGGTTCTGGTAGTAGCCATCGTACGCTAGCCGTAGTTCGGCATAAAGCCGTTGGTGCTCGTTATGAAAATCGTCGAAAGCGGCTCGAGATTTCCATGTGTGTGCGTGTGCGTCGCTCGCAGCTGTTCGCGCAACCCGTTGCTCACGTAAATACGATCGACACGGGATCGTGCATTCCGACTGATAAAAGTAAAATCGTCATCTCGTGGGCACAGCTTTTCCCACACATCGAGAAGCTGGAGTTGTTGGACGGTCGTTTTGAGCGACGGGCTTGAATTCGGGCTGGATGAATCACATGGGCGAAGCACGCAATTGAAGTCGCCCGTGAGTATTACGTGTTCGGTGCAATGTCGGAGATAATAGGAGAGTGTGCCGTTGAAGAAATCTTCTCGAGCGGCACGCAGCGCAGAGCCCGACGGGGCGTAGACATTAGCGACGGTGACGTTTTGCACTCGCAAGGCAATCAAACGACCGTCCAAGCTTTTCTCGACGTGTGAGTATTGGATGTGCGGCTTTAGTGCGATTGCCGTTCCCCTCCTCACGTGATCTACGTTGGCGACAACGACGAAGCCTGGCAACGAGAGCTGCTTGTTTTCGACCTCTTGTAGGCACACGATGTCGAGGTTTTGGCTGTTGACGAAGGTGCTCAGAGCGTTTAGCTTTGTGGGACTAGTAATCGTGTTTACGTTGATAGAAGCGATGTTGTAGGGTGTGTGAGCCATTACGAAACATAATCCTCACCCATCTCGTCGTCTTGGTTTTCGCGGCGGAGCTTTTTGCCAGGCGGCCACTTTCGGTGTTGCCTGCTGCTGCTTGTCGATGTGGTCGATTCGTCTCATTGCCGTTGTATTTACTGCGCAGAGTCATACCACTTGGTTTTTTGAACAGTTCCACAGAAGCCACGCTAGTGTTTGGTACCTCGGTGGATTGTGGAGGTGTCAACGACAACGCCGGTGTTTTTTCGGGCGAAGCGGTTTTACACTTGGGGTTAGCAATACCACCGCTGTTTGTTGGTTTGTGGTGTTTGTTTCCCCGATAGGTTGCTCGCTCTGACTCATAGCCTGCGGTACTATAGGGGGGAAATTTTCTGGCGTTACCGTTGGTGGCGCAGCGGGTTTCGGACCGGATGGTTTCGGTTGTGGTGTTGCTGCTGCTGCTGCTGCTGTTGTGGTCCAGTCTTCTTTACCACATTTGCGTAGCTCTTCTGCACCAACAACTTTTTGTTTTGGACACACGATATGCCCGAGTGTGCATGCTCTTTGCAGTAGCGGCACGACTGCAGTTGCCCTTTGAAGACGATATATGCCTGCTCTCCGTCGATGGTGACCCACGAGTCGATGTTAGTTTTCACCACCATACGGATAGACCAGATACCGAGCGGCACGCCTCCGAAATCGTACCTTTCGCCCCACATTAGTTCCCGGATCGAAAGCACTTCACCACACGCGCTGAGAAATGCGACGATCTTCTCCTCCGACGCATCTTCGGGTAGATCGTGTACACGCACTTCGACACTACCATCTTCCATCGTTATACGAAGCTTGTACTTCTTCCCCGAACACTCCACTTCGTGCTTCTCGTTGTGTTCTTCGACCACTCTCTGGGCCGTCTCGAGGTCACCGACCTTCACGAACGCACATGACCCACCGCGATGGCACTGGAGTCTCTTCACGTCGTCCCTCGTCAGTCCAAGTACCGTACGACAAAACGCGTGGATTTTTTCGTACGAGGGCTTCAGGGGGAAGTTCGAATAATCAATCCGAAAAGTATTTTCTCGCCTCATCGCGGATCACTACACGCGACGCGGCACAGCGACACACGAAAGAAAAACGATATTTCAAAATGCTTGACACACTGATAAAATCTAGAAAAAACGTCTGCACGTCTCAGAGGCTGAGCGATAACTACTTCTATTCAAAAATTTCGTTGGAATAATGATTACTTTGCTATTTTATAAAGAAGGTATTTGTCAACGCCAGCGAAATCGCAAACTGAAGCTGCCAAAGCTGAGTGATGAAACCGCTTCGTGTTTTGATTTGCGCTGTACCCTCCGCTCAGTGGTTCGTACATGCATAGATGTTGGTGTGCGTGTTTTCTTCCAACGCTGCAGTTCAACGTTGTATCGTCACAAACCTATTGGCGCTGTTATCTGTCTTTATAAATTCCAAAGAGTGAAGGGGGTCTGATTTTTTTTCAATAAAAAATATTCCTGAACACTAGTAGAATCCTTGCAAAAATGATAGAATTAAATTTTCAACTAGAAATCAAGTTTTCGAGCATCTCAGATGAATCAATTTATCAGGAAAAGTGAAAAAGTGTTTCGCTTCCAATGTCTCACGGCAAACATTTCTGCTCATAACATTTTTTTGACGTTCTCATATTCACCACCAGAGGCTGAATCGATCGCTTAGTTTCTATTAAAAAGCCGTATTTTAACCAATATTTGCGTGAATCCAGCTCGGGTCAACCGATCTATTTTCTTTCCGGTATTACTAGAAATACTCAGAGGGAGAGATGGGCGGAGATAATGTTTTGAGCCAAATGAACTGTCAAAATCTGAGCCAATTGAACATTCCCATTAGAATTTTTCCGAGGATTTCTTATGCTTACTAGAATAAATTATAGAGTATTGCAATCGAGCAGAAATTCAATCACCTTTATGTTTTGTGTGCTTTCCAAATTCAACTAGTTTTTGGAATCAAAAACAATATTCTAACTCTATTGATTAATTGATCTTCGTTGGTTAATGAATGGCACCAGGAGATGTGCAAAATATTGCGATGCAATCAATTATTATTTTGTACGTAAATCGAATCAAAAATAAAAGTCATTTGAAATGCTAGCTTCTAGCAAGGGTTGCAAGATAATTTAGCAACATATCCCTGCTGCCGAATTGTATTTTTTTAGCTCCGTCTCTCTTTCCCTTTGAGTGTTTCTAGTGATTACCGTATAGGCAAGTGGATTCCTGGTGCAGATCGTCTAGGAGATCTCCGCTACGAAATCGACTACGCTAAAACATTACCGCCATCTGTTGAGTACCCTGTGGTGGGTAGTACCACAAACGAAGTCACAGACGGAGCACCTCGAAAACTTTGGTGACTAACCTGCTATTTCAATTTTGCAGTGTACCACATGGCAACACCACTACTACTGGATTGTACCACATGGCAACACTACTACTGGATTGCACTAGCATTTTCACCAAATGTATTAGAATGTTTTGGTTCTATCTCTTTCACACTACTCAAAACTGAAATGCATAAAAAAATGACAAAATGATACACTCTTTGCACACTGTCAAAGAATCATTGTACACAAAATCAACTGTGTACAAATCAAAACAAAAAAACTAACCCATCTGGTGGATGATGGCACAAGCTTCCAAGAAAATTCTATTACAGTGAACCACATTATTTTAATGGATTTCTTCGCCAGTTAGTCGTCTGTCACTTCGTTTGTGGTAGTACGCTGAACAGATGGCGGTAGTGCGTAAACGTCAAACGCAAGGGAATTGACTATGCGCGCCACAGATGGTGGTACTACCAACTACGATACTTTTAAATTGACCGTTAAATGCTTGTTCCATGAACAACTTGCGAGTGTTATGTCTGTTTGTGTGTGGTTCATTGTGGTGTCACATTGATCAAATTCGTTCGAGGCTCGGTGGAAACGATCATCTCATGGTTGAAGCACCCGAAGCGGAAAAGTCAAGCCAGCATGACGTGCCACGACGTATAACTGTTCAGTTCTCCGATAATGGTGTTACAGTGCCGAGAGCACCATTACCTCCGCTGAATCCTAAGAATCTTCGACGTGCTTCTGCCGAATCAGTTACTCCAGAGTTCCATACGCCATCTGGTAGCCCAGTTCATCAAGATGCAAATTATTCTCCCATCATCTTGCGTTGTTCTTCTTCTTCTTCTTTCCTTTATTTAACGTCGGTCTCTGTTCCGCAATCTAGTGCCAATCACCGACGGACATTGATTGCCATCCATTGACGGCAATCGAATGTGCAGCAATGCAGCTTCCACACCTGCGTATTGCACCCATTCAAACACACATGGGCCGGGACCAACGGCTTAACTTCCCTTCCGTAGGAAGACGTGACTAGAGATTTTTATGCCTCAGAAAAATCCCACCGACATCGGCTGGGATTGAACCCAGACCCATTGGGGTGAGAAAGCAGTCACGCTTACCACTACACCACCGGCGCCGGCCTTGCGTTGTTCGACAAGAGAACGCCGCGCTCCCTGCAAATACTCACCGTAGACCAGGCCAGTGACAAGACCTATGCCAACAGCAGCGTTTGACAGTAGGCAGCATGTCCCGGGCTCAAATCATTTATTTTGCTGTGCTGGGTCCACTGTCACTGTATAACATGCTGCCAACGCGCCTGCCACTGGGCTGCCGTAGACGCTTGATTTCGAAAGGAGGGAATAAATGTTGTGCAGGAAAATGAATGTAATGTTGGCCTAAATGCCCCTAATTCTTGGCGTGACTTTCTACCAGTGATTTCACAAAACTGGACGAACTAATTTCTATTTATTTTTTTTTGTGAAACGCACAAATGTTGGCTACTTTTCTCGTGATTCTAGAAGAAAAATTCTCAAAATAATGTTTTATTTCAAAGCTCGAGTGGTAGTAAACGTCATTTTAACTGCTCGAATGAAGTGGTTAATTTGGGTCCATACATTAATTCAGCAATCGACTAAATTTTCATTAGTACCGTCCTAATCACGCGTTCATCTAGATAAAATTGATAAATAGCAGATTTTTAGCGATGGACCCAATCTTAGATCCATAGGCCCCATTTGAGCCATTTCCCTATGTAAAATAATTTACGATCGATCTATATTCATTCTGGCAACACTGCCGTTCAGTTATCAAATGTAACTGCCTTTTCGTCAGTAATCGTTTTATTCATTTCGTTCGACTATTATAACCAGACAATACAAGTTTTTAAAAGTACTTGTGGTTGTCTTCTCTACTTCCGAGATCCCAAAAAACCTAACAATTTCCATGTTAGGGTGGTCCAATTAAAATACTTTTTTTAGAGATGAACTAGCCTTCGGCTAAAAATCTCTTAAATAAAGATTAAAAAAATACTTTTTAGGAAAAATATAATTATATTTAAAAATATGGATTTTGTACTGAAAACCATTGATTGTAGTTGTTTTTTTTTTATGATTTTCAGGTTTGTAGAAAGAGGGCGCAATATGTTTTTATATTTTTCCTTGAAAATCTAGGCTATAGCTATATCAAAAAAGGGCGATGTGTTTTTTTTTATCTGCGTTTTTGAGTTATTTTTTTTTAAGTTATCAAGCATTGGGTTTTTGTCATTTTTGAAAAAAAAAACGATTTTTGAACTACTCTAGCATTAAAATGGTCACCCTAATGACAAAATAAAGATATGGGTGTAATATTTTGAGATAAGGAACAAAACTACCAATTTTTACGAAGTTCTGTGAACCCCTATATCGTTTTGCTATGGAATGGCTGTATAAGAATAAGTTTGTAGTTTTTATCAGAATGTAAGTCCGAGACTGTCCTCCCAAAGATCTGGTATCAGATCAATTTATTCAAAAGCCCAAGACGTTCTTTTCTAAGTTTGATTAACCTAGTTTGTGCTCATTCCCGATGCACTACACGACCAAGCAACATGTTCAGAAGATGGGTTAAATGAAATGAAGTGGATAAGCTTTGAGATGATTTTTTGACCATATTGCAAAATTCTTGTTTTGAAATTCATCCTGACAATGATTGTACTGAACACATTTTTTTTATTAACCTTTGTACGTGACGGATTTTTAGATTTTCCTGTATCAAGTTATTTAAATGATAGCTGAATAACACAGTGTTAGCAGTTAGAACTTTTTAACAAAATTTGAGTTTGTTTATGTTTTCGGGTTTCTTTTAATATAAAATTGTTAAACCTGATGATTTGGAAAATCTTAGTAAGCTTATAAAGAAGAGCGAGGGGGTTCATCAAAACCTTACAAAATTTTATTAAAAGGGGGTTGAAAAATTATTTAAAAAAACCCCTAAGTAATTAGTACACGGCCCGTTACAGACCTTATCGAATATCTATCCGTTGTTGTACTTCTGAATTGATCAAATCATGTTAAAATCGCATCGACCACACTTCCCCTTGACTGACCACCCTCATTTGTTTGTCTTTGACAGGAAGAAACTGGAACTGCTCCCCGGCGACCAATTCGTCCGGATTGCCATCGCCGAAGCGTCCCGCGAAGTGGACCTCGCCATCAACCAAACGATTGCAAAGCTCTTCTCGGTCGGTGCCAACAAGACGCAGCAGCATCACGGTGACCTGTTCCGAATCATCCGCTTCCCAACGGGACCGGCTCGAGAACTGGCCCGAGCAGCCGAAGTCTACGAACGCGCACTGGTCAACATCCGCAAGCATGTCACCACCGGACGGAATCTGTCTACCAACACAACCGATTTCAACTACAACGATCTGCTGTCACCGGACTATTTGGACCTGCTCGCTCAGCTGAGCGGTTGTATGGCGCACCGTGTGACTCCTAACTGCACGGATCTCTGCTTCCACGCCAAGTTCCGTACGCTGGACGGTTCGTGCAACAACTACAAGAACCCAACGTGGGGATCGTCGCTTACCGGGTTCCGACGGCTGCTGCCACCAATTTACGAAAATGGATTCAACATGCCGATCGGATGGAACAAAACCCGTCTGTACCAAGGATTCTCTAAACCAAGTGCTCGTTTGGTTTCAACCAGTATGATTGCGACGGAGGTTATCACTCCGGACGAGCGGATCACACACATGGTGATGCAGTGGGGACAGTTTTTGGATCACGATCTGGACCATGCAATCCCGTCTGTCAGTTCGGAAAGTTGGGATGGGGTTGACTGTAAGAAGACCTGTGAGTATGCAGCTCCGTGCTATCCTATCGAGATTCCGGAAGGCGATCCTAGGGTGCGCAACAGAAGGTGTATTGATTTTGTGCGATCGAGTGCAGTTTGCGGATCGGGAATGACGTCGATCTTCTTCGGAACGGTACAACCAAGAGAGCAGATCAATCAGCTGACGGCGTACATCGACGGTTCACAGGTCTATGGGTATTCGGAGAGTTTTGCAAGGGATTTGCGAAATCTGACCACGGATGATGGATTACTGAGGACAGGACCGCATTTCCCGAATCAGAAGTCGTTGCTGCCATTTGCGGCACCTACCGATGGGATGGACTGCAGGAGAAATTTGGAGGAGAGCACGGTGAACTGTTTTACTGCTGGAGATATCAGAGTGAATGAGCAGCTAGGTCTGCTGTCAATGCATATCATTTGGTTCAGGGAGCACAACAGGATTGCGCAGGAGTTCAAAAGGATCAACCCACACTGGGACGGAGATAAGATTTATTTCGAAACCAGGAAGGTGGTCGGAGCGATGATTCAACATATCACATACCAGCATTGGTTACCGGAGATTATTGGCGATCGAGGAATGGCTTTAATGGGTGAATATCGGGGTTACGATTCGTCGATTAATCCGTCAATTTCGAACGAGTTTGCGACGGCGGCTTTGAGATTTGGTCACTCGTTGATCAATCCGATTTTGCACAGGTTGAATGAGTCATTTGAGCCGATCGAACAGGGTAACATTCCGTTGCATAAGGCTTTCTTTGCTCCGTGGCGAATCGTTTATGAAGGAGGAGTTGATCCACTGTTGCGAGGACTGATATCGGTTCCGGCAAAGCTGAAGAAGCCAAATCAGAACTTAAACACGGATTTGACGGAGAAGTTATTTGAAGCAGCTCATGCCGTCGCGTTGGATCTGGCAGCTATCAATATTCAGAGATCGAGAGATCATGCCTTGCCGGGGTACAACGACTACAGGAGGTATTGCAACTTAAAGGTGGCGGTTAGTTTTGATGATCTGAAGCAGGAAATAACCAGTGAGGAGAGCCGGAACAAGATGAAGGAGAACTACGGTCATCCGGACAATGTGGATCTCTGGGTTGGTGGAATATTGGAAGATCAGCTGCCTGGGGCGAAGGTTGGGCCATTGTTCATGTGTTTGCTGGTGGAGCAGTTCAAGAAACTACGCGATGGGGACCGATTCTGGTACGATAATGACCATTTCAAGCCAGAGCAGCTGGCGCAGATCAAAAAGGCTTCGCTCGGACGAGTACTCTGTGACAACGGAGACAACATTACTCGAGTAACCGATAATGTGTTTGTATTACCGAGCAAACAGGGTGGTTACAAGTTCTGTGACGAGATTCCTCAGTTGGACTTTGAGCACTGGATCGACTGTAGTGAATGTTCACGACATCACAAGCGGTACGATTCGTTGCCTAGGCAGCGAAGATCTATCAGAGCAAAACGGGAAATCGAGAGCAAGTTGGCCAAGCAGCCTGAACCGGACAATCACTTGGAGGAAGATTCCTTCATAGACGACGATATGAATGAGGAGCGTATCGAAGGACTGGAATCACTTATTGAAACGTTCCAGAAATCGATGAAGCAGATGCGAAGGAAGATTCGACGATTGGAGCAGCAGTGTTCGGCGGCAGCAGCTACATCAAACGGCAGCACTAGCCCGGTTAAGGGGAAACCGCATGGCCACTGCGTAGACAACAAAGGAATCAAACGGCTGAACAACGAGATCTGGATGCGGGACGACTGCACCAAGTGCGAGTGCGAGCATCACCAGATCAGCTGTGAAACGGAGAAATGCGCCGAGTTGATCTGCGAAAACGGGTTGGTACTGATGAAGGAAGACGGCAAGTGCTGTCCGACGTGTTCCGTAGATGACAGTGGACTAGCAGTAACCTCGAAGGATTCGCCATGAATTTAGTAGCTTACGAACGAAAAGTGATGATGATTATACAAAACAGGTAGCGTTTTAGATTTCAAGTTAGACGTTGATATATAGCGTTTCGTGGAGAATCCACTACTCACTGGTAGTTTCTAAGCTACATGCGTTCTTTCGGAAAACTTACTTTCTAACCAAACATCGTGCCAAATGATGTCAATATGAAGGAATTAAAAAAAAAAAGTATTAGGTTTGCTGGATGGCTTTACTTTACCCTCACATATTTTCTATATCGGATACTCACACTTACACAGTAACAAGTAGCATTTTCTGAGCCAAACTAAGATAGCATCGTTGTTTCTATTCACCGTATTAAATTATTGAAAAAGATTTGCATTTGAAAAGAATCGCGATGAAGAATTCAACGATCCAATTTGTTTCATTTTATATAATTCTCAGTCCTGGAGAAATGTAAGAAACGGATCGGATCTACTGCAAAGGTAGAAACAATTTTAGGTTTAAATCCAACTGAAGCAAATTGATACATGGACATTGTCAAAATATTCCATTTCTTATTTTTAACACGACTACCAACACCGTGGATTATGTAAATACAAAAATAGCGAAAATATACTTCGAATTATTAAACCAAAGTCTACAATTGGAAATTTTCTCCCCTTTTACGGTGTTCCAGAAGAAGTAAAATCAAACATTTTAGAAATTATAAAGAATCAAAATATACAAGTCTCCTATCAACCAACAAAGCAAAAACCAAGGAATTATTGTTCTCCTAATCTCAGCATTACACAACACAAAGGAAACAAAAAAAAAAACTACATTAGCTCGTAAGTCGTGACACAACCAATAAACTAAACCAGACACGAGACGTGGAATTGTCATCCTGAAGAAAAACCAACACTATTCTATTATATAGATGATAAGAAGCATGATGTAGTAAGTTTAACCAGTTTTACCAAGAAACCCGGTACTTCACATTGAAAAAAAAAAACACATTTAACAAAGCAAAACAATTGAATCAATAAAAACAATTACCACTTTTACTCTCTTTTCGAATTACCTTTTCCGGTGTGAGTCTATTTATTTCTATGGATCCATGATGAAAGAAAGCCTATTCCTTCTGCTTCCCACCTCCGGTTCCAATGTACTTGGTGTGCTGTCCCCTGGCGATGATCGAGTTGTCCTTCTTGTGCCTCAGTTCGCACTCCAAAAAGGCCAGATTTTTACCGGCCCGGATCGTGTTGGCATCGATGACCACTTCATCACCTTCCCGGGCTGCCTTCAGGTAAGTCACGTGGATATCAACCGACACTCCCGGCAGGCAATTTTCCTTGGTCATCAGAGCGTAGGTGGTGACGACATCCACAATGGTAGCGGTGAAGCCACCGTGTAAACCGCCGGCCCGATTCAGCTGTTCCTCGGCCACTTTAAACTCGGCCGTGCACTTTCCGTCGCCACCGCTCACGATTTTTAGCTGCAATGGAACGGGATCAATCCTTGTTATAAAATTGGTCGCTGCAAAATCAATTTCAACTTAGATTCTCATCCAGCATCGTTTCTAAAACTTTGTCCCAATCTATCAAACGATAATTGCTCACTGCCCAAGTAAAAAATTTGGTTTTATGAGGGTTCTGGAGACCATGATTTAGACTTGTAGCATGCTTTAAAACTTCGATAAAACTTGCAATGTTACTTGGGTGATACTGAGCATTTCTAAGATTCCCTGCATTAAAATGAAATTTCTTCGCCTCACCGAGCTTCTCATAAATGAACAATAACCCAAATGGTAGAGCTATTCCACAAATGGTTTACAAGATACCCAGAACACGTCGTTCGGAGAGGATCGGAGAGTTTTGGAGATGTCTAACGAGCACCGAACAAAAATTTGAGAATTGTTTTGATGATTTCAGTAAGTTAGTTCGGAAGAAGTCATCGAACTTCGTCCCAAGACCCAATATCGCTAGATTTTTTTTTTCTTTTTACCTAGTTCGTAAAGTTCATAACCGCTTCAGTTCCCTCCTCCCCAAGTTTCTGGATTCTAGAGACCATCAACAGCGCAAAGCAATAACCCGATCTGTGATGAACTGATGTAAATTTTCATAAACATTACCGGTGCTCTTCGTTAGTGCCGCAATAAGCCCGAGCAGATCCAAGTTCATCATCCAGTATGGCGTCCAAACAGCTAACTATTGTCACTATGCTCTGCAATAAAGATGGAGCTTGCCAACTTCATCCGCAAGCACAGCATCGACGTGGGTCTTCTATGCGAGACTCACCTAAAGTCCGGCGACAGCTTCTGGTTATCAGACATCCGGCATCATCCGGCTTGATCGCACCAGCTCAATCAATCAAGTATTACACCCTGCCTCATGAACCTACGCACTTCTCTCATCGCCATCTGAAAACGTTCTGTTCATTGCTGTTTACTGCCCTTGACAGTATACAGTCAACAACGGATTAGCAACCAAATTCAAAAACGACCTGACCGCCATCACTCGTATTAGCTCCCGTTTTATCGTTGGAAGAGATCTGAACGCCCGAGGCTTGGTGGAAATATCCAGCGAAACCAGAACGGATGTCTACTGTTTAAACACGCTCAACAACATCTGTTTTTCTAAGCCGGTGGCGCACAACGATCTCAGCTCCGATCACCAATCGGTGGTGGCTGAAGTCGGTGTCGTCGTGGTTTCTGATCCAGGGTGGCCACTGGGTTGAGAAATTTAAATGCCCGGTTATTTCCCGGTTGTCAAACATAGTTTTTCCGGTTCAGAGAATTATAAGAAAATTCCAAGAAGAATATCTGACAAATTTTGAGAAGAATCTCAACGTGAATTTTAGAAGATATCCAAATAAATTATGGAGGGAATTGAAATGGAATCTGCTGGATGCTTTGAAAATGCTAAGCTACAGTTCAAGGGAATTTTCTGAATAAAAATCAGAGTAGTCCTAAATACAGTCAAATTTTTCTCGTTGGTCTATGTGTGGAATACGTTTTAGATGGGCTAGCGTTAGTTGGGCTGTAGTCCACCTATATCGAAGTCAAACATAATTTTTGACAGTAGGGTTTTTGATCTAATTTCCGACATACTAAGCACAACCATAGAGGTAACTCTAAGACCACTGGGTCCCGAAGAAAATCATTATTATTTTTGGCTCACTCAGTACCAGAACAACGGTCCCAAGCAGTCCCAAGCTATTTCACTCACCCCTGCATGTTCTGCATGAATCCACACACCCCTGATGTTATCTGTCAAACTTTCATAGCGAATCAAAACAAACATAGTGTAGTAATAGAATTTCTACTAGAATAGGGTACGTTAATCGTTTGCTTGGGACCAATAGGCTACTAAAGTGGTGAGCCAATTTAAAATCGTTAGTTTCGTATTGATTGTTGGCACAACCCTCTGCTTTACCCAAGGATTTACCTCTCTTTTTTGAACGGGTTTGAACAAAAAATGGATTTATTTCTATCTTCTAAATTTATGGTTGAGATATTGTTTAAAATCTAATACTGCTTCTTTTACTCATTTAATGAATTTTACCAATTTACTCCAAAATGGACCCTTTTTGACTGGATACTTCCAGTTACAGTGTAAGTGGCCTACGGGTTTAGCCCAACAAGCGAAAGTCGACTGTACTTAGGTCTGTTTAGATTTCTAAGACAATTCAGAGTTGAATTCCATTCTTAGGAATATGTCAAAGATTAATTTCCAAAGGGTAGCTTTTACAAAGAATTATGAAGAGCTTTTTAATGGAATTATCCCGAGAGTTATTGAGAATACCAGTGGCGCCACGTCCACATGTGCAACCTGGGCACGACACAGGTGCAAATAATATAAAATTGCGAGGGAAGTGACTCCACCGACAAACCGACATGAATGATTATACAAATTACAAAGAAATTTCTGATCAAAGCACAAAACTGACATTCGCGGAAAATATTTATCCAAGCCACGAACACGCGTAAAAAATTGATGAGTTGGTTGGTGTCTAATCTATTTCGGATTAATTATTTTTATCTACATAGAACATTTCTATGGTTTTGACAGATGGGATCGTTGTACATTTGAATCGGCCGTTATAGATTCTCGATCAAGAGTTAAGTTTAAGTTTCATGTCGGTTTGTCGGTGGTGTCTCTATCTACAATGCAGGAAAGATTTTGTTTTTGTTGTGGCTAGCTGCGCGCACGCTGAGTACACGGAGATGAAAAATAACCCAAAATTAAGCACTTTTCCCACCGACAAACCGACATGACACTTAATTCTGACTTATGCCCGAAAATCGTAAACGGCCGATTTAAATGTGCAGTGATCCAAACTGTCAATATCATAGGAATTTTTCATCTAGTTAAAAATAATGTGTCCAGAATAGATCAGACACGAACCAATTCATAACTCGCATATATTCTTCAGCGCTATTTTTGTGTAAAATTAAAACAATCATTTTGCATTTGATCATCAAAATCATTCCCATTCTGAATGAAGACGAATATTTATATTGACAACAACACAGGCAATTAAGACCATCCAGCCACGAATGAACAAAATCGAATTATCTTTGATACTCAGAGGTTGCCTTGATCAAGAGAATGTTTTTACGTCAAAATTCAAATTCTTGGTAGTTGGTCTATAAGTTAAGGTTGTCTTCATTTTCAGCTAAGTTGAATGTAGAA
The DNA here is from genome assembly GCF_037179485.1 of Ochlerotatus camptorhynchus. Lineage (NCBI taxonomy): Eukaryota > Metazoa > Arthropoda > Insecta > Diptera > Culicidae > Ochlerotatus > Ochlerotatus camptorhynchus. The sequence continues at coordinate 252,390 of NW_027041032.1, read as the reverse complement.
GAAATGATTTTTATCAGCACTGATCATACCACAGGGGTAACTCTAAGACTAGAAGGTCCCGAAGAAACGTGCTCATCTTTTTGGCTCATCGATGAAACCCTCTAAACATAGGAATATCAACGAACCCCTCATTTTATCTGTCAAACTTTCATAGCGAATCAAAACAAACATAGTGTAGTACTAGAATATCAACTAGAATGAGAAATGTTAATCGATTTGCTTGGGACCAATAGGTTAGTCAAGTAGTGAGCCAATTTAAAATAGTTAGTTTCCACCGGTCGCCTATACTCCAGACTACAAGTGACAATGAATACACTATTTTATAGTGTGGCTCAATTAAATCTTCGACCTTGGTTTGCTTCAAGAAAGATTACATTCAGTTCGGATGGTCTACCTAATCCCTAATACATTGATTTCTAAACATAACCAGGCTTGCTGAAACTCCTCAAACTCACTGGAGGTTTTAAAACACTCTTGTCCTGCGAGTATATCCAGCCTTAACCTCGAGTGAGTGGCGGCAGGAATCAGGTCATTAATAAAGATTTGAACACACGACACCACCGAAGCGGAACATAAATTTTTCAGTGATATTTTTCTTCACTCTAGCAAAACGAGCATAACGTTGCACTACATTCCATGTCAGGAGAGTTGTTATTACTTCATGCTAAATGAACGAGCCCAATCTTGAAGTCAGCCGTGGCCCAGTGGAACCGAGCGAAGACACCGACATCAAAAAAAAAAGATGCAGCTCTGAAGCATCCCACGACCTATGTTTATTTTTCGATTTATTTTTAGAATCAATAAAAATATGGTTCAAAACAAGAAGTAATTTCATGTGATTTTCGTTTAAACTTTAATTAGATTGATTTATGACATACACACTACGATTATTTTAGCGAAATCTGTGAAATTTTACCGAAATATCAACAGCTAAACGTTCGGTAAACAGTTCGGTGATTTTTCACAGATTTTCTGTGATTTTTCACAGATATCTGTTGAAAAATTACAGGAAATTTGTGAAAAATCACCGAGCTGTTTACCGAACGTTCAGTTGTTGAGATTTCGGTAAATTTTCACATTTTTCGGTAAAATAATCTTAGTGTGTATGTATATGCTATTGTAGAGAAAACACATTTAGATTATTTTACCGAAATCTGGGAAATTTTACCGAAATCTCAACAGCTGAACGTTCGGTAAACAATTCGGTGGTTTTTCACAGATTTCCTGTAATTTTTCACAGATATTCGGATATCTTAGTGTGAGTATAGCTTATACTTATGAGTTACAAATGGATCATTGAAGATGCTGAGGTTTTGACAGCACCGTACTGTGGCTATCACAGTATTTTACATTGGTTCGTCCGTATACAGTAGCGCCAAATGAAAGCTGTGGTGGGTTCAAAACTCAGCCATCTAAAATGATCCATTCATTTCAGTTAATTCTTATAGTTTGACCGATTTTGATGTATCATATGACGATCATATACACGTTTCTTATCAGCATTGTAAATGTTTCAGATATTCATATATGATTTACCTTTTACATTTTCAATTGGATTTTCTTATAACGCAAATTTATTAGACTGCCACATAACAGGAATATGTCATATTGGTTCAGTGTAGCATTGGTACAAACAAATCAATCTGAAAAAAATTGTGTAATTAACCACTTTGTCAAGCAGTTTTGGCGTGACTTTCTACCAGCGATTTTAATTTTTTTTTATGAAACGCACAAATGTTGGCTACTTTTTTCGAGGTTCTAGAAGAAAAAATCTCAAAATAATGTTTTATTTCAAAGTTCGAGTGGTAGTAAACGTCATTTTATCTGCTCGAATGAAGTGGTTAATTAAAATAGAATTTCATCAATTAAAAATGACCCTGTTATAAGCATTTAAAACCTGACACTATTTCGTCACAACAACTTTTTAACGTTTAATCCAGGGTTTAATCGCCTTTCTCTATCTGGCACACAGGGATTTAGGGAGTGTTGGGTTTCCCACTAATCTGTTTCCCTCTTGCTCGCACTCCTTCAATGCATTTGTATGTGCCGATTAAACGTAAAAAAAACTCTATAGTCCCCAAGTACAGTGCAGTTTACGGTTAATCTTAATTATATTTATATCAAGAGCAAATTTTCATTATGTCGTAAGTAACATTCGCACCGATCTGAGAAAAATAAAGTTTTGTTTTGATGACCGAAAAGTTATTCCTATTTCCAATTTAACACATATAATCTCATAGTGATATTAATGTTTAACATATTTAGCCGGGTTTAATCATACAAAGGCAAATCGCTAGCTTTCATGCTAAGAAATACTGGTTTTTGAGTCAAAAGTTATTCCCGGAAAAAAATAACCATACAATTACCATACAATAAAATACAGTTACACGTAAATCTATTGCCAACAATCGATCTTATTGTGTGTATATAGTACACGAAGTTTTAACATATTGTTATTATAATAGATGTACAATAGGTCCCATATAGTAAGAGTTTTCAACAATAGAACAACAATACAATTAATGGTAAATGGTTCAAGTTTGTTCGGGAAAAAGTGATTTTTCGTATGGTTAAGATACATAACGACCCCCTTAATCTATTGTATATTCCCCCATTTACCATAGATTCTATTGTAGAAACAATACATTCTATTGTTATTTAATCGTTGTCGAGAATACGATTTATTGTAAATACCATAAACTCTATTGTATGGTTACAATACATTTCATTGTACCTCTACGGTTCTTTTTTTTACGGGTTAAACGTCGTTTGGTGGCCCCTATTGTTACTTAAGTCAAAGTGTATTTACCAGGATATTCGTGAGAATTATCAATTACGTCTCCTTACGTGCAGCCCATTCATCATTTTAGGACCACCGAAATCATCTTAGCAACAAACAGTTCGATTTATTCACTTTAATAATGAGAAAGCGAAACGACGAACGTACACTTTTCACGGGTTTCTCAGCGCTGTTACTTAAGTCAAACGGCATTTCCATAGAAATTGGGTGACTTAAGTAACATCGAAAACTATTTTGATCGGAAGGTGATTACGTCAAAAAGCAATTTGACTGGTAAATAAATTTAAAATGGGATTTGATCCTATATTCGGACAGTATATAGTGTAATAGCAGGAGAATCGATTGACACTGATAGCTCGACTTTGTTTACCTTTGTTACATTCGACGTAATGAAAATTTGCTCTTGATATGGTTTGATTGCCTATTCTCAAATAACAGTTGACGGTTCTGAGCTCTAACGATGAAATATTTCATACCTATCGCCTCTGAAGAACGATGAAGCATTTGTGACAGCCCTGCCCAGGAAGCAAGAGCAAAATGTCAAAACAAATTTCGTTCGTCCAAAGTTTGCACTTCGGGTCGAAGTTTATTCACAAGGTTTTTCTATAATTTTACGATTATTTTCGTGCGGATTCCAGTGTTCATGAATGTAAAGTACACCGTAACTCAACAATTTCAATGAAGGTAAGACAAATCACCTACCTGCTGTAAACACCGATCGTAGCCATTGGTTTTCGTCATGTAGTTCGAAACAGCCCGCAGAAATTCCAGCCCTTTCTTCGTGCTCATCCTTTTCAGCATTGAGCCGGAGCAACACCAGGAAAAATTCGCAGAAAAAATCTTGTTGAAACTCAACCACCGAAGGGCAACAGCAGTATCTTGTTACGCAAACAGCCGTTCCGAACGAGTTTATCAATGGAACTGACTGCAAGAGGAGCTAAAACGTAAAAGGGTCAGTTTTACCGTCGTTTGTTTTGATTATCCACATTCGTAGCGACGCCGCAGCCGGCGCGTCGTTACACATCGAGGAGTTGAAACACGCGCGTGAAACCTTTCAGGTAAGAATCACGCTTTCGATTTCAAATTTGGATATTTTTAATGATTTTAGATTCAAGCATCCGGTAGGTCAAGATGGAAATGAAAGAGTATGCAAGCTTGCAGATTCCGGACCAGGTGAATCTCCCATTTGCCATCTCCAGTTCGGGCGACTATTTTCTTGTTTTCACCAAGGGCAACGTCGAGTTCCTGCAGCTCAAGTACAAACACATCAACGAGGATGGTGCCCTGAATTACATCCTCAGTCGGTATGAATGTTCCAAGGAGAAACCTACGGGTCAACTATCGGTGAAAGAGATCGAAGTCTACAACACCAGCAAGCGGCTGGAGCGAACGACGATTATGCTTGATCAGACTATCATTCCGAATATCGCAACGCTGTACATCACTAATGTGACGGCTGCCGTGTCCCCACCGGGAATATTCCAAGATTACAAAGTCTGTTTGGTGGCTCATTTGACCAGCATGGGGCAGCTGTCGGTGCAACGATATGACAATGCCCAAAAGGAATGGCTGCTGTATGTGGACGTCTCCGCCACTTGGAATGCTCACTTGCACGACAGCAACGTGTACAGGAAGTTCGACAAATTGCTACCGGCTGTACACGATGCGCTAATTACGAATTTTTGCTGGCGTGACCATGCGTTCCACCATGTGGCCCACTTCGCCATTGGAACCAAGTCGGGCAAAATTGTCCTTTACAGTTTGCTATCCGATAGAGTCCAGGTGCAGTTTATAGCTGCCGTATTGCAACCGGTGAGGCTGCTAAAATGGATAACCATAGCCGAGGATCGAAATCTGCTGCTTGTCGGGTTACAGAACGGGAAGATTGCTATTTATGGATTCCGGACGCTACCGGATGCGACGGTGGTGGATTTCGAGCAGTTGAACAATATGTGGTCCGATGAGGATAATTTGATCGTTGGGTTCGCGGAGTACGAACTGGATTATGCCAACGATCGGTTGCTGATCCTGGTGGTAAAGGGAACGCATTTGGTTGTGTTTCTGTGCAGTTTGAAAGGGGAGGTGCGGTCGATGGTCATACAGAATGTGAACCAATTTATGATAACAGGTGAGTGTTTCTTTCTAGAAATTAACGTGAGTTCATGTATAGTGTGAGTTTTTCTTTTTATTACTGGATCAACAATAGAAAAGGGCCCATCAGAGCTGCCAGGTGGTTTTATAAAAAATCTGTATCCACTCTATTAAAAAATCTGTATTTTCTGTATTGACGATTTTTTTCTTAATTAATCATGTTTTGTTGTTTTACAAATACAGTGCATACAAAGTAACCATAAAAAGTGCTTAACCACCTATTCGGGCTATCGTACTAACCATACGGGATATAATTGCGCCATTTGTGATATCGTCTGTACTTATTTATAAGAGTGATATGAAGCCGTTTGAAAATGTATGGAGATTTTAGTTTCTATTCATTATCTTCCTGATAAGCAGTTTTAAATGCAAAAAAGTGCACGAGTTCATTACTATTTGATATTTTTAATATAGATGAATACAATTAATTACATCATTTGTGTGGTAGTTACACCGAAAAGTCGAGAGATGTCGCCCCGCCATTGCTGGTAAAATCATTTTTGCAGTATGGAGAATATCAGAAAATCCGCAATTTCTTACGAAATACATTTTCAATGCAAGTAAAATGTTTACGAGTACTTGTATTTGTACCATTTTAATGTGCTCAAGCACTTTTCTTGTATTTAACATACATGCTTATATTGGAAATATTCAATTAATACTGTAAATCCCCATACAATCTCAAATCGTTTACTACCAGCTTCATATGCATCCGAAACCGGTTGGTCCTCTGGTTGTGAATGCTGACAAAAACACCATAACATTCATTTTATAAAAATCTGTATAAATCTGTATTGTAATTTAAAAATCTGTGATAAATCTGTATTCTGTATCGGGTCTGTATTAAGATTAAAAAATCTGTATAATACAGATAAATCTGTATAAATGGCAGCGCTGGGGCCCATCAACATTTGTAAACAAACCGTTCCAAAGCCCATTCCTCACAAATCGAAGGCCGCCTACACAAACCAACACCATCATCGTGTAGGTAGAAGTTTCCCCCTATCCGATGATGGTGTTGGTTTGCGTGGGTGGCCTTCGCTTTGTGAGTAAAGGGCTTTGGAACGGTTTGTTTACAAATGCTGATGGGCCCTTTTCTATTGTTGATCCAGATTTCTGTGGTAAGAGCATTGCACAATGGTCCCAATGCCGTATTTAGGAAGACAAAAATGTTTGCGCTAAAACCGTTGGTGGTAGGCAAATGGAAGTTTCTTCATATTTTTTGGCCGATCTTTTCATGTTAGGGAAATTAGGGTGGTCCATAATTTTTTTATTGTTAAACAATAGACCAATGCAATGTTCTAAAAAGTTGCAGAAAAATCAATTTGCAGCAACTTTGCTTAAGACTCCAAATTGCATGGTTCATGAGTTATTATTTTTTAAACAAGCAGGTTATGGTGGCACCTGAAAAATTGGTTTTATATGAATATCTTTTCATACGTTCATTTCTCGTAAAAACGAAGTCCTAGACACTTTTAGGAAAAATTTTGCTAAAGCAACGAAGTTGCTATCTTTTTTTATTCGAAAGTTAAAGGCGATATTCTTCAAAAAAAAATGGCACTTATCAATTGTCAATATCTCTTAAAGGAGCAAACCGATTTTCAAATTTTGGATTCAATTCGAAAGATCGTTGTTTTTTTACATTTATGGTGGCAAAACTGCGAGAGCGATTTTTGTTTAAAGCATTTAATTTAATTTTTAGAAATCCAAATTTTCATGCAAAAAACTGCCATAACTCTTCAAATGAAAGTGATAGTATCTTGATTGCTTCGACAAAAATGTCAAAAGTTTTAAAAGTGTCTACGACAAAGTTTTTGCGAGAAATCAATGTATGAAAAGATAATTGTGAAAAAGGTGTGATTTTTAGGTGAGGGTTTAACATATTATTCCAACGCATATACATTATATTTGAATCTTAGCGTCCATATAAAGCAGTGATAATAGCAACCTATGGTATCTTTGAAACCATCAAGCTAAATTGATTCATTACACGTGCGCTACGTAACGGCAAAGCCTTCTTTGATTAGCAATTAGGACGATGGAGGTGTTCTTAAAGATTTCCTATCGATCGGAGATGGACAAGCCAACGTTGCAAGTGGCAAAATCGAATGAAAGTGTTCGTCAGCGAGAAATCACAATACGGAGTGTGTTAAAACGGAAACTTGGCCTTAGGATAAGTGAACCATTACCAAGCGGATGTAAGAGCAATGACGAAAACACTGCAAGCAATGTTTTAGAGAGTGGCGTACAGTATGTGAAATAACTGCACTGAACAAGGAGTTGCTTGAAAGAATCTACACTATTCCAAGGTTGCAAATACTCATTTCAGCTAAAATAATGTTTTTCGAAATAATAAATCCAAAAGATGGTATGATGACATGTTTTACTTGTAACTTACAAGAAGAGGCTTCAAAGTATGCGTTTGAAACATAAAACCTGTAAATGTTGCTTTCTATGAGTCACAATCAGCGATTTGCTGATCATGATGTCAAACACATTCTTTGCAACCTCTTCTTGTAGCTTACCAATTCAAAATATGATCATAGCATCTAATTATTTCATAATTAAAAAAAAAACATTGTTTTAGCTGAAATGAGTATTTGCAACCTTGCACTATTCTTGTCGTAATCAACAGTAAGCGCGAAATAAACGGTGAAGCATTTCGTGCCTATCCAGAATCAACTAGACTACTCTACGTCAGCGAGTACGGGTAGTATCCTCTCTCTCCAATACTGCACAAAATTCTGGTTCACGGTAGTGCGATTGTCAAACACTCTATTGGTCCAGTGGGGATGTTGAGTGAAGAAGCTTTAGAGACACGCAACAAATCTATAAGGAAATTCTGTGAGTTCCATTCACGCAAATTCAGCCGAAGCGCCAACATCGAGGATGTATTTATCGATTGTTACCTCCATGTGATCCGGTTATTTCGCTGATGAACAGAAACTGAAATAACAAAACTGACGAAACTCTACCCGAAGAAGCCCTAAACTTTTAATTAACTATTGATACTTGTCAAACTTACTGGGTATTTAAACAATAAATATCATTAAATTTATCATTGCACTTCGTTTTTAATATTTATAAAGCACTAAATCCAGAGAAAATAGACCATTGTATTATTTAATGAGGTTCGTAACATAGTCCCAGTAGGCCATGTTTGATGTTTTATAATATAAGCACAGACAAACAGACATAACACATTGAATATTTCTCACTGTAAAACATCGTCGCAAAAACATTACCGCCATCTGTTGAATACACTGTGGTGGGTAGTACGCTGAACAGATGGCGGTAGTGTGTAAACGTCAAACGCAAGGGAATTGACTATGCGCGCCATAGGTGGCGGTGCTACCAACTACGATACTTTTAAATTGACCGTTAAATGCTTGTTCGATGAACAACTTGCGAGTGTTATGTCTGTTTGTCTGTGATATAAGCTAGGGTAATCCGTAGAATAAAGGTTATCTTTAATTATCTTTTCATACATTGATTTCTCGCAAAAATTTTGTTCTAGGCACTTTAAGAACTTTTGATGGCGCACATTTTTGCTGAGGCAGTTTATTTGTTTTTCATAAAAATAAAAGGTTTTTTTTTAAATTAAATTAAATGCTTTAAACAAAAGTCACTCTCGCAGTTTTTCTACCATGTAAAAAACAACGATATTCCGAATGGAATTAAAAGTTTGAAAATCGGTTTACTCTCTTAAGAGATATTGATAATTGAAAAATGCCATTTTTTAAAAAGAAAATAGCCTTTAACTTTCGAATAAAAAAAATAGCAACTTAGTTGCTCCAGCAAAAATATTTGCTATCAAAAGTTCTAAAAGTGTCTAGAACTTCGTTTTTATGATAAATGAACGTATGAAAAGATATTCATATAAAACCAATTTTTCAGGAGCCACCCTATCCTGCTTGTTTAAAAAAATAATAACTCATGAACCATAAGAAATGGAAATGTGATGTCTTGAGCAAAGTTGTGTGTTCTGCAACTCTCTAGAACATTGCATTGGTCTATCTCGAACAATAAAAAAAAAGTTCGCATTTTCGATTCCCCAATTTTATGGACCACCCTAATTTCATTAACATTAAAAGATCGGCCAAAAAATATGAAGAAACTTTCCCGAAGATACCATATGCCTTAAACCAACGCAAACATTTTTGTCTTCCTAAATACGGCTTTGGGACCATTGTACATTGACCACTGCGACCAGAGTTGATCTATTGTGTTGTAGGGTCTGATGGAGCAAGAGTGCCACCTTAAAAATTTCACTTTCTATATGTCTATATGTCAACTAGTGGATAATTGTATTTGTAGGAGTTTGTACACTGTGTTGCAAGCAGAGTTGAAAATATCATGAAAAAATCACCAGCATTCACTATGAAATGAATTTTTCATCCATAGTGAACTTTGATGAATTTCAGTGATTTTTTCAGCCCTGGTTGCAAGTTCATTACGTTGCCTTCATAAATCAGCAATTTAATGCAAATTAAATCTTGGCCTCGATCTCGGCAAAAGTTGTTAACGATTGTTTTCAAAATGTCTTCTCAAACCCTTTTTTTAAACTGCCATCGGGCGAGAGTGCCAACCCCTATGGGTCAAAAAGGCTATGCGTCTTAACTGGAGAGAAATCGATTTATGGCTTTTTATGAACATAGCCTTTTGATTATTAATCATGCTAGCAACAGCTGTTATTGTTCAATCAATATTATTCAATAGCAATATTATTCAATACATAACAAATAAACCATACCTTATCACTACTATGTATTGTATAAATTTCACTAAATCACTATTCATTTTCACAATTTACTTTCATTTCACTAAAAAAAAACTATAACAGATATATATATTTCGTTTACTGCTTGAAAACTTCTTCAGTGTCTAGTCATAGACTATGTTATAGTTTTTTTCAAAGTGATAGTGAAAGTGAAAGGTAAATTAGTGAAAGTGATACAATAGTAGTACTACTACTAGTAGAATTAAAAGGAATTAAACAACGTAATATATTGAAAATAAACAAATTTTCGTCCAAAACCGAAACAGGTCTCTCAAAACGAGAAATTGCTCGAAAATACAGCGATTGTTTTATTTTTTTTGTTCAAATAAAAGGTTTCAAAAGTGGTTTGGCCCAACGACAATCATTTATTTGAAAAGTGAACAGGTTTGTTTACTTCCTTTTCAATATTCATTAAAGAAGGATTATGATTTTTGTAGAATCAAGCGTCTTAACTTTGCCCGGAAATATGTCGACAAGCCATTGGAGTTTTGGAAGAAGGTTCTCTGGAGTGATGAAAGCAAATTTGAGTTCTTTGGGCATAACCAGCGTGCACTAGTTTGGACAAAACCAGAAAAGAGACTTGCTGACAAAAATGTACAAAAGACAGTGACACACGGAGGTGGCAATGTTATCGGGGGTAAGTAAAGTCGTTGGTCCCCGGTTTATGAGTTGATGGGTCGATAGGTAGGGTTCAGGTGTGGGAGCTGCTTCCCTGGCAATGGTGCTCAGCAGGCTTGCCAAAAGCTCTATCAAGAGTCATCAATAAGCTGAGCTCCAGCATATTTTGATGATGATATATTTTGCTCTCACGGAACTATGCTTGATGCTCAAGCTGGGCTCTTGCCAACCCGCATCGCTGAGAAGGATGCGGAGCTCGTTCTCGGGTGCACATCAATGCGCTCGTGCAAAGCAGTAAACTTGGAGCTTCATGGTGTATTCGTAGAGAGCTTGGCTCTTGATGGCTTCTCCCAGTGCGCATGAATGAGTGATTTTGTATTGTATTCGAGAAAGAAGTGGAACGTTTGCATATATTCCGTAACTCCAAAGAGGCAATTATTGTATTCGTAGGGTAACTGTCTATATTCTCGGCAAATGCCCCTAGTTTAGGCAAAGCAGAATAGCTCTCGTGTTAGTAAACTGAACCACAATTTCGGCATTTCAACTGTCTCTTCATCGTATAGCGGATCATCTCTTGTGTTGAAAACTAAAATCGCAGTTCAGATTCAAGAGATATTTGGCTATGCCGGAAATACATACATACACACTTAAATTTTTTCGCCGAGATTCCAATAGCCGAGTAGTTCTGCAATTTATTTTGCTGAGATTCAGTAAAAAAAATGCCGAGACTCAGCTAACAAATGTCATTTTGCTGAGATATCAGCTAACAAACAGATATTTTGAAGATATATCAGCAAAAGTAAATGCGGAGTTAATCGGCTGTTGGAGATTTTACCGAGCTATAATTAGTGTGTAAAGTCGGAGATAGAAACTTCTACGCTATCTATCATGTCAAGACCAACAATTGAAATGGCCTTAACTCCATTTTGTAAACAAACCTTGTAAGGCCATTTTCTCGCTGAATGAAGGTTATGAATTAATCGATTCAGACTCAACCTGATTTAAGCAATTGAAATAGGCGGAACAACCAAACGTAAACAATTGCTTTAAACAAAAAATCCTCAAAAATCATAGCACATCCAAACAATCTAACACCATCATCTGATAGAGCAAACTTCCTTTATCGAATGGCAATTTTAGTTTACGTGGTCGTGTTTTGATTCTCGAGAATTTTGTGTGCCATTGCTTACGTTCGGTTGTTCCGCCTATTTCAATTGTTGGTCCAGAAAGATTTCCGAGCTACCGTGTGTGCAGTGAGGGTACACGCTTTTTCAAAACTACCCAAATTTGGGTAGAATCTACCCAGATCGGTCAAAACTGAACCTACCCACAAATGGGTAAACTGTGTTTGAAGTGACAATTTGACGAATAAAGAACATCGACATGAATCCGATCAACGTTGTTCATTTGTCAACTTGTCGCTCCCAACACAGTTTTTCCATTTTTGGGTAGGTTCAGTTTGATTTGGATGGATTCTACCCAAATTTGGTAATAACTTTGCACACAGTTGACGAAACATAGTTCTTTTGGACGCAGTCGATAGAATAGAGCTTACACACTTAGATTATTTTTTTTATTTTACCGATATCTCAACAGCTGTAGGTTCGGTAAACAATTTACAGTTTTCCTGTAATTTTTTACAGATATCTGTGAAAAATTACAGGAAATCTGCGAAACTGTTTACCGAACGTTCAGCTGTTGAGATTTCGGTAAAATTTTACAGATTTCTGTAAAAATTTCTAAGGGTGTAAGCTTGTTATAGATACGTAAAAAAGTAGATTTTAATTCTAGTAATAAACTGTATTTGTTTTTGTGTTGCCAAAATGAAGTGAGAAATGCTCGCTACACATCTCAGACTTTAAGTGTAAAACATTATTGATGTTGATTCAAATGTTAAGATTAGCCTACTCTTTACATATCTATAGTAAACTCACAGACAAACAGACATAACACTCGTAAGATGTTATTCGAACAAGCATTTAACGGTCAATTTAAAAGTATCGTAGTTGGTAGTGTGTAAAGGGTGATACGGTCAAAATTTGGTCAATATCAACTTGACGTATTTCTTTCAATTTTGCATTTAAAAAACCTGAACACCCCTCATTTTGAAGGTGTGTGTGTGTAGAATGTTGCTCCTATTTTGATTTTGGAATTCACTCTTCAGTTGTCAAAATGCCGTCCAAGCAAGAAGAGCAGCGTATCAAAATTTTGCTCGCGCATCGCGAAAATCCGAGCTACTCGCACGCAAAGTTGGCATAATCGCTAAAAGTTGCCAAATCAACCGTTACAAATGTAATTAAAGTGTTTGGGGAACGTTTGTCGACAGCCAGGAAGTCTGGATCGGGGGGAAATCGAAAACCGGAAGCCGCTGAGATGACAAAGAGAGTTGCCGGTAGTTTCAAGCGAAACCCTAACCTCTCTCTCCGAGATGCCGCAAATAAGCTGGGTGTATCGTCTACAACCGTGCATCGAGCCAAAAAACGAGCCGGACTATCGACTTACAAGAAGGTAGTGACTCCAAATCGCGATGATAAACAAAATACGACGGCCAAAGCGCGATCCCGGAGGCTGTACACGACGATGCTGACGAAGTTTGACAGCGTGGTAATGGACGACGAAACCTACGTCAAAGCCGACTACAAGCAGCTTCCGGGACAGGAGTTTTATACGGCAAAAGGAAGGGGAAAGGTAGCAGATGTTTTCAAGCACATGAAACTGTCAAAGTTCGCAAAGAAATGTCTGGTTTGGCAAGCCATCTGTACCTGTGGCTTGAAAAGCATCATTTTCATAGCTTCCGGGACTGTCAACCAAGAAATTTACGTGAAAGAGTGTTTGAATAAACGTCTGCTGCCTTTCCTGAAGAAACACGGTTGTTCCGTACTGTTTTGGCCGGATTTGGCATCTTGCCATTACGGTAAAAAGGCCATGGAGTGGTACGCCGCCAACAACGTGCAGGCCCAAGTAACAATCTAAATGCTTGGAAGATTTATTCTTATTTTATCATTGTTTTATCATAGCATCCCTTCCAGCCTGTGGTTGTATTACGGTTTTGTGTGCTTGTCATAAAATCAGGCCGTCAAGTCGTCTATAAAACTGTTTTATGACTACTAAATTAAAACTCAGACTTCATAGTTTTAACGGTAGCTGTAAGGTGGTTCTGCATCACTACTTATAACTGAAGAATAAAACCAAAACAAAACATTCAATTATGTTTTATGGTACACTTTTTATGACCGATATAAAACTTGAAGCAGTCTTAGACCTTCATTAAAGCTTCATTACAACTATCATCTTTATCAGAGGCCTAAGATTCACAGATAAGAAATATACTGCTACAACAAAAAATACTCTGAAATTTTTTGTCATTATAAAAAACAAATCTATTCAAATATATGAAATGAAAACCCCTTCAGTGCTTCTGAACACGATGAAGATGAGACGATCGACAATATGAAACTCCTGGAGGAACTACAGTTATACGATCCTTACATAAGGCACAGTGCGGTGAAGGAGCTCTTAAAAATATGCAACAAGCGGCTTTCCGATACACTTCCGAAAGATCCACGAACTCTTCTTAAAGCAACGCCGACAGTTTCACTAAATCCGTTTGGAGATGGCCAGTATTGACATCACGGCTTTAAACCTTGTATTGAAAAAGCTTTTAGTGGATCCAATAAGCATTTCTTACATCTTGATTACAAGCGAAAATAGGAGGATCGCTTGGAATGTTGACTTTTTGACAGGTGGTCATGGTTTTTGTTTTGTTTTGATTCGCTGTACCGAATAAAACCAGCAAGCTAGTTATATAGCTTAAATATAACTTAACGCTCTCAATTTGGACTACGAAATGCTAAGATACAATTATTAGGTTTATGTTATGCTATAGAATTCCAATCTAGGAGAATATGTTATATTGAGGTATTTTTAAGGAGTAGCAAGTTATAACGAAAAAAAATGTCGCCGTATGAACAAATTTCACACAGTATGAATAATTACGCTTTAATTGATAGGCAATAAAGCACTTTCATACATCTATGTATAATTGAATAATAATATGACTGGTTATTGCTCAATAGTAGTAACAGTTTTGTACTAAATAGATAATCTTTGAATGACTCTTTAATGCATGGTGCTAATACAGACAAATTAAAAATATCCCTATATTTTAGTATTCATATGGCGCACTAAATTTATGCTCCTATTTGGTATAATAATCACCATAAATATTGCACGGCATGCTGTGAAGCATATACAGATTGGTTTAAAATTATAATAAAGTCGTCTTATTTTCAATGTACAATAATATCAGCCATTATTACCAACTGACAAGGATCATGATTTCACATCAAACATCGAAAGAATAAAACCACAATAAAATATTTCTCAATATTAACTATCACCCAAAAACCCCAACTTAAAACCTTCAAAGTTGTCAAAATGTTTTGCGTATCATGTTTTATCAACTTCTTCAGGAGCGATTTATGCGGTTGTAATATAGTTTTATGGTAGTCATTAGAAGGCTGTTAAAACTTTCTGACCTGGAGGAGGTTTTATGTTTTCATTTTTAACAATCACGTCTAGAGTGTGATAAAACTGACATAAATCCTGTGCTCCTAAAGTAGTTCGCATATCAAGTTTTAATGACTGCATTAAAACTGGGCCAATTGGCCATGACATGGCTGTATTGCGGTTCTCAGGAGATTGTTAAAGCAATGTGGTCGTCAGTGAAGCTTTTATAATTTGGTTATATCAACTGCTATAAAACTTAAATAAAACAAAAATTGTTGCTTGGGGGTGGTTCCCAAGGACAAGAACCCTCCCAACACGCCAGAGCTCCGCCCAATTGAGAAATACTGGGCCATTGTCAAGCGGAACCTAAAGAAGACCAAAAAAACTGCTAAGGGCGAGCAGCAGTTCAAGGCAAACTGGCTTTCTGCGGCGAAGAAGGTGGACAAGGTGGCTGTACAAAATCTGATGGCAGGGGTCAAGCGTAAGGCCCGGCAATTCGGATTTGGAAAAGCGGAAGCCTAACTGAATATTTTTCCTGAATTTTATACTAATTGAACTTGAAAAAGAAATTTAATTTGATTTTTTAAATAAACGATTTCACCGATTTACACGCGTTTTCCCTTGACCAAATTTTGACCGTATCACCCTTTACTAGAGTCAGTGTATAATGAGTCACGCCAAGAGAAAAATAGTGGAACTCGCATCACGGTTTTCGAAAGATTCCCTTGGCAACAGAGGACTTCTGCATCAACTTCAAAGGACTTCTAGCGAGAAATTAAATTACCGGCTGCAGTAAATTATTATATTAGTGATTTTGTCGGATTAAATCAGCAACATATATTACAAATTCTCATTACTGATCATTACCAAACGAATCTAATTACAATTTATATGCTCACTGCGTGTTTATGGTCATTTCTTCGATTACATTTTATATTTTATTGCAATACCTTTCGTACAGCTTTCATAGCATCGTTTATTTATTTTGCACGATAGGTAGCTAGTTTGACAGTTTAATAGGTAGACTTGGCTTCACTCTTGGCGTGACTCATTATACACCGACTCTATTGTGCCCACCACAGTGTACTCAACAGATGACGGTAATGTTTTAGCGACGATGTTTTACAGTGAGAAATATTCAATGTGGTTGTCTGCGATAAACGATTATCCTAATATATCAATTAGTTTGAAGAAAAACAAATTTCAACAACTGAGTGCAAAGTTATTAACAAATGAGCAGTTGGTATTTACAACTGTGCATGCCAAGCATGATCAAAGACCGTGCGTGCTCTCTCCAAATGCATAACGAAGCTCACTGTTTCACCGAGTACATCCCGAAGTTCAACATGTTGTTTGGTGAGCAGAGCCGATGTAAATCACGCCTCACCCTAGAACGAACCCCGCATCACTCATCGTGATGCGTATTTGTGGAAATCCAGCTTAAGCATCAATCTGAGCTCGAGCTCTTTTGCGCTCTTTGGATTTGACATCATTGGTCTTTATATGTGAGGGATGAACTAGCTCACGATGAATGAACATCTATACGGCATAATCTGAGTTCAAGAAGTTTAGGCAAGCCTGGTGTTCAACACGGAAATCAAGATCAATGGAAAACAAATCAAGGAAAAAAAACTAAATATTAATTTTAAGAATAAACATTAAAACTGCTGAATTTATTGTACTGCGTACTTTATTCTGTCCACACAGAAATAAACAGTTTCCCAATAAATCTTGTTATCAAATAGTTAACCACTCTCATGACCCCGGAACAAACCATATTCCGAAAGCAAATCTATAATGATAACTTCGATCGAACTTTAAAAAAAACTGTTATAAATATTGAGAAAATCAAGAAAACTTGTCATTATTAGATGTGTGTACTTTATGTTGACCAGTACTGTAGTTACTCCAGGTTGTCCTTTTCGATTTTTTTTCGCCCATGCCAAGACTGCTGCGTGGTTCAATAGCCAATAACCCATTCGGTCTAGTGTTCCTCTACTTTCCCTATTATGTGACTTTTCCTATCTTTCAGGCCTCCATCAACTTTCCCCGTACCGCTACATCATTTCTACTCTCCCCGGTGTGATATTCTGTATCAACATTAAAGTCGTCAGTGCGGATCGCATGGAAATCGACCATACAGCGATCAAAACGGATTTGAATGTCAGCAAGTACTCCATCTACGGGGTTACAGCCTCACGGAACCGATCCTGCTGGCTGTTTGTAGGCTATCCATCGAAGAGTTTCGATCGTCTGAGCTTACGAACGCCCTCGGTCATATTCTTCTGCAAGTTCAACGAATACGACGCGATGAAAATCCTACTGAACAACCCAACACTCCGCATGACCAACTATTACGATTGTGCCGAAGTAATCCGGTACTGCGGTAATCGTAATCCTGAAACGGTGAAACCCCTCGAGCTGATGGCTTCCAACTGTGCAAACGTAGACGATAGCTACGCCTACCATCTGAAGTTGCAGCTGATTCAGCTGGGTGCGCGATTAAGCCACTACAAAAGGCGCTGCCAATCGGTATCCGAAGTGCTCTACAACCAATCGCAGTTCCTCAGAACAGTAATCGAAATTCTGCACGCAGCAAAGGTGATCTACTACTTTCTGCACGTACGACATACCCTCAGTCAACTAAGCTATCAGCAACTGCTAACGATCCGTTGTTTGCGTAACTTTATGCAAGAGTTCGTCACCGATAGCTTCCCGGGGGACTACGAGCACGTACACCTGGCGTTGAAACCCCCGATGGAGGAAGTGATCGTCCGTGCGAACGAACTACTCTCGAGCACCCAACAACCATTGTACGCCGAGGAATGCTCGTTCTGTGGTGACGCGATTCCGGAAGCGAAGCAAACCTGCGTGGAGAATCACCAAACATTCCGCTGCTCGATAACGAAACAGCAAATCGCCATGCAGAACGTGGAAACAGTGTGCGAAATGTGCGAACGTTGTTCGCTCGACGTCCAGCTGTTGGCTGACATTTTTTGCGCCGACGGTGGTCAGCTCACTATCTACTATTCGTACTGCTGCTTGTGTGATGTGCCGTTTAGCAAGCACGTGACTCCGTGAGGTTTAAATAAAGACTTTGAATTGAAACTACCGAATGCAGTTTGTTGTGCTTTATTGTTCGAGAAAAAAATGCCCTATGACTTCCCTCATCGATGCACGAGACTGGACCCCCAGGACGTGTTGACGCTTGACCTATTCTAAACGTTTGGATGTTCTAGCTTGATGGTTAAATTTAAGATTCAATTAAAACCCTTTTGTTTGGGTCTGATTTACAGTAGACTTAATGGTAATATGCTATGTGGTTTGCAACGAGATCACTCAAGGGCTTGTTTGCCCGTGCTCGAAGGTAATCCAATGACAGTAATTTTTATTAATACATAGGGGAGAACAGTCCATAACACACCACTGGGGCCGCTCTCCCACTACCAGTTTCGGGATTCCACGTGCCAGAATTCTCCATCCCAGATTTGGGTCCGATACCATCCTACCATACCTAAGTATTAAACTAGAACGAACTCACCAATTTAGTTGACTGCTGGATGCAACTTGTGGAATTCAAACCGCGAGAAATCGTGGATAAAATGGAAACTTTTCCCAAACAAATGCTTTTCATTACCATTACCGCCATTGAATAATTGGATCATGAAAAATACTTGATAGTTGTCGGGCTCATCTGCAACTCTCCGGATGGCATCCATGTTTAAGTTGGCGGCTGCTTCCCGTTGTGAAAGGGTTTTCTAGGCAAACTTGTACTTCTTGTTCTTCTTCGCATTTCAAGATTATTGCTTATCGCATGTTATTTTATTGCGTGCCTAAAAAAATAACAGTGTAAGTTACACTGTGTAACTTTAGCGCATCCACTCAATGACGTTGCATCGTTGTTGTTTATGTTTGCTGCAGGTGTCTTTTTGTCATCATTTTTGCCTAGATTTTCGTTTTCGATAGCTCTGATCGATTTCGACTTCGGCTTTTCATGATAAAAATGTCATACGACCACGGAACCATCACTCTGGGACTCCGTTAACAGGGGCGGCGTTGTCAATCGATTCCCGTTCATTGGTTCGCAGACGATGAAGAATTCGTGGGAATTAATGACTATTTCCTGGGAACGGAAGTGCGGCCGATTATGTGCACTGAGAATAGCTACCAAATAATGCCGAATTTATGACAACAAGGAGCGGATTTTGGTGGCGGTGCCCAGCAAGATCATAACAAGAGCAAATTTTCATTACGTCGAATGTAACAAAGGTAAACAAAGTCGAGCTATCAGTGTCAATCGATTCTCCTGCTATTACACTATATACTGTCCGAATATAGGATCGAATCCCATTTTTAAATTTATTTACTAGTCAAATTACTTTTTGACGTAATCACCTTCCGATCAAAATAGTTTTCAATGTTACTTAAGTCACCCAATTTCTATGGAGATGCCGTTTGACTTAAGTAACAGCGCTGAGAAACCCGTGAAAAGTGTACGTTCGTCGTTTCGCTTTCTCATTATTAAAGTGAATAAATCGAACTGTTTGTTGCTAAGATGATTTCGGTAGTCCTAAAATGATGAATGGGCTGCACGTAAGGAGACGTAATTGATAATTCTCCCGAATATCCTGGTAAATACACTTTGACTTAAGTAACAATAGGGGCCACCAAACGACGTATAATAACTTTTGACTCAAAAACCAGTATTTTTTAGCATGAAAGCTAGCGATTTGCATTTGTATGATTAAAACCCTGCTAAATATGTTAAACATTGCTATCACTATGAGATTATATGTGTTTACTTGAAAATAGGAATAACTTTTCGGTCATCAAAACAAAACTTTATTTTTCTCGGATTGGTGCGGATGTTACTTACGACATAATGAAAATTTGCTCTTGATAAAGTAATTACTTGCCTCTCGTGTGAAATACATCTTTGATTAAACGAATGTCAAATGTACACTTAAAACCAAAATAGTCAAAAACATAAAACAAAAACAATTGTCAGACTAAGTATAGGATTCGCAAATATCACACATATTGAAATATTTAATATTTCCACCATCGGTATTGCTGCTGATACTTGGAGCTGTTCTTCCCCTAGTTGCGTGCTCTAAACTAAGTTCTTATTTGCCACAGATGACATTGTCGGGATGGAAGAGGTCTCGGAATAGTCCCGGCTTTACCTGATCCATAACGGTTGGTTCCGTATCGACCCGGTTGGTTCCCGGAATGTACAGTTCGATTGCAGTTCACTAGTAGAACGTTCCACAGAAACTAACTTCCCAGGGTAAAATGTTCTTCATTAAAAGAACTTCAGAACGGGGAATCACAAGAAAAAATCATGACAGCAAAAATAAGCACGACCGTTCGGCGGCACAGCCTACTTCGTTCATGAAGACAATAACGGGATTGATGACATCGAGAAAAAATTATGATTCTTCGTCGCTAATCAAGTGGTAATCAATATCAACAGTATTTTTATCGTCAGGTACTAGGTTCACGAAGAACTCGTGATTTACAGTAGATACATATTTCAACAACTGTTGAATGCCGTTGTACCATAGAGGTAACTCTAAGACTAGAAGGTCCCGAAATAACGTGCTCAACTTTTTGGCTCAGCTCTGGTACTCTCTTCGGTCCCAAGCTAATCGAATCACCCCTCGAAACATGGGAAAATCCACTAACCCCACATTTTATCTGTCAAACTTTCATAGCGAATCAAAACAAACATTGTGTAGTAGTAGAATTTCGACTAGAATGGGGTACGTAAATCGTTTGCTTGGGACCAATAGGCTAGTCAAGTAGTGAGCCAATTTAAAATCGTTAGTTTCGTATTGATTGTTGGTTGTACTTAGCACGATAAATAGTGTGCCCATTTGGATGCAATAACTGCGTCCCGGCTTGGGCAAAGAAAGGCGGAGGCCCACCAGTCTCTTTCTCAAATCTAGTTCCATGAAAAGAACTTTAGGATCGTGACTGTACTTAAATAGAAGTACGTCGGGTTTTGATTTTTCCACGCGAATAACCTTGATGTTTGGCTTCTTTGTGTCCTTCTTTCGATTTGTTATCAGCTTCTGCAGTGCATCTGTCGAGTAGAAATCCTGGGATGTCATCTTTGTAACCAACAACTTGTTTTTGTTCTGCTTGCAAGAAGACACAACTTTGCAAAATTCGTCATAGCTGAACATGTTAGCAATCTTGCATAACTTGTTCTCTATCTGACTGAAATCTCGATCGTTTGGCAAGTAGCTATGACCACTAAAGCTGGGTTTAGACAGGGCAAGTCAAATGATCAATTCAGTTGAATTCAATTGGCTTGAACGCGAATTGAACGTGTAAACCTTGTCATTCAACTGACTTGATCAACTCACTTGAATTGAAAAAAAATTGAACCAGGCTCAACTTTTCAAGCCAATTGAATTCAACTGAGTTGATTATTTGACTTGCCTAGTCTAAACCCAGCTTAAAGCTGGGTTTAGATAGGGCAAGTCAATTGATCAAGTCAGTTGAATTCAACTGACTTGAACGCGAATTGAACGTGTAAACCAGGCCATTCAACTGACTTGATCAACTCACTTGAAATGAAAAAAGTTGAACCAGGCTCAACTTTTCAAGCCAATTGAATTCAACTGAGTTGATTTTTGATTTAGTCTAGACCTGGGTACTGCGGAGTCGACCAATTTTATTTTACAAGCCAATGGAAAACTGCTTGAAAATTTTCTCAAGTTTAAAACTGGTTTGCTCTTTCTCGGTTGATTCCCGCCAAAAGCTCTGAGCCAGGAGTTCTCGAGCCCCCATGACTCTATCAAAGTTTGTTTACATGCATGTTTCGCCAAAGTATTATTTACTGTAATTGAAAACTCAGCTGCCTCATAAAAACTATGCTGATTTTTATACTTTCATCACTGAGCATGTTGGTTTTTATATTTGAGCTTAAAATTAAGAATGTGTTATGAAAAAGTATAGATCATTTTTATGAGATTGCATGCTTGACGGTAGATAAGAACAGTAACTGCATTTGCTGATTGTGAATGTTTGGCTCCCGCTTGACAGTTCACACTGGCTCCCAAGTGACAAGCACCTTGAGTGAGTCCGCAGTACTCAGGTCTAAACTATAGATACTATAGATTCCATAGATAAGCGGAGGCAAAGTATAATGTAGCCAAACGAACTGTCAGTTAGTGTAGCCAAACGAGCATGCCGTCATCATGGTGTTGTTTGAGGGAGAAGTATTGTAATATTATGAGCACAAAACGCTTTCTACACTCCACATTCCGATTTATTTCGCGGACAACGGAAGAAGGAAAGATAAAGCAAACCATTCCTCGATTCATTGTTGCAAAGATTTGGGCACGAAACAAAACAAAACCGAGAACAAAACTGCGCAACGAAGAGCTCTATGATGGCATGAACTTATTTTTACAGATGCCTGTCAGATCATTTATTTTTCATGCCTGCCAAAACCTGATCTGAATCTGAAATTGGCGTAACATCTATTTTTTTAGAAGACTGAAAAGATCGATTTTTTCGATCTTTTCGTGGACAAAGAATCGATACGAAAAATTGGAAATCGGGATGAAAAAGATCGATCTTCCAAAGATCGATCCAAGATAGTGAAAATTACAGTCAATACTCTATGCCCGCACAGAAAAAAAGTTTTCATGTAGTTTATATTGTGAATGCACATAATATTTTTCCAATAACAAAACCAATTATATCTATCTGAATTTCACATAAAATTCATGTGATCACATGAGTTCTATATGATAGATCATTTAAATTTCATGTGATTTTGTGGTGCTATTCCTAATTATGATATCACATAAAATTTATGTGAAATTTTAATGAATATTTTCCATTGGATATGTGATTCATTCTTTGAGTGGAGGGTAGTCGAGAAATTTTCCAACCCCGTAAAATTCCTAGATCGAACTCAGCCACCTCCAGCATGGTCTTGCTTTGAAGCTGCGACTTTATCGACTGAGCTAAGGAAAGTCCCCACCGAACGTACGTCATTACTATCTATTAGCGTTTGATTTAGGATCTAGAATTAGTTAGAATCTACATCATTGCACGGAGAACTAGGGCACTCGGATGGTTTGACGCATTCTTCCTGAGCATTTCGGACGTAGCCATATTTGCAGACACATCCAATGACGCACTGTAAAGTGCAAATGCGAATTCCCTGGTCCAGATTATCGCAGGTGTCAGGGCACGCTGTCCCACACGTGGTGAACTCCTCATTCGGTTTGGAACAGTCTGCAGTGCAGGAAAATGGTGGTGAGGTGAGGGGATACTTTCATATGACGGAAATTAATAAGTATGTTACCTACCTTGACATGGAATACTGTCCACACAGCCACAGGCTAGAAAAAGAGTTGCTATCACAATCAGCTTCATTCTGGAACTATATCGGTGGGCGCTATCAACAGTCCTTTATATAGTCGATAAACTATGCTCATACGTTGTTATCGTACTTTGAAACACTTGAATGAGCATCGCAAGCGTAACTATTCAAATCGACGCATCAGATTTTGTAAACAATCACTTCAATCGACGATTTGTGGCAACTACTAGCTCACTCACAGAAAATAGCAGCACCAGCTAGTAGGGGAAAGATTCCTCTCCCTGATGATGGTGTTTGTTTGCGTGGTTGAGTTAGCAGTTAAGTGGTTGTTTACAAAAGCAGATACGTCGATTTGAATAGTTACGCTTGACCGTGCTAATTTTGTTTATACATTCCAGCGTTCCGGAGTTGTACCCAGTGGTGCCAGATATACACAGATAAAAATTCTGGATTTTAATTGTGATGTAAACATTCATTCACGTAGACTTGTATTTCATTTCACGCAACCGAGAAACTTGCAAACAATGTTGTTTACAAAGATGAGCTTTTGTATACAATATTTGTTACATTGCATGAAATGTGTCAGAACTTTACATGAAATATAATGTAAACGTATATGATATGTGACGCTACAATTATGTGCATCATATTGAACAGAAATTACACTACTTTTTCGAACTGTGTACAGACATGTCTGTATTTATACAGATTTTTGAAGTCTCGTATAGACCCAATACAGACTACAGACATTATACAGATATTTGAAACTTAAAACAGATTTTGTACAGATTTTTACCAATTGGTTCCTGAAAGTTAACATAAAATAAACAAAATTATTTTCGAATGTGTGCATCTTGCTATGATTATGTATAGCTTGTCGACTATTATAAATCAACGTGTATTATGTAACATGCAGTGATGGCACGAGTCCTGGAGTTTAACATTTTTTCCTTAACATTTGATACTTTTTGCGATAACCATTGTGACGACACACAAAAACAAACTGGCAAGCGGCAAAAATGTCATGACATTTCTAAACTGTTTTCTGCCAGCGACAGAACATTTTCGCACAAAGAAGCAGACAAGACCGGCGGCGCGCGCGACATAAATTTATGTCGTGTAGAATTTTGCTGATTTCTGGCTAATTACTGCATTTATTTGATGTTTATTGCATGGAATTAAAAGATAAGAATGAAGACTGACCACTCATAAGCATTGATGTTAAAATTATGCGTAAATAAGGGAGTTGGTAATTTACTGTCACACGCAAGCCTGCAGCTAAAATTTCATTACAATAAACTGTTTGGAAAAATCAGGCTGCGAGATTTTATTTATTCTCTATCTCCGCTGTTCGCTTGGAATGTAGTTTTAAACGGCCGCTCGTGTGCTGGCTGTTTTGTTTCGCTCTGGACGATGGTTTTTCAAAAAATGTACTGTTGCCACCTCTGGTAACATGTATGACTATTTTAAATCAACATGTACAATATGATAGGACTAAATAACATCATCTGTTCGGTAAGTTCTGATCGTTTCTTATTTATTATTATTTGAAATAATAGATTTTCCCTTTTTCTAGCCTTACCCACATGGCTATGTTCGACATTTTTTTCATTTGTTACTTTTTTAGGTTTTCACTTTATTCCGATGGTTCGGTACATGGACCTTGAATGGGATATGTATCTTTTTATATCTAGTGATTTTAAACAGCACAATGCGTTTTAAGTTTTGACTTTGTGTTTTTTTGTACTAGGAATATAAAATTAAAAAAAACCCACACACTCTTTAAATACAAAAATACTTATTTATTCAGTTTAGTGTGTGGCGAGCAATTTTATAGCCAAAATATATGTGGGAAATACGTAATCAGCAATGCGGCGATTTTTTTTTCTATTGTACAGATACCTAAATACAAACATATTTTTTGACAATCATACAGACTTTTGAAAAAATCATCTGGCATCCCTGGTTGTACCGCGCACTGCATTTTTATTTACAGTCAACTCTCCCCTACTCGCTTTTCAACATGTTATAAGTTTATGTACCACAAAAGATCAAATAATGGACGCAGTGGTTCAACTCCCCCCAACAAAAAAGCCTATCTTGATGATAATTTTCTTGTCGATAATTATTATAACATGTTATAACTCTACCAGTAGAACAATTCATTTTTACTAAAAAATATTCGGGATTCGACCGGTCAAACGAAATTATTAATTTTCGTGTTAAGTTAAGCTTCAGTAAAATCGATCATGATTTAGAGGTGCTTCTAGTAATTTTTGTGATTTTCTGGAAATTTCTGTCTTATAATATTTGTATCTCGAGACTGAAAGCGGATGTAATAAAGGCAAAGTTGTCTTTACCAGGGTTTTATGAATGTTGTTTTATAGTAGCTTTCTAGTACTTCATAAAACGTAAACTGTAAATGGGAATGAGGCCAGTTTTTGACTTGAATCTAAATCCACAAGAGAATCCAATAACAATTGCAATGGTGGTTCAGAGCGCCTTCCATTCATTTTGACTCAAACAATGTTTTAAGAAATTATGGAATAATAAGATATTATGAAAATATTTTGATTGTGTAAACAACAAAAAAAGATTGTAAAGTTTGTATTTGACACATAATACCTGCCAATTTTGCTACATGAGAGTCGCGATAAGCGATTTTGTAATTTATCTCACCCACTCTTCGCTCTTCACTCTTCGCGAAGAAGCGATCAGAAAAAACGCTCATTGTGACTCTTTCAAAGCTAAATTTGCAGGTTTGATGTGTCAAACACAAACTTAACAATCTTTTCTTATTACTTACACATACAATATATCATCATATTATCTTATTATTCCATAATTTCATAAAACATTTTTTTAGTCAAAATGAATGGAAGGCACCCTGGTTATATCAAGTGCCCAGTATCACAGTACACTCATCAGAACATGTTCCGGGTACACATGAAATCAATACGTAAGAAGGGTCAGATCTCACCATAAGTGGATTAATTCTGGGTTTCTTCTGCACAAAGCCCACAAAGATCACTCCAATAGCTGAGTAGCCCTCAGCGAGCACACTGAATATCCAGTTTTGACTTTGCCAGCCTTCAACAGCTTATTAGTCCAGTGGGCACCTAACACCTAACGTCTCAACTCGTCTTCTATCGTCATCTCGTCCGGTTTCACTGTCTCCTGGGATGGAGTCCTTAATTTCCGTCAACTCGCCTTAAGATTTTTCGACGAACTGTTTGTAGGTTCAGCTTTTGACCGAAGGGTCTGTCTTCAGCTTGAAGAGCATACAGTAACCCCTCCATATATGCGGTTGGTGGAACCGTTCACTAACCACTATTTCCCGACTGTCCTTAAACCAATTGAGTTGATTTCCTGCGTTTTTTTGGGCTCCTGTTCCTCTTCTGGCGTTTTTCCACCTATTTTTAAGCCAAGAATTCCTACAACCAGTTTCGCTTTCTCCAGACTGTTACTTTTAGTTTCTATGTGTAGGACCCCAAAACTGCTACTGATTTCAGATCCCTGACATGTTTTCAAACTTAACTTGATGGCACAAGAAGGCTCAAGATGTGTGTAAATGGAAAGAAAGATCGTTTACTTTTGAATTGCGAATATATTTGATACAAATGTTACAACGTTGTAATCTGTCAGTGGTCTACGCATGCCATCGGTCGCCAAAAATCAAAAACCATTTGTTGACTCCTGCTATATTGTTTAATTTTTTTCAGCGCATGGGGGGTCAACAGTCGTAGTACTGCAAGGCTCTTCAGTTGTGGTTGTAGTAGTGCATGGTTCCTGAGTGGTAGTCGTAGTAGTGCAAGGCTCTTGGGTGGTAGTAGTTGTAGTACACGGTTCTTGAGTCGTTGTAGTCGTAGTGCAAGGTTCCTGCGTAGTAGTCGTAGTAGTGCATGGCTCTTCTGTAGTAGTGGTAGTCGTACACGGTTCCGGAGTGGTAGTTGTAGCACATGGACAATTGGCAGGCAAGACACAGGTCCCATCAACGGTGTTGCGGACGTAACCATCGGTACAGAAGCAACCAGCTACGCAGACTGTATTACAAACTCCTGGGTGCTGGTTATCGCAGGTCGCGGGACAGCCTGTCCCGCATAGTTGGTATTCTTCGTATGGTTGAGTACAATCTAAAATGTCACCACATTAGCACTCATGCTTAAAAAATCTTAGTTTTACTTGAAATCAGGACTTACTATTACAAGGCGCACATTGTGGACGAGCCAATGCAAAGTTAATGCAAACCGCTACGATAATGGGAATAGCTGAAAACTTCATCTTCGCTTGGATTGATAACTTGAACTTAGCTGGAGGCTTGGATTGAACTGATGATTTGGCTTGGACTGGAATAGTTTTTATTCAAATCATAATCCAGGAACTGAACCCGGCATTTCTATTGCACGTGCGTTGCGATACCTTATGCGATGCACTCAACCGTATTCCAAGAGCCCAAAATGATAAGCTGGTGGCGTGAAGCTATTTGGCGATAAACCCATGAGGTCGTCCATTGTATGCTTGCGCTCTTCCAACACGTTTGTTTAAACAGTTTTGCTCAATTGTTGAGGCATCGAACTACTCAGTCGACTTTCTCGTACTTGGTGAACAGAGAGTGCATGGAGTTGAGACTACGAAACTGCAGACATGGTTTCATGACACCTCAATGATTTGATACAAATATGTCATTCAAACAATGCAAACCACGTACAAGTCTTTCGATGGTTAGCCTAATCGCATGTGAACCTCGGAGATATGGAGACATCAAAAAATACTCTCAATCTAAGGCCTGGTTGATCATTGCTGTACCTACATAGAAATCGTCTCCATCTCACTCGATTCATGGAAGCTCTGAGGGTCACCTTCAACCTAGTCGATCCATCTGTGCACCTCTTCGTCTTGTTCCAGTCGGGTTGTTTCCGTGAACCAGTTTCATCGGGTTATCGTCCGATATTTGTTCGACGTGCCCAGCAGGAAATGCTTTTATTTTAGAAATGTGTCGAGTCTTGGAATGTCCTACAAAGTTGGACTAAGATCATGACCGGAAATCGATGATTGATGCCATTTTGGAATCCAAGATGGTGACTTCCGATTTGTGCAAAGCTGTTAAATACAAACAAAATGGGTATTTTCGGAACGAGGACGACGAGGCCGGATATCAATGTTTGAAGCCACCCTGGAATTCTAAATGGCGTCTTCCGGTATTTGAAAAACTGCCAAATACTCTACAATAAGGGTATGTTTGGAACGGGGACGACGAGCTAAGGCTTATTAATTGCTAGCCAGATGGGCTAGGGATTCCCCTAACCTCTGGTCTAGCCACGGAGATTTTCTGGGGTGGGCTACACTCGCCTCTTTTGTTGGCTAGCTCGACCTCGAAACCCTAGAGCTTCAAGATCGGTTCCTGGCTTGTCAAAAGCACAAAACACCTATTAATAACTTTTCACACCCCTAGTTTATTGTCTCACTCACTCGTTATGTCTGTAGTGTGGGTGTGTAGATTCCCGAGTAAAGTCTGAGATCAAATTGAAATCTAAATTTGATGTTGTGATTTCGCTGATAATGATTGCTCAGGTTGCTGTCGTTTTGGTCGTTTTAACGGTTAAAATATCAAAATTGAGAGCAAAAAAAATCTATTTCTGCTATCAGTGAGAGCAAACTGAAAACTAAATTTGATATCAATTTTTCCTGTTGATAACATACCAAGTATTCAATTTGATGTTATTCTAAGGCAATGAAAACAAACCCGCAACAACATATTTTTGAAGAGCAAATGTACAGCAAAATGAAAACAAAATTTGTCAATTGCATAAACTGAAATCAAATTAGGATTTCAGTTTGATATTGATTGTCACCGTGTGGCACGACGGATGTTGCGCTAGGGCTCGATGGGGTGATCGACGGTGGTCTCTCAGTGGTCGTCGGTGTATTACCGGTGGACGCTTGCTACACGGGTTCTGGCTTGTTAACGGACGCCCTCGTGGTTTAGCCCGTAATTAATGGGTCCTGACTGGAATATGAGAGGTGGTCTAAGGGCTGGGAATTTCGCTACTGGGTTTTAATTGGGTCCCTCCTGACTCTGTATTTGTGCAGTACTTGTCGGTATTTGTTGGCGACTCTGTATACTTCACTTCTTTTTAAACTTATATAGCAAACTTGGCAGATCGATCTATCTCGCGCAATGGCTGAAGTGAAAGAGAACCTTTAGTTCAGCTTGACCCAGTAGCTTCCCCCATGACCTAAGCCCATTTCCACCTCCCTCACACTTTTCCACCACAACCATGGTGGAACAATGAACTGCAACGGCTGCGAAATCGTCTACGCAGGGCAAGGAAGCGTTACTTCCGGTCTAGGAATGAACAGCATAAGGCTGAGCTGCTTGACTTAGAGAGCGAATATAACTCTTTGCATGCACAATGCTTTCGCTGCTACATTCATCGTACTGAAGCAAGTTTGAAACAGGACCCCCAACAATTCTGGCAATATGTGAAGACCCGTAAGCGATCCAACGGAATGCCTCGACATCTTCGTTACCAAGGTGAGGCAGCTGTTCTCGGCGTTCTTTCGAAGTGTGCAAAGTAATAACCGACCACCTTTGACTGAAACGTACTTGAGCAATTTGCCGCACTACGACTTGAACGTGACCGTCTACAACTTCTCTCGACAAGATGTTTTTGCTAAGCTGGTTTCTATCGACACTTCGAAAGGAGCAGGTCCAGATCGTCTGTTTCCACTGGCAGTGGAAAAACTCAAACGCATGGGATTCCCTCAGTGGCTTAGATCACCGTGGCTTAGATCACCGAAGTACATGTTCGCTGATGACCTGAAATTCTTCCGCCTGATAACCTCCATGGTCGATTGTTGCGCTCTTCAGATGGATATCGACTCGCTTCTTGAATGGTGCTCATTAAACGGAATGGAAGTGAATATTCGTAAATGTAACATCATCTCGTTCAACCGATCTAGGACAACTGCCATTTTCGATTATAAGATGAACGCTTCAAGTGTCAACCGTGTGTCATCAATCAAGGATCTTGGATTAATACTGAACAGTAAGCTGAAATTCACCGAGCACATTGCAACAACCACCGCCAAAGCATATGCGATACTAGGGTTCATCAAGCGCAACACCCAGCAATTTGAGGATGTATACTGTCTAAAAACATTGTATTGTTCGCTAGTGCGTAGCATACTGGAATATGGTGTTCTAGTATGGGCACCGTATCACGTCACGCTTTGCTTTCGCATTGAAAAGATTCAACGTAACTTTGTCCGCTACGCTCTACGACTGTTACCATGGAACGATCCGGTTGTTCTTCCGCCGTAAGAGGATCGCTGTGCTTTAATTCGTCTTTCAACATTGGCTGATAGAAGGATTCTTCTGCAACGGCTGTTCATATTCGACATTCTGGACAACAATGTAGATTGTGCTGAACTTCTAGGGAAAATCCAGTTCAATGGACCGGCTAGGCAGACGCGACAAAATGACCTTCTCCGTATTCCTCAGCATCGTACAGTCTACGGTCAAAACAATCCACTGGATGTTTGCTGCCGTCGTTTCAACGAATCGCGTGAAGATTATGATTTTAATATTTCGAAAACCATGTTTAAAAATAGGATTAGTTCTTTAACTAGACATTAATAATTCTGTCTGTGCGTTTTTATTATACGAAGACAAGTAAATAAATAATATCCTTCTCCTGTTTCCAACGCCCACCTTCATCCTTACTCCTTCCCGTTATGTGTTGTTGGTGTGACTGGGTTACAATATTTAATTGGACCGTTGGTTTGGATATCAATGTTTGATGCAATTTTTAAATACCCAACAACATGATTATTTTCGGAACGGGGAGGACGTATAGAGGCCAGAAATCAATTTTTTTTTTTTTAAATGCGTTTATTTTTCCAGGCTCATTTGCCGTAGCTTTGCGGAGCCGATATTCATTGTTTGGATGACAAAATTTCTTAAAACTAACGTTAGTAAAGCGGGGGCCGATTACTCGCGGCTATCTCGAGGTTAGGGGTAACAAATTGTAACAAATGGATGGCAGGGTAGGGATTGAGAACACAGGGTTTGGAGAGCAATGTGCTTTTTATCTCGAACTAAGCGACCAACTGACGAAAAAGACAAACATGGGGGTACACCGATGGGCAGCTAACAACTTGGGGGAACACAAGATGACACTAACTACTAAATCCTCAGATCGATCCGTTTTAAAAACACATAAATTAAATTAAAATATTCGAGATCTCGGCTCGCCAAGATGTCTCTAACGGGCCGCATAGGTTGTTTTCCTCGGGCCCTGAGGGATGCGGATAACTCGGATCTAGCAACACAATGTAGGGTGCATGACCAAAGCACGTGGTCGATATCGTGATAGCCACTACCACAAGCGCACAAATTGCTGCCTGCGAGCCCGATTCGGAAGAAATGCGAGTCTAACGAGTAGTGATTGGACATGAGCCTTGATATGACACGTATAAAGTCACGGCTCATGTCCAATCCTTTGAACCATGGCTTGTTCGACACCTGTGGGAGAATAGAATGTAACCATCTTCCCAGATCACTCTCATTCCATTTTTGTTGCCAGTTGGTGAGGACGTGCTGACGGGTAATTGAGAAAAATTCCGCAAAGGCGATTTGTCGATCAAAAATATCGCCTTCCATAGCGCCCACCTTAGCTAGCGAGTCCGCTTTCTCATTACCCGGAATTGAGCAATGAGATGGGACCCAAGCTAAGGTGATAGTATAGGAGCAGTTAGATAAAGTACTCAATTTTGCTCGGATTTCGGTCAGGAAATACGAGGAGTGCTTCATCGGCCTCATTGATCGAATAGCCTCCAACGAGCTAAGGCTATCAGTAAAAATAAAATAGTGATCAGATGGTAGTGAGGCAATTTGCTCTACTGCGTAAAATATGGCTGCTAGTTCCGCAACGTATACGGAACAGGGTTTTTGCAGTTGATATGAGGCGCTATGAAATTCGTTGAATACTCCAAATCCAGTGGAAGCGTTTATAGTTGACCCATCTGTGAAAAAACTCTTATTGTTACTAACATGGTGGTACTTGTTTGCAAAAATTAAGGGAACAACCATCGATCGATGGTGATCTGGTATTCCACGGATTTCTTGCAACATGGTCAGATCAAAATTTACAGAGGAACTATAAAAGTCTTGGAGGCAAACACGAGAGGAATTGAATGAAGAAGGGCCAATCTCCAGCGTCATGTACTCGTAATAGAGACTCATGAATCTTGTTTGAGGATTTCTGTCGAGCAGCTTCTCAAAGTTTTCTATTACTAATGGGTTCATTACTTCACAACGGATAAGAAACCGGAAGGACAGTTCCGCGAAACGATCTGTCAGTGGGAGAACACCCGCGAGTACTTCGAGGCTCATCGTATGCGTCGAGTGCATACAGCCAAGCGCGATTCGGAGGCAACGGTATTGAACCCGTTGCAGCTTCAGGATATGTGTTTTCGCCGCGGATTGAAAGCAGAAGCTTCCGTACTCTAGAACCGACAAGATGGTTGTTCGGTACAACCTGATCAGATCTTCCGGGTGTGCTCCCCACCAAGTTCCAGTGATTGTACGAAGAAAATTGATTCTTTGTTGGCATTTTTGTTTCACATACGCAATATGTTTTCCCCATGTGCTTTTGGAATCGAACCAGACACCTAAATACTTGAAAGATATACTTTGAGTGATTGTTCTACCCTTTAGTTGAAGCTGTAACTGTGCAGGATGATGCTTCCTAGAAAAAACAACCAACTCAGTTTTCTCCGGAGAGAATTCGATACCCAGCTTCATTGCCCAAGTAGACAAATTGTCTAAGGTATCTTGCAATGGTCCTTGCAGGTCCGGTGCACTTGGCCCTATAACGGACACAACCCCGTCATCTGCAAGCTGCCTAAGCGAGCAATTTTCATCAAGACAACCATCAATGTCTTTTACATAAAAATTATAAAGAAGGGGGCTTAAACATGAGCCCTGGGGGAGACCCATGTAACTAATTCGTGAAGTTGTCGAGTTTCCATGAGAGAAGCTCATATATTTCTCAGACAACAAGTTGCTCAAATAGTTGTTCATAATTGGTGAAAGCCCACTATCGTGGAGTTTATCCGAAAGGACATCGATACAAACAGAATCAAAAGCCCCCTTAATGTCCAAGAAAACTGAACCCATTTGCTGTTTTTGCGCATAGGCCAGTTGAATTTCAGTTGAAAGCAACGCAAGACAGTCGCTCGTTCCTTTGCCTCTCCGAAATCCAAATTGCGTATCTGAAAGTAAACCATTCGACTCGACCCATTTGTCTAGACGAAAAAGAATCATTTTCTCCAACAATTTCCGTATACAGGACAGCATCGCGATGGGACGGTACGAGTTATAATCCGACGCGGGTTTACCGGGTTTTCGAATGGCGATAACTCTTACTTGCCTCCAGTCATCCGGAACAATGTTGTGCTCCAGAAATTGATTGAATAAGTTCAACAAGCGTCTCTTCGCGACATCTGGGAGATTTTTAAGCAAGTTGAACTTGATTCTATCCATTCCTGGAGCTGAATTGTTACATGAAAGGAGAGCAAGAGAGAATTCCACCATCGAAAACGGGGAATCTATTTCGTTATTACCCGACGGACGATCACGAACGTTGGTTTGAACCGACACCGAATCCGTTCAAACTTTCCGCGCGAAGCTGAATATCCAACTGTCCGAGTACTCCTTGTCTTCGTTAATCGGTGATGACGCGTTTCGCATTCTCCTGCCGACATTCCAGAGTGTTCTCATGGAAGTCTCTCGCGACAAACCATCGACGAACCGACGCCAGTAACCGCGTTTTTTTGCTTTAATTAAGTCCTTAAAAGTTTTCTCGAGGTCGGTGTACCGCTCGAAATCCCCGACCTTGCCGTGTTTGCGGAACCGTTTAAACGCGGCGGACTTCTCGCTGTTCGCGTCGGTGCAATCCTTATCCCACCACGGGGTGGGAGGTCGCTTGCGGACGGAAATACCCGGAACACGTTTCGTCTGTGCTCGCAGCGCAGAATCGATGATAAGACGCGCGAGAAAGGAGTACTCGTCCAGCGGAGGAAGTACGTCAACCGATTGGCTGGCATCAAGAACCGCGGTCGCGAATTTTCGCCAGTCAATGTTTTTTGTAAGATCGTACGCGATGTCGACCGAACGAGTAGAAGATGAACCATTGGTAATAGAAATTTTGATTGGCAAATGGTCACTACCGTAGGGATCTTGAATTACTTTCCACGAGCAATCCAACGATAGTGAACTCGAACAAAGTGAGAGGTCTAATCTGCTTATTTTTGCTGGAGGTTTGGCTACTCGTGTTGCTTCCCCGGTGTTCAGAATTGTCATTTTGAAGAAGTCGCACATGTCGTATATCAAGGTTGAGCGGTTGTCGTCGTACAGTTCCCCCCAGCCTGTACCGTGAGAGTTAAAATCTCCCAAGATCAACCGTGGCTCCGGCATAGCCGTGCAGATATCCGAGAAACTTTGACGAGAAATCGCAGTTCGCGGTGGAAGATATACTGAGGCAATACTGAGGCATTTACCTCGAATATTAACCTGACATGCAACAACTTCAATGCCTGTCACCGAAGGCAGATCGATTCTGTAGAAGGAATGGAGCTTGTTGATCCCCAGAAGCACCCCTCCATACGAATCTGCGCGGTCAAGGCGAATAATGTTGAAATCGTGGAAAGCAAGATCGTTGTCTGAAGAGAGCCATGTTTCACAAAGGGCAAATGCATCAGAAAGTGAGTTGTTAACTAAAAATTTAAATGTGTCAAGTTTTGGCATAAGACTTCTACAGTTCCACTGAAGAACAGAGATCATATCCCCGACCTCATTCGGAGAATTATCCATCGAAAGATATGATCGATGCAAGGAAGGACCACCTAGAAGCTAGTTGCTTCAAAAGAGTTTTCACCATTGGCAGCACTAAATTAATAATGCTCCTCGTTGAGTCAGAGACATTGAATATACTGAAGAAGCTATCCACAATACCAGAAAACGTGAACATGGGGGCATGTTCTTGCTGATTATTCAGCTGCTTTTCTGGCCGAAAAACTGGGACATCTGGGGTTTTAGATGATCCTGGAAGTGACGGAAAGTTCTTGTCATAATTACAAGGTTTAAAACCCGGTGGAATGGGTTTCGGTGTATTTCCGTTACCTCTTGAATTTTCCAAGGTGGAAGGGTGGTCCGTACGAGTGGCCTTACGAGGCTTTTCGGTGGTGTGTTGTTTTGCTCGTTTTCTCGTATTGCCTTTAAAGACAAACGGACTACCCTCACCGCCCTCTGAGTCAGAGTCTAGATCATCAACTGGCAAAATGGAGAACGTGTTACTGTTTTTTGGTGTGGTCTGAGAAGATGAAGCGGTATTCTTCAAGAGTTCTGCTAGTGTTCTCTTGGAGCGAGCTTGCAGAGACCGCTTAAGTTTTTCTCCCTGCTGTTTATACCTCGGGCAGTTAGTCAGGGTATGCAGGCTCTCCTTGCAGTACACGCATTTTGGTGGAGCACCGCAAGGGCCCTCTTGATGTTGCTCGCCACACTGATCGCAGCGTGGTTTGTTCGAGCAGTAGTCCGATGTATGACCAAGTTGTTTACATTTCGAGCAGTTCATTACCCGAGGTACAAACAGGCGTACAGGCAGCCGAACCTTGCCAATAGCGACGTAGTGAGGTAACGCTGAACCCGAAAACGTCACACGAAACGAGTTTGACAAGGAATAAGTTTTTTTGGAGCCTACTACGGATACTGACTGCATTTGAAGGCAGTCCAATATCTTCACCTTCGGCAGAGCACGGTTTTTAAAGATTCCGAAGGAATCGGGACCCAAGAAATCATCACTAGTCAAACTCGCTTCGGTGACCACTCCTTCAATTTCTACCTCACTACTGGGTATGTAGACTCGGTATTCCAATGAAAAAAGCTCGCACGCAACAATTTGGTTAGCCTGCTTCCGGTCATCAACGGTAACGCGCAGTTTTATTGGTGTTACCTTGAAAATATCGGTAACGGCCGAAAAATGTGTTGTTAGATCCTTAGAGATCCTCGGAATGTTCAAAGGTTTTTGTTTGGGCCGGAAAAAAACAACCCATGGGCCTTTCGAGGCTTCTGGGTAAGCCTTTAGGCGGGGGAGCGCAGAGGTTTTTGGGGGCAATGGTGTGGGGGGTGCAGGTGGACGAGGAGGAGATGGTGGGGGAGAGGGTTGTGGGCGATCCCTTTTCTTGGGATATGCTCCAGTATTTTTGCTGGAGAGCGAGTCAACTGGAACGTCAAGGGTTTCCATTTCCACAACTTCCTCGAGACTTTCGTGTGAGGTGGAATTAAGAGTTTCGTCGTCTGAGATGGAAAGCGACCATCCCCCGCCTTTATCATTTTCATCCATTGCGGTTAAATATCGCCGCAATGGTGTTTTTTGTAAAAAATTTACAAATAATTGCAGTAATTTCAAATAATATCAAAAAAAAAAAATATATATATATATAGTTTCACTCTACTAACGAGTAATACATGCAAAGAAAAAAAAAATCAAAAAAAAAAAAAATAAAAAAAAAAATAAAAAAAAAATAATGATTATATACTAGGGTAAATGTTGGCTTCGGCACCCATTGACTGTTTTCGGCAACCTAAATTTAAACGTTAATTTCACTATGTTTTCCCATCAACGCACTTCCCTGAATGTGTCCAAACGATTGTTTAGCCTTTCAGCTTCAATCTGATTATATTTGAACGATCGAGCAATCCAGTAATGCTACATTTTTCTTTAAATAAAGCATACGCACTACAAAATGGGGTTGATTTCGAGTTGCCGATAATAGAACAGCTGGTTAACACGCAGTTCTAATGGGAAGGTTGCCGAAGAAAAAGAGGCTGCCGACAATAGTCACACTCACCTGAGAAGTTTGGAGCGTTGTAAAAACGCTTTCAAAACGTTTTGAAAAATTCTGTCGATTGGAATGGATAGAGAAGCAAGCAGCAGATGAATGTAAACAAACAGACACATCATATATGTGCGTGACGCTGAGAAAATGCTAGTAGAAGTGCAGACGCTGCTTAGATTGACGAGAATACGTAAATTCCCCTATTTACAGAGTTTTGGATCACCCTAAGTAATACAAAAATAATAATAAAAAAAAAAATCAAGAAAAAAAAATCAAGCGAAAAAAAAATTGAATTTTTGGATCACCCTAATTAAACACCAATCTAATATTAGACCAGGGAAACAAGGAAGATGCTATACTGGCGAGAACAATACAAACGACACGATTTATACCTAACGCACTGAGGCGGCAGCAGACTGGAGAGATATAATTGTTTGATCCAACGGCTGCAGAGTCAATAACCTCGATGCTGGTGTGCCTCGGTCGACTCGGTAGGCAATATGACGCTCTTTCGTTGTTGCTATCGATGGGGTGATGTACCGATAGTGGTGATGATTTTGCTGATGATGTTGCGATGATGCTGGGTTAAAGCTGGACCGTAATGAAAGCACTCGGCATATCATTAACGGCTTCCTCACTCGCGCACTAGTCGTCTAAACACTATGCCAATTAACTTTGGCGAGAAAAAACCCTCGCGTGGGGAAAAACTCAAAACTAAATGATAGTGTCGTACAACGAGACCGATGCGACTTGATCGGCTCAGCGTGCGAGACGGAATGCCAGAAATCAATGTTTAAAACCATTCTGGAATTCAAACTGTCAACTTCCGGTTTAAGCCAAACTATCAAATACCGTACAATATGGCTATTTTAGGAACAAGGACGATGTGTATAGGCCGCAAATATGTGTTTGATGATATTTTGGAATCCAATCTGACGGCTTCTAAAATCTATGATGACTACTTGAATAACTGGCAAATATCCAACATTATAGGTATTTTAGGAACAAGGACAATGAGTAGAGGTCGGCTATCGATGTTTGACGCCATTCTGGAATCCAAGTCGGCAGCTCCCGGTTTGTGAAAAACTGCCAAATACTCTACAATATTTTCGAAACGGAAACGACGAGTTAAGATCGGAAATCGATGTTTGATGCCATTTGCATATCCAAGGCTGGTGACTGAGATGGAATGGGTAGTTCAGGAACGGAGACGACATGTAGGAAATCGGATTTTTTTTAAGGACATGCTATTTTCAAACGTCAAACGTGCCAAATTGAGCAGCAGAATATGTTAGCGACTTAAAAACAGTTGGAATTTTGCAAAGAATCGATTGCTTAGTGGAACCGTACTCTCCAATATTTTTCAGTCTAGAACACTCTTCGATCCACAGTAAAATGAGCCATTGCTGAGATATGGGGTTTTAAAACAATGTAGCCAGAAATTCGATTGCACCTGCTGTGATCACTTCGCGTAGAATGACCCGTATATAAATATATTATTCAAGAATATATACTGCTAAAAGAAGGAAAAATAATATTTTATAATATTGTATATTTTGTTCATGGTGCCAAGAATTTGAGAAAGCAGCGAGTACTTCAGTGAAGTACGCAAATGTCCAAAAGAAATTAAGAGAATTTCTATGAAATTCTTGACATTTCTTGGAAGTTCTGAAATGTTACGTTAATCTAACACCAACACAGCAAGTTCTTGAAAGCATCCTGGAAAATGATCTGGTCTTAGAGTTACCTCTATGGTACAATCATTCCGACCACCCAGCATGAAGAAATCAGGGCAATTGCTTGCATAGCAACACTCCGTTATCAAAATCGATACACCGGTGGCGGCACATTTCCTCCCAGACAAAAAAAAGCTGACATGGATATCGTGACCGGACTGAGGTTTCCGGCCACGGCTACACGAACTAGCGATGCAGCTCCCACGGCTGCTTCTAATGGTACTGCAGCTTTGGTTCCTGCTGCTGGTCCGTCTCCTACAACATTCTTTTGACAAATTTTAGAGGAGACGAACCAGCAGCAGCAACCAAAGCAGCAGTAGCATTGGAAGCAGCCGCAGCCGTGGGAGCTACATCGCTAATTCATGTAGCCGTGGCTCTAGAAATACACTATTTAGGCTATGCCTTGACGGACGTCGGACTGTGCCTTAAATTTAACTTTGATATTGTTTCAATGCTTTCTCCCTTCAATAAGTGGATGTTATCAAGATCGATCTTTCGCCGTGTAGTCTCGAATCAAATTGGAAAGGACATTATATGGGAGTGTGTATGTGTGGCCTTGGATGGTGCTGACAATGACAATGATGATCGCTGATGGGGTGTTTACATCTGTGCGCATTTACTCGCGCAAGTGTACTCGCCAACTAGCACGAATTTCAGTTGCTCCTGAAATTTCATGCTGGTAGACGCTGATGCCCTGTTTACATTATGCTAGTGAGCTTTTTTGCTAGCAGCTAGCTCATTAGCGCTAGTGAAATAGCATAAGTGTAAACAACACATGATGGTGGGGTGAGAGCTGACGAACGAGTTACGTCGTTGCTTTTGCTTTCCTTCTAAGGACATGGACTCCATCTTACATTGGTTCATCGTGTTCGGATTTGAGACAGCCACCCGTCACCGAAATGGGTGTCACACCACCGGATGCTGCTGCCACGACGGAGGCTGTCGCGACCACTGCCGACATTGGGTTGCCAGAGACTGGTGCCATGCCCATGCACATGTTTTCGATGTTCTCGTTGCTCCACGAACCGTTCATCGTCTTGGACGAGGAGAAAAAACAGCTTCATAAAGAACGGGAAATGTATGCCTTGTGATCGATCACGCTGTGGTTGCACTTCATGATGGCTTACACCGCCAGGGCTACGCTCCGGAACTCGTCCAATCCGAAGGAGCAACGTTCTGATTTCAGCGGGAACATTCGCACTTGCGACGGGTGGCAGTCCTTGGTGGTGAATGCAGTCAAGAGCAGATACTCGGATATAACGGGTGGGGTACTGAAGAAGTGGAGAATCTTGCTCGGTTGCAGAATGCGATTTTTGCTGGCCTGGGTCAACGAAAGGAAGCGATTGTTCTTGGAGGCGCTGTAGTCCTTGAAACTGATCGAATTGTCCGGCAGAGTGTAGGGGGGTTGGTGGACTCTGACAAGTAGTTCTGCTTGGAAAATGCAATATGAATTATGCTACCATCATTTCCGATTGGAATGTTGTTCAAGTGCTGGACTTTTGTCTTTTGTCTCTCTTTATTAGTTTTTGTTTGTCTTGTCCCCCCGTCTCGATGAGTCTCATCGTCGCCCACTGGTCACCCACCATAGCCGGTCGAACTCCGGACGAAGCTAGAACAGCACTACCGTTCATACTGGCGACAACGCTCTGATGAGACAACGAAACCCTACCCCAAGCTCCTCCCCTGATCCTATCCTTCGAAAATGTACCCTTTTAACCTCGAGTAAGCCGCGAGTAATCGGCCCAACTCCTACTAGACATAGAATTAAGTGAATTTTGTTACACACAGTGAACAATGAATTATCGGCTCCGTAAAGCTAACGCGATTGAGCCTTCCAAATAAACGAACTAGATAAAAAAAAAAGTGCTGGATGCTGCGTTCGACTGGTTCGACTGCGATGGCGTCTCCCATCTGGACCATGGCGGTACCCTCTTGCTCTTCAGGAACTTTATCCTGACAACATTTCCGTACAGGCAAAACAGATTAAACAGCTTATCGGTGTTGGCTGTGTTGTTATCGAGTGCATAGACCATCATCACTGCACCCTGTTGCTGTGCCGGTTGAATGAAGTTGCCTGGTCCATTTCGGGTCAGCAGTGCGTCCTTCATCAGTCCGATGTGTGTTCCGGCCGGTGTTGGTTTGCAGTTTTCCGACAGATGAAACTCGGGCGGTGGAAAATTCGGTGCAAATCCGTTTCCTCCGCCGGCTCCCAGAAGGGCTGGTTTAGGACCATAGTTGACTAAAGATTGACGGTCGTTGTACGGGGTCGGCTTTCCGCCGAAGATGGTAGGATCATGTAGCAACGGGGCTCGTCCGTTGCAGACATCCTTGGAGACGGCTGCTGCCAATGTGTAGTCCCAACTGGAGTCGGTGTCGTTTTTGTAAACATTGAAAACAAAACAAAAACAAGAGCTGTTGAATACCGGGTTGTAAAACAAGGCATTATTCACAAGCAAACAAAAGTCAATTCAATGGCTTATCGGCACTGTCGACCAGTTGCGGCTCACTGAGGCGCACTGAGAAAAAAGTTGGCGCAAAATAAGTGTGTAGAGTGACCACCCCTTGTTGATTACTGAAACATCATGGTACCCTAGTTTGAAGTTGTCAGCGCTAGAGCTCGGTGGTAGATCTTATAACAGTAACGCACCATGAAAAGGATATCTACCAGCGTTACGGATTTAAAAAAAAAAACATTGTGCTTTGGCAAGTCTTTTCTTGGCCAATAGTCAGGTTCATCGGTGCAACTCAACGATGAGACGATTGATAAATTAGATAGATTGACATGGAGCTCTCGCAGGACTTCTTCTGCCTTAGTAAACTCGCTGAGGAACTAGAACACGTATACTGGGCCTGGTTTGACCAAATCAGCAACTGATTATAGAAAGAAAAAAAAACTCCCAGGAAAAATAAACGTCACTTTTGATCACACGCACAGCCTACTCTCCTCACTTTGCAAAGTTACGGGAACTTCCCAGAAATTCCGGTAAGTTCTCAGAAGATCACAGAACTTTTCAGCAATTCTGAGATCTTTGAATTTCGCAGAAGTTCCGAGGACTCCTCACAAATTTCTCACTTCCAGGAAGATCCGAAAATTTACCAGAAATTTTCAAAAAATCCTACTGTGTTCCCTAATAAAAATAATGATAAAAAGTGCTTAACGACGTGTTCGGAGTACCATCCAAACCATTTTTGAAATAGTTCTACCATTAGGGCTATAGGTAGTTTATGGTATTCGTTTATTGAGGTTATCTGACTAATAACGGTAATGCGTTGTGTTCGCGGAACTCGAAGTCATCGGTTTGCAATGCAAAATTAGACCAGTTCATGTTTCCCCAGATACAAAATAAATTCGTCATTGAGTCAGATAGTAGATTTTTCCTAGAAATCTAAAAATTAAATTTCTGAATTTAAAATAATTCCAGAAGATCCAGACTCCTTCCAGAAATTCCGTTTTAAAAATGTTCAGAAATTTCGAGAATTTCACAGAACATCCACGATCCTCCCAAAAATTCCGAGATATTCCGAAAACTTCCTTGATATCTTACCAGAAATGTCGAAAACGTTCAAAATTCATCGGAATTCTCGAAACTTGGTAGAAAGTCCTAGGATTTCTGGAGACCCTAGGATCATCTAGCAACATTTCATGATTTTTAGAAAGGTCATTCAAATCCTGGGAAAACCTTCAAACTTCCAAACCTTCTCGCAATTTCTGAGAAGTACTCGGATCTTGTGGGAAATTCTTGGTAACTCTGGAAAGATCTAGGAAAATGTGGAAAGTTTTTGTCGAATATTTGGGAAGTTCTTAGAATTTCCTGGTATCTTACATTTTGGGTAGTTCCCGAAACTTCTGGAAACTTTTTTTGAAATTTCTGGGACGTTCTTTGAATTATTGTCAATTTTTTTTTGAACTTCTGGGAAGTTCTTGAGATTTCTAGACCATTTGCAGATCTTCTGCGAATTGCTCAGAACTTCTGAGAAGTTTTTGGAATTTCTGTGAACATCGCCGATCTTCTGGGAATATCTCGGATTTTTTGGAAAGCTCTCGGAATTGGGTTGTTTAATTTCGAAAAACAAACCGGTTGTCATACATCATCTGAAAGAGCTTCGTTTTTTGAGCACAACGATATTTTT
Source organism: Ochlerotatus camptorhynchus (assembly GCF_037179485.1). Classification (NCBI taxonomy): domain Eukaryota; kingdom Metazoa; phylum Arthropoda; class Insecta; order Diptera; family Culicidae; genus Ochlerotatus; species Ochlerotatus camptorhynchus. The sequence goes on along the minus strand of NW_027041032.1, from coordinate 209,413 downwards.
GTAGATCCCATGGACATTTATCTCGTTCCTTAAATCAAGATTTAAATGTTTAGTGTTTGAAACACAAAATCCCACTGAGGAGGGGCCGAGGGGCGCAAAGATGGTGATTTTTGCTAATGTAATCGCACTAATTTAAAATAGATCCACTGCATCAAAATTGATGAAATTTTGGATTTCGGTTCAATTTTTAATGCAAGATTACTAGTTAGTATTTACGTCAATACCTCTAAACAACCCAATTTTTGGGAAATTTAAGGATCTTCTGAATAATTCTTGGAAGGAACTTCTAGGAAGCTCACAGAAATTGTGAGTAGTTCTCAGATGATATTAACGAAGTGCACGCATCTTGTAAGAATCTTTCGGATAATCTGGGCAGTTCTCGGAACTTTTAGGGAGTCCACATAATTTCTAGTAAGTTGTTAGATCTTCTGGGAAATTCGCAAGTCTCCTAAGAGGCTCTTGGGGTTTTCTGACAAACTCTCGGAACTGATAGTAAGTTTTGAAATGTTTGGGTACTTCTGAGTAGTTTTCGGAATTTCTGAGAAGTTCTTGAATCTTCTAGAAAGTTAATGGAACTTCTGGAAAGCTCTCGAAATTGTTGAGATGTTTTTGGAATTAGGTGTAAATATACGGTTTTTTTTTTGGAAGTTCTCAGATCTTCTGAGAAATTCTTGGAACACATGGAAAACTCTTGAAAATTCTGAAAAACTATCTGAATTTCTGGGAAGTAACTGAATCTTCTAGGAAGTTTTTAGAATTTCAGTGAAGTTTTGAGATCTTCTGGGAAATTTTCGGATGTTTTGGAAAGTTTTAATATTTTCTGGGAAGTTCTCGGATCTGATAGGAAGTTCGAGGGTCCGCTGGGAAACTTTCAGAATTTCTGGGACGTTCCATGATCCAGAAGATCTAGATCTAGTAGTACTCAGAATTTGTGTGAAGTACAGAAAACTTCTGGGAAGTTTTTGGATCTTCTGTGAAGTTCTCAACATTTATGGGAAGTCCCTGGAACTTTCATGCAGCTTCCAGAACTTCTGAAAACTCTGAAAAATGCTCTAGTATTTTTGAAATTTTGAAGAAGTTTTCGGAGTTTCTGGGAACCTCTAGGATTTTTAGAGAAGTTCTCAGAAATCGTGAGAGTAGGGTTATTCACTTTGAAAAAAAAGTGTAAAATATCCTATAGGCCACTCTCCAGTTTAAATTATAATCTTAAAATTCAGGGAGGCTGAGTGAATAAACTCGCGTGCGAATCTGGCAAACAAATCTCAGGCATTTTTCGCACGCATTTTTACGCGCTCACCCTCACAACGCCAAAAAACATGTCAGCATAAACTCATAAAACCGCTCAAATGTAAATTGACAGCATGCATTAGATTTGAGGTTTTGAATTTTTTCCGAACACTGAACATAACATGTAGAGCTATTAAATACCTGGTTTGAATTGATTGAATGACATGTTTGTATCAAAGTCACGAGTTCAAAGTCACGAGTTCAAAGTCACGAATGACCCAAGAGCGTTAAAGTGAATATAATATAACAAAAAATAACAAAAGAGAAAATCGACGAAGAGAATCGATCATCGCGTTTACGCCCTTATGCATCCTCACTGCCGATTTGTTTGTTTAAACATTTTTGCTCAATGGTTGAGGCATTGAACTACTCAGTTGAATCTCCCATACTTGGTAAACAGAGAGTGCATGGAGTTGAGACTACAAAACTGCAGACATGGTTTCATGACACCTCAATGATCAAATCTATACAGAGCTGGAAAAAGGGCCTATCCGCCTTGATCGATTCTCTTCATCGACTTTCTCTTTCGTTAATAACTCATCTGCAACAACATTCCCTGTTCTATTTGACGATGGATAAAAATCTCTTTTATCATATTATGTGGCAAAAATAGCACGAAAACTATTTGCATAACCGTAGCAATCAAAAGAGAAAGTCGATGAAGGGACTCGATCAAAGCAGATAGGCCCTTTTTCCAGCTCTGTATAGATTTGATCATTGAGGTGTCATAAAACCATGTCTGCAGTTTTGTAGTCTCAACTCCATGCACTCTCTGTTTACCAAGTATGGGAGAGTCAACTGAGTAGTTCAATGCCTCAACCATTGAGCAAAAATGTTTAAAAAAACAAATCGGCAGTGCCCCGTAACGTGGGTAGATCACCTTTTCGTGGTACGTTACGGGATGTAAGATCTACCACCGATTCCTAGTCCCGACTACTTCAAACTAGGGGAACAGGATTTTTCAGTAATCCAAGGAACACATCTTAGTCCTTGTTACTTTTTATGTCTTGTTGATAGTGACAAGACTCGGCTTTGTCTACCGAGGATGATCTTGAAACAAGGCAAAAAATGAGTTAGTTGTCTTCATCTATGTGATTCCTAATCTTCTATCCGTTGTTCCCTAGTTCCTGACTACTTCAAACTAGGGGAACAGGATTTTTCAGTAATACAAGGAACACATCTTAGTCCTTGTTACTTTTTATGTCTTGTTGATAGTGACAAGACTCGGCTTTGTCTACCGAGGATGATCTTGAAACAAGGCAAAAAATGAGTTAGTTGTCTTCATCTATGTGATTCCTAATCTTCTATCCGTTGTTCCCTAGTTCCTGACTACTTCAAACTAGGGGAACAGGATTTTTCAGTAATACAAGGAACACATCTTAGTCCTTGTTACTTTTTATGCCTTGTTGATAGTGAAAAGACTCGGCTTTGTCTACCGAGGATGATCTTGAAACAAGGCAAAAAATGAGTTAGTTGTCTTCATCTATGTGATTCCTAATCTTCTATCCGTTGTTCCCTAGTTCCTGACTACTTCAAACTAGGGGAACAGGATTTTTCAGTAATACAAGGAACACATCTTAGTCCTTGTTACTTTTTATGCCTTGTTGATAGTGAAAAGACTCGGCTTTGTCTACCGAGGATGATCTTGAAACAAGGCAAAAAATGAGTTAGTTGTCTTCATCTATGTGATTCCTAATCTTCTATCCGTTGTTCCCTAGTTCCTGACTACTTCAAACTAGGGGAACAGGATTTTTCAGTAATCCAAGGAACACATCTTAGTCCTTGTTACTTTTTATGTCTTGTTGATAGTGACAAGACTCGGCTTTGTCTACCGAGGATGATCTTGAAACAAGGCAAAAAATGAGTTAGTTGTCTTCATCTATGTGATTCCTAATCTTCTATCCGTTGTTCCCTAGTTCCTGACTACTTCAAACTAGGGGAACAGGATTTTTCAGTAATACAAGGAACACATCTTAGTCCTTGTTACTTTTTATGCCTTGTTGATAGTGAAAAGACTCGGCTTTGTCTACCGAGGATGATCTTGAAACAAGGCAAAAAAATGAGTTAGTTGTCTTCATCTATGTGATTCCTAATCTTCTCTTCGTTGTTCCCTAGTTTGAAGTGGTTAAGACTAGGGTTAATTTTGTTGCTAAGGAATCCAATTTTGACTGACAAAGGGGCGCGCCTTTGGAGGGTGTTTCAACACTCCGAAGGGAATAGATAGCGGGACCTTTCAATTAGAGTCGGATCCTAGCGATAAATGCAAGAGTGGCAACTGTAAAAAAATCGAATGCTTCATCATTTCTCAATAGTGATGGAGTAATACGACATGCACTAAACTAAGGACACGGGATATACTACAATAGATCAATTTACTGGTCGCAGTAGTGTTAGTTCCCGAACAGAGGAAAAAAAAAATCGGCAGTGAGGATGCATAAGGGCGTAAACGCGATGATCGATTCTCTTCGTCGATTTTCTCTTTTGTTATTTTTTGTTTTATTATATTCACTTTAACGCTCTTGGGTCATTCGTGACTTGTCCGAGGGTGAGATTTGAACTCCTGACTTTGGCGTGAGAGGTATGGATGCTATCCACTACACCAGGGCGACCCACACTCTTTTTTTAATTACTCGCTAGATTATAGTTTCTCGTGCGTTTGCTGTTGCTTTTGATAGCCAATACAACCTGTTACAACTCTGCATTGAACAAATTGTAGAAAATTGTAGCAATGCAAAGAGAAAATCGATGAAGAGAATCGAGCATCGCGTATACGCCCTTATGCATGCTCACTGTTAGAATGACGTGTTGGAAGGAAGAGCGCAAGCATACAATAGACGACCTCATGGGTTTATCGCAAAATAGCTTCACGCAACCAGCTTATCATGTTGAGCTCTTGGAATACGGTAGAGTGCATCGCATAAGGTATCGCAACGCACGTGCAATAGAAATGCCGGGTTCAGTTCCTGGATTATGATTTGAATAAAAACTATTCCAGTCCAAGCCAAATCATCAGTTCAATCCAAACCTCCAGCTAAGTTCAAGTTATCAATCCAAGCGAAGATGAAGTTTTCAGCTATTTCCATTATCGTAGCGGTTTGCATTAACTTTGCATTGGCTCGTCCACAATGTGCGCCTTGTAATAGTAAGTCCTGATTTCAAGTAAAACTAAGATTTTATAGCATGAGTGCTAATGTGGTGACATTTCAGATTGTACTCAACCATACGAAGAGTACCAACTATGCGGGACAGGCTGTCCCGCGACCTGTGATAACCAGCACCCAGGAGTTTGTAATACAGTCTGCGTAGCTGGTTGCTTCTGTACCGATGGTTACGTCCGCAACACCGTTGATGGGACCTGTGTCTTGCCTGCCAATTGTCCATGTGCTACAACTACCACTCCGGAACCGTGTACGACTACCACTACTACAGAAGAGCCATGCACTACTACGACTACTACGCAGGAACCTTGCACTACGACTACAACGACTCAAGAACCGTGTACTACAACTACTACCACCCAAGAGCCTTGCACTACTACGACTACCACTCAGGAACCATGCACTACTACAACCACAACTGAAGAGCCTTGCAGTACTACGACTGTTGACCCCCCATGCGCTGAAAAAAATTAAACAATATAGCAGGAGTCAACAACTGGTTTTTGATTTTTGGCGACCGATGGCATGCGTAGACCACTGACAGATTACAACGTTGTAACATTTGTATCAAATATATTCGCAATTCAAAAGTAAACGTTTTTTTATTCATTTACTTCCTGAGCCTTCTGATGGCTACACAATGTATAGCAATGAGTTGGATTACCGAAGTTAAGCAATCGATTAAGTTGTGTGAGTGAAACCAGTCGAATTTCAAATTTTTGACGTAGACTACGTCTTACGGAAAGGTTCGGGGGTAACACGGAAATCTTAAACTGAGACCGTCACGAAAAGATATTAAGTTTTGAACGCTGATAACTTTGTTATTTATAAATGAAAATATAATTGAAATACGTCAATCGATAGGAAATTCTTTTACGAATCTGCTGGAATCAATACTTTTAAAATTTTCCACACAAAAACTTTTGAAAATATTAAAATGAAATGTACAAATAACAATTGATAATTTTATCACTGTAATTATAAAAAAAAAATTTCCCTAACCCAGTCGTCGAGTACCACAAAAAACGAAAATTATATATTTTTATGGGTTTCACTTACACATTTTTGCCGAAATATCAGCCTTATACATTCCATAAGACAAACCACATAGGTCCTATAAGAATGCATAAACGGTATGTATGTCCATTTATAGATTTCATTTCACACATCCGCTTATTTTCGCATTGCCTCCGCGAACCTGCTAAAAGAATTTATTAATTCGAATAGCGAGTGACCGGATGGAAGCGGCCCCATAACACAGCGTTGCCAGATTGTGTTAAAGCTTATCGGTATCAAGGGTATTAAAAAATCGGTATTTATCGGTATTTAATATTTAATTAATTTTATATTTTTGCCGTTTTAGAAAGTGAACATTTTAACGCTGGTGACGACTGGGACTTGAGGTGAATTGCATTGTTTGTCCTCAAGTAGTGATAAAAATTGTGAGAAAGTAGTTTTTTTTTCAAATAAATATCTTTAAATCAAACCAACAACGACTTAACTATTGACAATAACGGCAAACAATATTTTCACTTGAAAAGGCCACAACCCATGTCCGAAATGTCGAACAGATTACATCGTAGTCGTTGCAGTGTTTTAAGACTGATAAAGCCGTTAATCAAAGCAAATTTTAGCTTTTGTTTCAATGATCGGAAAATTCCGGAAGAAAACTCCGGAGAATGTTTGAATAAGTTTCTGGGCGAAGCCGAAAAAAACATCCAGAGATAGACAAAAGAAGCTCTCCTGTATGAAGTTCGAGGAAAGCTCTAAGAAAAGTTGGAAAAACATCCGGGAAACTTCCAAGGCCCGAATCGAGAAACTTGTGGCGAAAATTTAAATAAACTATCAGAAAAAAATCTACAGGAAGCCAGAAAAGTTTCGGAAACCGGAAGTAAATTTTCAGAAGTAGCCATTTCCAGGGAAAGCCACAAGAAGCTCGGAAAAACCTTCCAATAGAAGTCGAACAAAAAAAAAACCTTCATCTTATGGTCAAACTGCCAGAAGAAGACGGAAGGAATTTCTTGGAGAATTAATTGAACTTCCTGATATTTATAAAATATTCCTGAAGACTCCGCAATTTCCCTGAAGTTTTTGGAACATTCCTGAAATGCACTTAGGAATATTCCATAATTCCTCGAAATTCCTTAAAGTTTCTTGTAATTTTCCTGAAAATAGGGGCTGTTTAGGAGTTCTCTGGTCATCCTCAAATTGCTCGGAGCTTCCTTTGAATTTATTGTAACGTAAGCATTGAAGTTCCCTGATCTTCCCGATTTTTTTGATTTTTAAAAGTTGTCGACACTGCATTAAAAAGCATAGAACTTCCCATACAAGGTTCTCACAATGTTCTAATGTTCATATAACTTCCCTTCCCTTGGACTTGTGAAGTTTCCAAAATATTTATGAAGTTAATGAAACTGTCTTTAATTTATCGAAACTTAGGGTTGATGCATATATTAGGTCACGCGCTAAAGGGGGAGCGGGGGTCTAAGATTTTGTGACAGGCAATGCATTAGGCATAGGAAAAACGTCACGATAGGGCGGGAGGGGGTAAATTTTTGCTAGATTTAGCGTGACATTATTAATACATGGGCCCTTACACAAAAGTCTGGACTTTTCTGAAATTACAGAACGTCTTAAATGTGCCTGCAGCTAGTGTGGATCCGCAATAAAAATCTGATAGCATCCTTGAAGTTCCGGGAAAGTTAAAAAAACTGGCGGGAGAAGTTGAAAGAATCATTCGAGCGAAGGCTGAAGAAGCTTCCAAGGTAAGGAGGAAGAAAATTCCAGGGAAAGTTGGTTAAAACTTCAGGAAGTTGAAAAATGAATAAAAACTTCCGGAAGTTAAATAATATTTAAATATATTTCTCGATTCCCTAGGAATTACCGGAAAGAGCCATCGACTATTTCCAATCGACTAAAAACGGTGAGGAAATGCAAACATTAGTGGAAAGAGTATCAAGCATAAGGCATCTTTAGAGATGATTGTTTAGAATTTTGAAGACTCAAAAAATATGAGGTATTAAAAAAGATCCAAGTCTCTCACAAAAAAATTGCTCCGAAATTCTAGCGCGGGCAGGCAATAATAATTTTGATTATTTAAAAAACGGTATAAATCGGTATAAAATCTTGAAAATCGGCATTCTGAAGAACCTTATCTGTGTATCGGTATCAAGTTTGGAAATCGGTATAAATACCGATAAATCGGCATACCTGGCAACGCTGCCATAACATCCACAGCAATATCAGTTCATGGGTGATCTGGCATCAAGGCGGATTACCGCAGGTAGGCTGTGGAACGCACGGTCCGCTAGTGTTGGTGAATTATTTGCCGTTAATGTTCATGAAAAGTTCACTATTTTGCCATAAACAGTCATAAACCAAAAAAAAGTTTACGGGTGGATTTTCACAGATTTGGACCTATTTGATACGACCAGAAGACGTATGCTAGTCACGAATGGCTTTGCCAAATTGATTTTCTACGCAAGTGATGTGAATTTTACGAATAAACACGATGAGGATTGATTATTGCAAAACTTGGCATATACAATCGGCATAGTTCATTTTAGTAAACAAACTAACACTACTTCCTTTGATTATCCGCCTTGATCTAACAGGTGTTCAATAAAAAATGAGAAGTTTTTCAGTCATATGGCTAGTAAAAAAATATTTTTTTCGATGAATTCAGTATTTTTTATTAAAACCGTCATGTTTATTCTTTGAAAAAAACGTCAATGAATATTGGAGAAGAGGCGCTGGGCAGCCGTACGACGCAACTTAATCGCGATGCTCTCACAAGAGCGCTGGACGTCACTGAAATCATTCTTATTTTTTATTGAACACCCGTTAGCATTCTGGTACGCTTTAGAGGCTCTGGGGTCCTAATGAGGATACCAGAGTGCACTGTTTGCATGTCTTTACACAGGACTCCGGTTGCTTATCAAGGCATGGCCACTACACCTTCTGACGCAACCGGCGTTTTATCACCGACGAACCGACGTGACAGCTCATACAAGCTACTTTCAAATTCGTGCCCAAGATGCCATATTTAAAATACGTTAAACACTACCGACATCTACTCATCCGATCGCGTCATACCATGAGCAAGGACACGAATCCACGTATAATTTATATTGCCTTGGTTTGCGTCTCACCTCATTTGACAGATCTGATCGCCCGTTTGAAAGTTCGAATCGCTCGTTTCACAATTCGAATTGTGGACAAACGAAATGCTCCTGTGGCATGTCGGTTCCAGGGTGTGAATCATGCGCCAGACTCATTACACGGTCCCGTAAACTCAAAGGTATTATCAAACGAAACCCAACTTGAATTACTTTTCAATTCCGTCTCTGTTTGGACGCCAATATTAGCACATCCTCTTATGTGTCCAATTCCAAAAGTATAAGCTTGCAGCCTGAGAGCCCAGCGCTCAAAACGTGGTCATGGCCTTGACCGTGGGTTGAATAAAAACTTCAAAGCCTTGAAATCAGTTAAGGCCCACGCACATTAGATCCGGATCGGACGCGTTGCGGCAAAGTGACAGCTAAATCTATTATCTAACTGTCAAATTTACGTCAACGCAATGCAAACGGATCTAATGTGGGTGGCCCTTTAATGTCCCTGGAGGTACACTCGAAATATTTCAACCCCCCACACTAATGACAGTGCTTTACGTTCTGTTTGAAGAAACCTTTTCCCCAATTCTGTCAATGCCTTGCTATCATATGAGATAATCCTACAGTTGCCATTGGAAGCCTCCTGAAACAATACAGCCCCCAAACGAAGACAACATATCAAGAAGACAGACAACTTTGCCAGAATCCAAGCGACAGATACAGTAGCGCTACACTTGAGCGAAAGTAGAAGCAACGCATATACAAATGAGCGAATACACAAACCTTTCTTCTGAGGATGTAATGTTTGCTATCAAATTCGTTCGAAGCATTTACCTTTGAGCGACAGATGACGCGATTCTACCTGTCTCATAGCGGTCGCACAAGAATATGGAATAGTTGCTAGTCTTCCTGATATGATTTCTTCGCCCCAAACCAGTTGCACTAGCATCTGTCATAAACTTTGTATGATCATCGGATTGTAGAATCCAATGTGGTAAATTTGGCACATTGCGTTTTTGATTGTTTGCTATTCTGAACTTTCTTTTGCTGACCAATTGAATTCAGCGGCCGATCTAAGCAGCTGCCCAAGGAGATCATAAATGTTTCACAACCTTTTTTCGGTGGAGAAATTTCACGATTTTTAACTTGCTTCAAATTTCCCTTGGGTTTGATCTAGGTAATACTAGGATTAAGCGAAAAGGATGCGATACGCAATATTCGATTACAGTTTGAATATTCGATTACAGTTTCACGCTGGTGAAAAATTGAGTATTTTAGATAAGATTTTCACTTCGCTTCGATCTCTATACGCTTGAACAAGTCCGAAAGACCGCTTTTTATCGGCTGTCTTTTGATGAACACTGGCAACTTTGCCAGAATCCAAGCGACAGGTACGGTAGCGCTGCACTTGGGTGAAGGTGGAAGCAGCGCATAGAAATATGAGCAAATATACAAACCTGAGCTTGTTGTCTTTGCTATCAAATTCGTTCGAAGCATTTGCCTTTGAGCAGCAGATGACGCGATTGTGCCAGTCTCATAGCGGTCGTATGAAAAAAATCGCTTTTAACCTATTGTGCCGATTTTTTGTATGTGATTAGTGTAGTGAACCATGTTCAGAAAATCAGTTCAATTTGTTGGATGATTGTCGAGAAAAAGCGGTGGTTGAACGGCACCACCCATCGCGCAAAACAATTTGACTGAGCTTATTTTGTTCAGCATTGATAACCGCTATTTTGTTTGGCTCAGTTTGTCACAAGCATTGAATTCCATGATAGGATTCTAGCAGTTTTACGCACGTACCAACAAAACCAGATATTATTTAGTGTGGTGAAAATATATAAAAACATTGGACAATGCCGTAAAAACCGTTAGTAGATCTCATCATGAAATTGGTATTCATTTCGGTCCTGGTGGCAGTTGTTGCAGTGGGTGCCCGTGTCATTCCTCCCTGTCAGCGTGAGTGTTTTTTCGTGAGATAATTAGATAGAATCAGATTGGCTAACGGTTGATCATTTTGCAGAATGTCAAGATCCCAATGAAGTATACTTAAGGTGTGGAAGTGAACAAAACTGTGACAATGAGACGGTGGTGGTGCCATGTGCTAAAAAGTGTCAAGGTGGTTGCTACTGCAAGGAAGGTTACGTTCGTAATTTGGTTGATGGCAAGTGTGTGAAGCCGTGTTTATGTCCAAGGAAATGTCGAAAATCGACCCCAGCACCAACGACCACTCCGGAACCATGTACCACAACAACAACTACCCCGGAACCATGCACAACTACAACTCCGGAACCAACGACTACCACCGAACCATGTACTACGACTACGACTACCGAAGAACCTTGCACTACTACGACAACTACTCAGGAACCATGCACTACGACTACAACGACTGAAGAACCTTGCACTACGACTACGACTACCGAAGAACCATGTACTACGACAACCACTACCGAAGAACCTTGCACTACTACGACTACTACTCAGGAACCATGTACTACGACTACGACTACTGAAGAACCATGTACTACGACTACGACTACCGAAGAACCTTGCACTACTACGACTACTACTCAGGAACCATGCACTACGACTACGACTACCGAAGAACCTTGCACTACTACGACTACTACTCAGGAACCATGCACTACGACTACGACTACCGAAGAACCATGTACTACGACAACCACTACCGAAGAACCTTGCACTACTACGACTACTACTCAGGAACCATGCACTACGACTACAACGACTGAAGAACCTTGCACTACGACTACAACGACTGAAGAACCATGTACTACCACTACGACCACCGAAGAGCCTTGCACTACCACGACTACCACTCAGGAACCATGCACTACGACTACAACTACCTCGGAACCATGCACAACTACTACTCCGGAACCAACGACTACTACTGAACCCTGTACCACATCAACATCTACCACTGAGCCGTGTACTACAACAACGACTACAGAAGAGCCATGTACTACTACGACTACTACGGAGGAACCTTGCACCACTACTACTACCACAGAAAAACCGTGTGCTACTAAAAGTGCAAATCATTACCCTATCGTCCCACCAATGCAATAATAACTTATTCAATCACAAAGAAGCTTATTCAGCTTAAGAGAAGCTAGCTTATTAAGCATTATGTTTGTTGAAGAGCCACGTACTGCCTATCTCTTCAAAACCAGCGACTACCCTCGGACCTTAAACAACAGCCACACCGTTGCATGTATCGCGCCACGATTTGCTGCCTCCAAATACAAACTATAATTAATTCCTTCGAAGTTGGTTGTTTTAGTTGATGTTTGATATACTGTTTGAGGACGTAGTTCTGTTCCACTGTCCAATATTTTAGGGTTGAATTTGTTATTAACAATTTTACTATTGTTTTCCATTGTGACTACCCAATTTTTTTTTTAACTCATCATGTTTCTATTACTTCATGCCTACAGCTAACGATTACATAGTTGGACATGGTTACCGGCAATAACAGACTTAAAGTGAACATTTTATATGATAGATGAGTATATGAAAGTAGATGATTGATAGTTCCGTTATAGAACGGCTGTGTGGAAATTGTATATAGAAAGTAGAAAGTGAGCAAAGAACAATTTTGAGGAAGGTACGAATGGGCTCGAGCATTCATTTTACCAAACTCACCCGTTCGTAAAGGGTGGTGAGGGGTATTACCCCTCAACACCACTGGCAAAAGAAATGATCGGCGATTATGTACCTCCGATGTGTGGCCGAAAGATACAGTGGCAGAACCAGCCCTACCAGTGTCTCCTTGAGATCGTTAAGTTGACGATGACGGGATCACAGGCAGTAGTAGATGAAACAATAACTGCAATTTCAAAACCATCGACTATATGCTTACGTCAGAAGGTGATTTGAGTGTGTAACAATCGGTAAAACCATTTCCGCACATCGGAAGTACATGAGTGAATCGGTGATAATTCCTTTTGCCAGAAGTGGCGAGAGAAAATACCTTTCATCACCCCTCACGAACGGGTGAGTTTGGTAAAAGAAATGCTCGATCCGATTAGTATCTTCTTCAAAATTGTCCTTTGCTCGGTTTCTACTTTCTATACACAACATTCACACTGCCGTACTATAATGGAATTTTATACTTTCATGTCCTCATCTATCGTATAAAATGTTGAATTTATGTCTCATATTGACGTTAAGCATCTCCAACCAGGCTTCAAAATTATCCGGAGAGGCAGAATTTCAAAATTGGGTTGGTTTTCAATTGATCATTTTGTCAAGCTTCTGCATTTATGTACCATCAGATGTCACAGCTGTTGTTTGCGGTGACATCTATCGGAAACTAGACACAATATGTTTTCCTATAATTGTTCACAGAGGACACTGCAGTGCAAAACATGTCTGGTGCCTCTATATATGCATTTAGATTATTTTTCGAAGTCGCTCTTTTTTTTACACATTCTGCACACAAAATAGCTCACCCCTCACAGAATTTTCCGCCGAATTTTATGTATGGGGCGGAGCATAAAGTATCTTTTGCGCAGAAAAAAGGAGGGACTTCAAATGTTAAAGCAAATGCATATATGGAGGTACCAGACATATTTTGTAGTGTCATGTACTCTATTTTGTAATCTGTGAAAGGGAAATCATAAATCGAGTGTCAACAAAATACATGCCATGTTGAGAGATTGAGGTCGGGAGAGCAAATTTTCTCTCTCAAATTTGAATTTTTTGGCTCTCTGGGAGCTAGTAGTAACTCAGGTAAATCTGTATGGGGAAAAATCATTTTTATTTAATTGTAGCTTGTTTAACAATAATTTCCGGGAAAAAACTGAACTACAAAGTCCCTGATTAATTTCTTAAGGTTGTCGTTCACTTTTTTGAACTGAATATGCACTGAAAGCAAATTATTTCCACTTCTCTCAATTTATATATGGGGATTTTTATCACTTCCTACCAGCGGAACAGTGCCATCTCTGTGGAAAATGGTCGAACAAAATGATTAATTTCTGGGCTCTAAACTTCACTTCGATTCCAAAAATATACCCATTGATGGGTATTGGACAGTATTTCACACTATATGTGAAACCGGAAGCCACCAAATTTGATTTCAAAATGGCGTCGGATATAAATTTCCGACCTCTAGACATCACCCCGATTCCAAAAATACCCATCTTTGATTTCAAAACGGCGAACAATAGCTGCAATTTCCAAACCTATGACTCAACTGAAGTGCTATAAAAATCGGTAGAACTGTTTCAAACACATCGTTGGTACTTGAGCGGTTCATCTCTTTTTACCAGTGGTGGCGAGGGGGGAACACCCCTCACCATCCCTCTCCAAAGGGGGAGTTTGGTAAAGAGAGATGAAAAAACCGATTTGTACCTTCCTTAAAAGTTGTCCTAGCTCGCTATCTACTATCTATATGCAATTTTCACACTGCCGTACTCTAACGGAACTATCAACTCTATGCTTTCATCTCCTCCATTTATCGTAAAAAAATTACCACTTTAGTCTGTTATTTGAAAATAACATCTTCAACTATGTCAGATATCAATTTTCCGCCTCTTGACATCACCCCGATTCCAAAAAGACCCACATTTTTTTTATATCTTTATTAAGGAGACTTTCAGCCCTGGGCTGGTTCGTCTCCGGATAAAGACCCATATTGATGGGTATTTGACAATATTTCCCACTTTTTATGAATCCGGAAGCCACCATCTTTGATTTCAAAATGGCGTCTGATACCAATTTCCTGCCTCTAAACATCACCCCGATTCCAAAAATACCCATATTGATGTGTATAATAACGTTTGAAAAAAGATATGCGTATTTTACAAATAACATAAGAAAACTTAGTCCAAGATCTTAAATATATTTTAGCGTGTGAATGTATCAAGTATTGTTGGTCGATTTTATACGTATTGTTTACGTGGCACATTTCAGAGAACTTCAAGACTCTTCTATTAATTTCAAGGAAATTACAGGAACACTCTTGGAAGATCTGAGCAGTTCAGGGAGGTTCAAAGCTCTGAAAAATTCAGAGATCATTCTAAATCTTCAGGAAAGTTCCGAGAACTACAGGAAAGTCCAGGGAAGTTTATCGATTTTTAAGGATGAGTTTTGAGAGCATCAATGCAGATCCATGAATTTCAAGATAATTTCGTGAACTTAGATGAAGATCAGAGAACTTCATGACAGTCCATTAACATCAAGCAAATTTCAGGAGGTTCACAAGAACTTCAAGAAACTTCAGAATACTTCAAGTAAGTTCAACGGTCCTTAGGAAAGTTCAGAGAGCGTCAAGAAAGATCTTAGAACATCTCGGCAGTTCCAGAACATTGTGGACTCATGAGAGAAATTCAGACAACTACTGGAATATTTTGGGAACTTCAGGTTCGTTCGGTTAACTTCAGAAAAAAATGTAGAAACTTTACAGATGTTCCAAGAACACAGTTCTGAAAACTTAACCGAAGTTACGAGTTACATTTGCATCAGAATTTATAGAAAATATGGAACACTTTAGGTTCATAACCGTTTCATTTGAACCTGAAAAAATTCAGGAAATTTCACGAAGTTCTTAAAATTTCCTGGAATTTCCAAGAATTTAAAGGAAGTTCCGAAAACATGTAACGCACGCCTCGTAACCGGTGCGATTTCGACCACTGAATACGCTTCCTATCTCAAGAACGAATAGCTTAAGCACAGACAAACAGACATAAAACATTGAATATTTCTCACTGTAAAACATCGTCGCTAAAATATTACCGCCATCTGTTGAGTACACTGTGATGGGCACTGCGCTGAACAGATGGCAGTAGTGTGTAAACGTCAAACGCAAGGGAATTGACTATGCGTGCAACAGGAGGCGGTACTACCAGCTACGATACTTTTATATTGTCCGTTAAATGCTTGTTCGATGAACTACTTACGAGAGTTATGTCTATTTGTCTGTGGCTTAAGCATAACCTCCGAAGAGGCTACCACATCAAGGTTTGATTGTTCCGGCAAGAAACCCAACCAATCCCATGAGGGATTGAGATCCTCACAGATAGAGGCCGCTTTAAATAGTCTAAAGCGAAAGTTGGTGATTGATGAATCTACGCGAAACTGCACCAGTGCATGCGACACCTAGGTTTTAAATACAAAACCACAAAAGTGATGATGTACTAAAAAATATTCCATACTATTTGTCAGGTAGCAAAACGCCATTATCATTTTCTCATCATTTCAATCTGCTGGTCGACCTAACGTAAATTCATCAATAACCGTCGTTCTACCGAAACACAACAAACCCACTCACATTTGTCATCACTGGAGGAACTTTCCCTTTCTGATTTCGTCCACCGATCCTGACACGTGAGTGCGGAGACTGTTTTCGCAGGCAGTGGAACCTGAAGCACATTAAGCTTAAAAAAAAAAAAAAAAAAAAACTACAACAAATAATGCATAAATAGAACGACGCCAAAATGTGAAAAATCTAGCCATCCAAAATTAACATTACGGGGTAAGCTTTAATTTAACGAAAAGAACATTTCTAGATAGAGCTGGAATTAGGGCGTAACAGCTTTTGTAAACAATGACTTCTCTCAAAGATTTCTAGGAATTCAAGGCACGTCCACGCAAACCAACATAACCATCGGAAAGCGGAAGTCTTCCCCTACCCGATGGTGATGTTGATTTGCGTGAGGAAGCCTTGACCTTCTATAAATTACCAAGAGAAGTCATTGTTTACAAAACCAGGTTTCATCTGGTTTTCATAGGATTCAGTCGATCGTTTGCACTTCACTCATTCAGTCCAGTTGATGTACATTTATGGTTCCAACTGAGGCTCGAATAGTGTAGTAGTCAAGCAGTTTAGTCCGGTTTTGGCTCGCTCAGTCGAGTTGTTCGAGTTGCGCGTTTGTTCGTGTCGTAGTGCCGGTTTCATCGTGTGATGGGAAGGCAGCGCTCCCGGAGCAAGCTCCGTGAGAAAGCGGAGAATAGTGGTGAAGGTAGCTCGTGCGTACCTATCACAAATAGGTACGCTACTCTTCCCACCGATGTTGGGAATGCCCTACCAGCGGAAGTGAAGCGGACGAAGAAAAGGAAGAAGAATCAGGGCCAGTCCGATGGTGCGAGTGGCCGTGACACCATGACGAACGTCAGCGACATCGGTGAATTCGGCGTTACCGTCGAGCATGAAAATTCTGCCGTCCCGAGTACGGCAAAAGTCAAGCTTCCTCCACTGGTGGTGATGAAAGTGCCACTCAACACGCTCATTAGCGATCTCACATCGCTGGGCGTTGCAGCTGAATTCAAGCTGAGCAGGATCGGCACCAAGGTGATGCTGCGTACCAAAGCGGAGTACGAAGCAACCGTGAAGTACCTGAAGGATTCCAGGGCGGAATACTTCACACATGACATCCCCGGTGAGAAGCCCTTCAAGGTAGTCATCAGGGGCTTACCGAACTTCAACCCCAAGTCGATCGAAGAAGAACTTAAGGACCGTTACAAGCTAGCCCCAATCGCAGTCTTCCGGATGACGAGGAGAGACGAAAACGTGAAAACGTACCCGGATTGCCTTTTCCTGGTTCATTTCCAGAAGGGAACGGTGACGCTCAATGCGTTGAAGGCCATCCGCTCCATCAACTTCATCATTGTTCAATGGGAGCCATACCGTGGCGGCCGTCACGACGTCACCCAGTGTCAGCGTTGCCTGAATTTCGGGCATGGCACCCGAAACTGCTACATCAATCCGCGCTGTGGCAAATGCGCCCAAAATCATGTTTCCTCCGAGTGCGTTGTCGACGAGTCGGAAACATGCAAATGCGCCAACTGTGGTGGAGCTCATCAAGGGTCCGACAAACAGTGTCCCAAACGCGAGGATTTCAAGCGGATCCGAAAGCAAGCGTCCACAAGAAGCCAACCAGGACGGAAGAAGGAAAACACTCCGGCATTCAGGGTGGAGGACTTCCCGCCTCTTCGTGGTACGCAACACGGTCAAGCAAATCCACGGGTGCAATCCGGCCCCCGTCAAGAAACGTCTGGTGCCTCAGCTGGACAAAGCTCTCCATCCCCCCCTGGATTCTGGAGACAACCAGAAGCACAAAACGCCAATCCCGATCTCTTCTCTGCGGATGAGCTGATGAAGATTTTCGTCGACATGACCAGCGCTCTTCGTCAGTGCCGCAACAAACCCGAACAGATCCAAGTGCTCGGTAAGTTTATCATTCGGTATGGCGTCTAAACCGTTAACTATAGTCACGTGGAACGCTTGCTCTGTACGAGCCAAAAAGTTCGAGCTTGCTGACTTCCTCCGCAAGCATAGTATCGACGTGGGCCTCCTATCAGAGACCCATCTAAAGTCCGGCGACAGCTTCTGGTTGCCTGACCACAACATTATTCGGCTTGATCGCACCAGCTCCAGGGGGGGGTGGTGTTGCGGTCGTCGTCAAGAAAGGAATAAAATACCACACTCTGTCTCATATCCGCACCTCTATCATCGAGGCCCTTGGTGTGGAGGTGGAGTCGTCGACTGGATACGTCCAGTTCATCGCCGTCTACTGCCCTCGACAGTGTGCCGCCAGCAGTGGACTAGCGGCTAAATTCAAAAAAGACCTGTCCACCATCACCCGTACCGGTTCCCGCTTCGTAGTTGGAGGAGATCTGAATGCTCGCCATGAGGCCTGGCGGAACTACCAGCAGAACCAGAACGGTCGTCTGCTGTTCGACCACTCACAGCATGGGCTGTACTCCGTTTGGTTTTCGGATGAACCAACATTTATCTCACCGGCTGGCAACCCATCGACGCTAGACCTGTTCCTGACAAATATCGGCTTGTCCAAGCCGGTGGCATTGAACGAACTCAGCTCCGACCACCAACCGGTGGTGGCTGAACTGGGCTGCAACGTGGCTCCTGCTTCAAGCATGCGCAAGGACTACCATCGCGTAAACTGGGCCCAGTTTGGACGCGTGGTAGACAGGCACATCATCGACAACCCGTCGCTTGACACCGTGGAGGACATCGACCGAGCGTTGGAGGGACTCCACCAAGCCATAACCGTGGCTGACGAGGCGTGCGTCCGACGAGTTCCTGTGAGGGGTAAGTTTATTGCCATTGATTCCCACACCCAATTACTGATTCGCTTGAGAAATGTGCGTAGACGCCAGTTCCAGAGAACCGGGGATCTAGCGAGGAGACGTGAAATGGCCGATCTGAACAAGGAGATTGCTTCCAGAATGGTCTCACTCCAGAACGAAAGTTTCGGGCGGCTTGTCCAGAATCTGGACGACCGCTCCAGACCATTCTGGAAGGTAGCTAAGGTCCTAAAGACGCACCCCAAACCCATTCCTCCACTCAAAGATGAAAATGATGACGATCGGCTCATAATCACCCCTCAGGAGAAAGCAAATGCGATTGGTGAGCATATTGCCAAATCGCACTTGCTTGGCTTCAACATCCAAAGTCCGCTCGAAGTTCAGGTAGAGCAATGCGTACTCAACCTTGATTCCTCCCCTTGTGCCATCCCTCCGGAGGATAGAATCACAGTGGAACAGATTTGCTCAACGCTGAAATGCACCAAAAACATGAAGGCCCCCGGGTTTGACGGAATATTCAACCTAGTATTGAAAAATCTCAGCATGAAGGTTCACTCTCTGCTGGCTGCTGTCTTCAACAGATGCTTGGAACTGCACTACTTTCCAAGTATCTGGAAGACAGCGAAAATCATACCTATCCGCAAACCCGGGAAGGACCCAACGCTAGCTTCAAGCTACAGACCAATCAGCCTCCTTTCAGCGCTGAGCAAATTGTTCGAGAAACTCATTCTCAATCGTTTGCTCAAGTTTGTCGAGGAACACAACATTCTCCTACCGGAACAGTTCGGGTTCAGGAAGGGGCACTCCACAAATCATCAGCTAGTACGGGTGATGAATAACATCCGAAGTAACAAGGCTGTATCCAAGTCTACAGCCATGGCATTGTTAGACGTTGAGAAAGCGTTTGATAATGTCTGGCACAATGGGCTTGTATACAAGCTTTGTAACTTCAACTTTCCTTTGCATCTTGTTAAAATCACCCGTAACTACCTTCAGCAAAGGTCGTTCAGGGTATCGTTGACTGGTTGCAATTCAAGCACATTTTCCATCCCAGCAGGTGTTCCGCAAGGAAGTCTGTTGGGCCCTTTGCTATACAGCATCTACACTTCCGACATTCCTCCCTTGGGTAACGGTTGCGTGTTATTTCTGTTCGCAGATGATACTGCTATAACCGTCAAGGGAAGGATGCCTCGTGAAATAACAAACAAGCTTCAACGATGCCTTGACGCCTTTGCTGATTATGCCACCACGTGGAAAATCAAAATCAATGCTTCCAAAACCCAAACAATAATGTTCCTCCATCGGCAATCTCCCAAACTAAAACCAGCTCCCTCTTGTACTGTAATCATGGATGGCACAAGGGTTGAGTGGTCCGCCGAAGTAACCTATCTCGGGATGTTGTTTGACGAAAAGCTCCTATTCCGCTCGCATGTGGAGAAAACCGTAGTCAAGTGTTCCGCCTTGGTTAGGAGTCTGTATCCGCTGATTTGCCGCAGATCCCGCCTCTCAAGGGTGAACAAACTGGCCGTCTACAAACAAATCATTGCACCTGCGATCCTCTACGCAGCTCCGGTGTGGGAATCATGTGCACAGACTCACAGGAACAAAATTCAGGTAGCTCAGAATAGAGTGCTGAGGATGGTTCTTGATCGTCCTTTCGACACTAGAATAACAAATTTACATGAAGAGGCAGGCATTGCCAAAATAGATTCCAAAATTATCGAAATTAAGACTAAATTTGCACAAAAATGTAATTTATCAGAACATGCTTTGATAAGCAATTTGTATATAGTAGGTTAGGTGTACATAGTAGTTGTAGGTTAGTTGTAGTTGTAAATAGTAGTTATAAGTAGTCTTCTTTTTCAAATTTTCAAGTTAACCAATCCCACCAAGGTGGTCATTCTCTAAAACAGGCCTGATAGGACTAGGAACTGTAATTAATAATAATTGAAATTTCACAGGAACTAAAGTTGAAAAGACGCATCTGTGTCACTTGATAAGTTATACATGTAAACCACACAAATTCAAGAAATATAGATCATTTAAAGTCAAAAAAAAAAATTGTTTACAAAAGCCGTTATGCCCTAATTCCAGCTCTATCTAGATTTATTTCAGGGCCAAATAACGGAAATATTTGTTTAGAGTTCCTAACCAAGGTTGATCATAGTAGGGGAAATGGCTCTAATGTTGGCCTATGGATCTAACATTGGACCCATCGCTAAAAATCTGCTATTGATCAATTTTATCTAGATGAACGCATCATTGAGAGATTGAGACGGTACTAATGGATATTTTTGGTTGCTATTGAAAATTTAGTCGATTGCTGAATTTATGTATGGGCCCAAATTAGGGACACTTAGGCTGACATTACATACATTTCCCCTACTTGTTCATTTCCCATATGATTGTTTGTTTGCTAGCTCTCCCCAATCGTGTGTGCGGTTTTCTGAACTAGTTCTAGCGATTGCTAGCCTATCCTGTTATTTGCTTCGAACTCATGTGTTTGTGCGTGTGGAGATTCACATGCATTTCGTTTACTCACGGTACCATCGATGTCGTCGCTGCTTCAACCGTATCGGCAAAGTAGCATCCCTTTGTCGGAGTGAGGTGTTGCGCATTGCACCCCGGACTGGTGTGGTGCAAAATGAATTGAGTTGGTACTAGCGCCGATTGCCGGTGGCGCAGATATCGACCAGGGGGTCGTCGTCGATAAACAAAGCACGTGGGTTCACGTGCTGGATACTGGTGGATTTGGCCAACGCTCTGTTGGAGAATAGGGTAACGATGTCTCCCTTCCGGATTCTTGCCCGAACCGGGAACCTTGACGCTGAAGCGTGGGGTCTAGAGAGCGCAATTTATTGTCATGGATGTGGTGTACCGAGCAAAGCCATGTATCGCTAGAAGCGAAGCAGTGCTAACTTAAATCCTGCACAAAAAGCCATTCCAGTAACATCTCCACACAAAACACATTATTTACCTTACCTTTCTAGACACTTTGCACACACAAATAGTTAACTGTACGTAAAATTAAGGTTTAGAGATCTTACAGAAAGATTTATTTATTTTGGGGCAACTGTTCTAGGAGCTTCGGGAATATCCAAAGAACTTTTAGAAAATTAAGAAAACTTTAGAGATATTCAGAGAACTTTCGATTTGTTTTTTTTTTTTTTTTTTTGAAAACTATGGGCATATTTTATGATCTTTACAAATGGCCTGCGGTTTTCAGGGAAATATAATTATTTTTAAGACAGTTTCTTTAATTTTAGGGTAGTACCAAGAGCTTCCGGAGCATTGTGAGAACTTCAGGGTATTTAGCTTCGAAAACATCAGGGAATATCAGAAAATCTTAGGGCAGTTCATTTAACTTCAAGGAAATTGCAAGAAACTTTACATAATTTAGGTTCATATCTATCTCAAAATTCGCCACTTCACTCTACTTTAGAAAATTTTCTCAGCTACAACTTTGTTAAAGACCACTTTTCGATCAAATATAGGGAACAAAAATTATTAATGATTCAAGTCACTGGTGTCTTATGATTATGCTGAATCAACTGTTCAGCAGGCAACATTGGTGTTTATGGCGCGTAGAATAGAGGACAAAAATCATGGCTACTATGTCACACTGCAGAATACAGTGTTGCCCACAGAACAGCTGCTTGATCATGTCATAAGATTATCAATATCTTAAACAATTAATAACTATTTAATTTGACGTTTGACTGAAAAACGATTTTCTGTAAAGTTGTAGTTGATAAAAATTCCCATAAGAATAGTAAAATAATTTGTTAACAGTACACTATGTAAAAAAGCTAGAAGACAATGAACAAAAAGTTTTGGTTTCCCATAGTAATTTCCATATAAACTTCAAATGGTTTGTGCCTAGTCAGTTTCTTATCAAATGAGTTTAAACTTTCGGAGGTTAATCAGGACCCGATTTGGAACCGTTTGAACACTTAGGTTCCTGTAATTTTCTTGAAGTTAATTGAACTACCCAGAGTTTTTCGAAACCACCCTTAAGCTCTTGGTACTGCCCTGAAATAAATGGAACGGTCCTAAAAATCTTTAAACTCCCCTGAAAATCCCATTTTGAAATTCACAAAATATGTATAGAGTTTTCTTCAGGACTTCAATGGACTTCCCTGAAATTCCTTGAACTTTTTAAAGTTTTTCAAAAAAAAAATTGTCCTGAATTAATCGAAACTAACCTCCAAGGGGTTTAAACTTGTCCGAAAGTTTGGACGTCTCTGAGGTGATTGTGACAGTCTTAAGAACTCTGAGTTACCCTCATCATTTCTAGACCAATCTTCTTGAGGTTTTTGGAACATCTCTGAAGCTTTCCTCAATTTTGCTCAGTTTTCCTCAAGTTATCTGAAGTTTTCTAGACTTTCTTTCTACTAGCTTCTTAAAAACTCCTGCAGTTTCCATGAAGCTGATGAAGCCACCTTAAACTTTTCGAAGTTTGCCTAGGTGCCTAAAATGTTACAGAAGTTTCCTTACTATATCACAGTCTGTTCATGAAACTTCTTCAAAGTTCTTATATTTGTTTATGACTGCCCTGAGGTTCTATTATCTTTATTGGAGTTTTTATTTTCCTTGATTTTGGTTCCGTCGATCTTGTTTTCCGTACTGAGTACCAATGCTACCGACACCAAGGATGCAGCTCCCACACCTGGACCTATCGACCCATCAACTCATGGACCGGGGACCTGCGGCTTCACTTCCCTCAGATCAGAGACTTTATGCCTCAGAAAGTCCCGGGACTTTCGGCACCGACTGGGATTGAACCCAGGTCCTTTTGGGGTGAAAAGCAATCACGCTTACCATTAAACCATCAGTGCCGCTGTTTCCTGGAGTTCTTACTACTCTTCTATGATGTTCCTGGAATTGCCCTGAATTAATAAAATTGCCCTGAAGACCTCTAAGCTTGTTACGCATAATCTGCGTAACCGTTACCCAGTTTCCTCAATAGGCACGTTTACTCAAATTTGAGTAAAAGCATGTTTACTGATTTTTGAGTAACTTCCCTTTTGGCTTGACTGAGTGATTTTCGACTCAAAAATGAGTAGCCTCAAAATAGCGTGTACAACAATTTTTGCATACCGTATTTGGAGGGGCATAGTGAACATTCCGTGCACCAGCTTGGACTTCCGGCCGTTCGGAACAAATTGGTTGGTGGTAGGTTCAATACCAGTTGATTTGTTTCATGCAGCTAGAGATCCAGGGCCAAACTGCGGAATGCTCACTATGCCCCACCTGTTCACTATGCCCCTCCTCCCGTTAGTGTATGGTACCTGTTTATTAGGGAGTTTTCGCCATCCAGATCATTACGTAACTGGAACTTTGCTTGTAATCTAAATTTCCTACACAGCAAAAAAAAATTTAATATTGCATCCAAGAGGATGCACTCCAATCATGTCGAAAATCTTGTGTAATTTTTATGGGCTCAACAATAAACAAATGCAGTCAAAGCAGCGTAATTTCAGTTCATGCACTATATTATTGATAATTTTGTCCTTTTTGGCAAGTAATATTACATCATATTTTGACACGATTGAAGTGCATCCACTTTGATGTGATATCAACATTATTTTTTTGCTGTGTAATGTTCTCTAGACTGTTATTAATTTTTGGAATTTCTTGAAATTTCTCGCTATTTTCTGAATTTGATGGAACTGCCCTAAAGTACTCCAAATTCACCTGAAGTTTTTGGAACTACCCTGAGGTTTTAGGAATTTCCCCGAGGTTACCATCATTTTCTTGACAATCATGAAACTGCCCTCAATTGTCAGAACTGGCAGAAGTTACATTACTTCCCTTAAGATCTTTAAACTCAACTGAACGTTTTACTGCGGAAGCTCCTGAAGTTCCTGAAATTTTACTAAATTTAATAGAACTGCTCTGAAGCTCTCGGATCTACACTGAAGGTCTCGAAACTATCCTGAAATCTATGGAACAGCCTTTAAGCAATCGGAACCAACCCTAAAGATCGTAAAACACTGCCATGTTGTTCAAAGCGTGCTGGATGGGCTTGATATTTTCGGAATCTCTTCTCTTGGAATTCTCAAGAAATTCTCAGATCTTCCTGAAGGTTCTAGCAATTTTTTTATGTTGTTAATCCAACTTTCAAATTTTAGAAAAACTTCTTGGAACTTAATTTATGTTCCCGCATTCTGACGTTCATGGGACGCTAAACTTCTATGCAGTTTTCTGTACTTTGTTCTTGGAACATCTGTAAAGCACTTGCACATCTATAAAGTTCTTGCACCTTGTGAGAACTGCCATGACGTTTTCAGATCTTTCCCGAAGCTCTCTGAACATTCCTAAAGATCTTTGAACTTAGCTAAAGTTTTATGAAGTTTCTTGAAAGTCTTGTAAAGTTGTTAGAATCTGTAGTGAAGTTCTCTGATCTTCATCTAAGTTCACGACAACTAAAGTTCATAGAACTGAACGGAATTTCTCGGAACCATCCCTTAAAGAACTTTATTCTTCCCCAAAGTTCTAAACTTTCCTGTAGTTTTTGGAATCTTCCTGAAGTTTTTGATACTTCTCTGAAAGCTTCGGATATTTACTAAATTTCTTGGAGCATCACTGAAGTATTCGAAAGGAATCTAAAGAGATCGTAACTTTCCTATTTTTTCTAAAATTTACTGAATTTATCAGAACTTTTCGTGTTATTTTCCTGAAATTAATGAAACTGTCGTAGAGTTTGGAAAACCGTCCTACGAATCTTTATACATTCACATGCCTAAATATTTTTAAAGTGGGATACTCGAAAAATCAGAGACGTAACGAACTGAGCGAGTAAAACACGTAGCACAAGGCAATAAATGGGTTGGGTCTGTACATTGAACCATATCATTTGGACTGTTCAAGGTATCGTTAAACTGACCATCTTGTTTTGGGAGTTTTGGTGGAAGTCTTTTAAACTATCCCCAAGGTCAATCAATGAAACCATACCTGTAGTATCGTAGTAATATACAGTTATAGATCTCTTCTGCGCAGTTTGGTATACAAGTAACATTCCGAACTCAATGAACCCTTTGTTTGCAAGTACCTTACTTTAGATAAACAAATGAATCACTGATAACGCGTATGCTTACAATGTACGACCTCGTGAGTTTACAGCAAAATAGTTTCACGCAACCAGCTTATCGCTTTGTACTCTTGCATAGTGGTAGAATGCATCATATGAGATATCGCATCTTAAATCACGTGCAGTGGAAGTGCCGAGATCAGTTTCAGGGTTTAGAATTGAATAAATACTATTCTCAGCTCAAGCTAGCTCATCAGTTCTATCTAAAGCATCAAACCAAGCCAAGATGAAGTTAATCACTGTTGCCATAATCGTTTCGGTTTGCACCAGCTTAGCATTCGCTCGTCCTCAAAGTGGGCCTTGTGCTTCATCCACTGCAGAACCCTGCACTACCACTACCACCACCGAGGAGCCTTGCACCACAACTACAACGACCGAAGAACCATGTACTACCACAACGACTACTTCAGAACCGTGCACCTCCACCGAAACTACGACTCCAGAGCCATGCACCCCTGTCGATCCACCAGCCATCGTTTAAAGAAGGATTATAGCTACCCTTTCAGGTGCGGTGGAACTACTGCGGAGGTCTCTGTCCTCTGTAGGGGACGATGGGGCTAGACAGGCACCTTATAATTAAAGCATAATTTACCCAAATCTATAACATTTCCGCATTACAATAAGTGTATATCGATCTTTAGAGTACTAACGATTTTGAGGAAATTTCCTTTTCATTTGATGATGTTTTATCATGATCAAAAAGAAGTCCAAATAAAGCAAATAAAAATAATCAAGCAGGGTTGGCCACCCATAGGGGTAAGAATGATATCACATGATCCTGGCTATATAGAAAGTTACTGTTTTCGGCAAAGATGTTCAGTGGCGCGAATGGTAAAGGCCAATTAGTTAGAGAACATTTATTCTGAATCACCTCACTAAGTGGCGTTAATGTTTATGTATAAAATATATCTAGGCATCTTGACTACTGTTAAAGCTCGATTTAATGTAAATCTGGACGCATGGTTTAATACACCACCGCGCCCCTGGTAGTTGGAACAAAAAACGTTTGACAGGCATTTGTTGATGTTTTATTGACGAAGAAATTGGTGAAAAGTTTGCCTCGATTGATCGACGCATCCCGAAATTACGGATCATGGAACTTGAGAAAAGAAAATTAATTGTGCACAAACATCTAGAGAACCCTTTGTGGTCTGCCTCAAAAATAGCAAAAGTGTTAAAATTCCCAAAGTCAGCGGTGAGTCTTGTAATCAAACGTTACAAGGATACTCTGAGTGTGGATAGAGCACAGCGCATCTATCATAAAAGTGGCACTAGGGACAAAGAGCTGAGGAGAAAGGTGTTGAGGTACGTGAAAAGCACCCAGGTGTCTCCATACGTGATTTGGCAAAGAAATACGAGTCCAACTTTTCCACCGTGTGTAATATCCTTTCATTTTGTGCCAGTAAACATCCAAATCGCTCCCGGAAACAAAATTTAGTGGCCAAAAAGTTAAAAATTAAGTTAAAAAAGTCAAACTTTTAGTCGTGAAATTCGTTCACCTAATAGAGATTGATCTCACGGTGACAAGCAGTTTTATCGGCTTCGATGCCGATCGTCTCTACCACACGCTCAATTACGTTTCTTGATGTGGTCAACACTGAGCTTGGTTTCTTGGTAATTGCACGAACAGTATATGTCCTGTCGAAGTGGGAAATGATCACTACACATCCGTTCATAGTCCCTAGACAAAATGACTCTAATGACAACCGTAACGCATCCAGGATTCAGGGAGCTGAAATATTGCTGTATTACCAAAACGTTGGAGGCATGAATACAACTGTAGCTGAGTACAAATTGGCCTGCTCGGATGCTTGTTACGATATGTACGCCTTCACCGAAACTTGGTTGAACAGCAACACACTTTTTAAGCAAATATTTAGTTCGGATTTTACGGTCTATCGCACTGATCGTTCTCGAGCTACTAGCCCCAAAGCTTCCGACGGTGGTGTCTTGCTAGCAGTTCGTTCTACTTTTGACTCTCGGTTACTTAATCCACCCAATAGCTCAGGTGTGGGTAGCTGTTACCCTACCGTTGAAAGTGGTCCTCATTTGCGTGTTGTATTTACCCCCGGATCGACTTGGCGATTCTGAGTTAATCGATCAACACATTGATTCACTTTTTTGGGTTGTATCCAAGATGAATGCGACTAACGAAATCCTTGTTGTTAGGGTATGGCAACCTTTTTCGAAAACATGTCCCAGATCTGGGAGGGAGAAACAGACTCGGAAAATGTGAATGTCAAGTGAAGCCAGAAATGAGCTGTCACAAACTGTCAGTGGGAGCCAGCAGTACAAAACATCAATCAATGGGAAGTATTGATATCGAATACAAAATATTTTCTTGCTTGAAAACAATTTGCACTGCAAAATTTTCGTTTCTTCAGTTCAGGAATCGGTATGTAATTTAGCTAAATTGTAGTGCATCAAGCATGTTATATCGTAAATTTGATAGTTTTCTCAAAATGGAGGGGTCGTAGAGATATTCAGGTACGGTTACTCTAAATTTTCGGGTTCGTGTCGGGTACGAGTATACGAAGAAAATATTTTTGAGTTCGGATCGGGTAAGGGGTATATTTGGGTACGGGTAGCATCGAGGGGCACGCAAAAACTTCAACTCCGGCACAGGAAGCAGCCGTAATTAAATTAATTCCATTCATTACAGGGGTCAGGTCGGGTTCGGGTTCTTGAAATTTTTATGAATTGGTTACGGGTTTGGTTCGGGTATTCAAATGTCTATATCCGACCATCTTTATGGGATTGTTTGTTAATGTGCTCAGACGTGGTCAAAACATCATACTCTGGCTCTGGGATTCCCACATCATTCCGGTACATGATATTACCTACGCGTTTATTATTATACCTGAGCAAATTGAATGAATTTTCATTCTCACTAGCTCTAATCCTTGAGCTCGAATGAGTTTCTTCGTTACACGCTGTACCACAGACCGGTTCACTTTGTGGTTCGAACTTTTCCTCCAAATCTAGATCGTTCCTGGCGACTTCCGGGTCTGAATCCTCTTCAGTGTTCTGTTACTCTTTTTCATCTCCAATAGCAACCCATTCAGGCACCACAGCAGCAAAGTTCGCGTAGTTATGATCCAGAAGAGTCGGCGAAGAGTAGAGGGGACGGGATTTATAAAAGTCCAACAACCGATCGCTCTCTTCCGGTTCGTCTTCAGGAGGTAGCAAGAAAGCTTCAATCGACGGAACGGCATCTTTATTTTCGTTTTCTTCCCATTTTTGTCGACGCGGAAGCAGTTCTCTAAGAGATGGGCCTGCAAATAATTAGAAAAAGCTCATAGCAACATTGATAAAATGCAAAACACTTGTACCATAGAGGTAACTCTAAGACTAGAAGGTCCCGAAATAACGTGCTCAACTTTTTGGCTCAGCTCTGGTACTATCTTCGGTCCCAAGCTAATCGATTCACCCCTCGAAACATAGGAAAACCCAATCACCCCTCATTCTATCTGTCAAACTTTCATACACACGGTGTTTCGTGAAAACCCATTAATGGGTAAAAAATACCCATTTTCAAACCATGTATGCAGCTGTCAAAATATGGGGGAATTTTGAAATCATAAAATGGGTGAAAAAATACCCATTTAAAGAATCAGTTCACGGTTGAATAATGGGTATATTTTTTACCCATTAATGGGTGAAAAAACACTTCGAAATTTTATCGTCTCATTTCCGTCACCGGCTCATTTGGAATGGAAACCTCGATGCAAACAGTTACTGTCCACAGCAACGATCTCCGGAAAATGTTAGAATCCAAAACGTTGGAGAGGCTTACGGATAAGTCAATACAATGGATAATTTGTATTATAATGTTTCGTGAAAAATTTGAGCTGAACACCTGCATTTATTTTCAATTATTTTAAAAACATTTTTACATCAACGAGCGCTTGCATCCTCCATTTGTAAAAATGGGTATTTTTTCACCCATTTTACGGTAAACACAATATAAGAAAATGGGTGAAAAAACACCCATTTATTGACAGACCACCCATTTACCCATTTATGAGTAAACCATAGTTTACCCATTAAATGAGGAGGGGCACTTTTAGCGGAAGTGGGTATTTTTATACCCATTAATGGGTTTTCGCGAAACACCGTGTAGCGAATCAAAACAAACATTGCGTAGTACTAGAACTTCGACTAGAATGGGGTACGTTAATCGTTTGCTTGGGACCAATAGGCTAGTCAAGTAGTGAGCCAATTTAAAATCGATAGTTTCGTATTGATTGTTGCTTGTACCGTCAACACTTACGCTACAGACTCGCGAACTTGGTTTAATTTCGCCGGTTCCGGAATCCATCCGACAGAACTTAATCCATTGGGATTTTTTGATAATTCATAGATGTGTGAAAAAAAAAAATTCAAAATGTGATTCATTTTGTGATAAAGATGGCGCTGATGGGCTTGATAAATCTATTTGTTGAGCCGCTTATCTGTTTGTTAACGAGGTTGTACCAACAATCAATACGAAAGTAACGATTTTAAATTGGCTCACTACTTGACTAGCCTATTTGTCCCAAGCAAACGATTAACGCATCCCATTCTAGTCGAAATTCTAGTACTACGCAATGTTTGTTTTGATTCGCTATGAAAGTTTGACAGATAAAATGAGGGGTTATTGGTTTTTCCTATGTTTCGAGGGGTGAATCGATTAGCTTGGGACCGAAGAGAGTACCAGAGCTGAACCAAAAAGTTGAGCACGTCATTTCGGGACCTTCTAGTCTTAGAGTTACCTCTATGGTTTTACTGTTTGGTTTGACAAGAACACGATGGTATTAAATGCTGCTATATGTCCCATTGTAATGTTTTCCAGGAAAAAATCACCTATCTGTTATGCTTACAGCCTGAAGGAGCAAATATTAGGCGTTCTACTTGATTCACAACTCACCTTCAAGGACCATGTGGCTAGAGTCGGTGTATAATGAGTCACGCCAAGAGAAAAACAGTTGAACTCGCATCACGGTTTTCGAAGGATTCCCTTTCTTTTCACTTGGCAACAGAGGACTTCTACATCAACTTCAAATGACTTCTAGCTAGAACAAAAAATTTCGGCTGTAGTGAATCATTATATCAGTGATTTTGTCAAATTATTTTATCAAACAATAGTAGAAATTCTCATTACTGATCATTAGCAAACGTATCCCATGACAATTTAATGCTCACTGCGTGTTTATGATCATTTCTTCAATTTTATTTTATATTTTATTGCAATACCTTTCGTGGACCTTTCATAGCATCGTAATGTTTGTTTACTTTGCACGATAGGTAGCCGGTTTGACAGTTCAATAGGAAGACTTGGCTTCACTCTTGGCGTGACTCATTATACACTGACTCTACATGTGGCTTATGTTTCCGCTAAGGCATCTTCTCAACTTGGTTTCACTTTTCGTTTCACCAAAGAGTTTAGGGATATTTTCTGTTTAAAAACACTCTATTGTTCGCTAGTCCGCTCAACATAAGAGTACTGTTCCGTAGCATGGACTCCTTTTTACAGCAACGGCGTGAATCGTATTGAGGCCATTCAGCGAAGATTTGTACGTTTCGTCCTGATCATCTAAGAAGTTGCCGGAGGCTGAAAATATCTTAAACAAAGAAAAAGAAGTTCTTGTCTTCGAAGAATTTGCTCAGATAATTGAAACCGTCTGGATGGGAGACACATTAGTTCACATTTTTTTCACATCGCTTGTATGCCTATCATCAGGAAAACCTTAGTCACCTGACCAACATTGCTGGAAACGGCATATTCCTAGAAGGCCAGGGGTTCAAGATATAGCACATACTGACAATTCACATTCATACTTGCGCCACGAAGTGAGAAAATGGTGAACTAATTTGTCTATCATCCAAAAAGCAATGATCACTTGAACAAGTTTGCCGAAAACAGCAACTTCCTAGATAGTTAGGATATTAAGATATAGCTTATAGGTATAGGAAGTGCATTCCCAAGTAACACAAATTCATAGAATTATGTTGAATAAACTGCTAACTACTAACATCCAAAACCAGTCATACAAAGGTTATATAAACTGCTATAGAACACGTGTGTTGCTTGGGTCTACACCCAAAATACTGGTTGACAGTTTTTCCTGCTCTTTTGACTGAAAAACAAGCAAAAGAGGTCATAGAGTAAAAATTGGTCGTTGCTGCTATGTGAAAGAAAGCAGCTTCACCAATCCCACTGTCAAAGTTCCAGTCCCGTCATTATCAACAGCATTTTTTTTTTCTTCAAATTCCTGGAGAAATAATGGAAAAGCGCCTATCATCATTTGTAAATAAACTGGAGGAAAGCTTACCAAGATTTTGGAAAGTACTGAATACTTCAGAAAATTTTTGTTAATTTCAGGAAAAATCTGGGATTCTCGGAGAAGTTTGTGAGTTTCAAAGAAGTCTGCGAACTTTATGGAAGTATATGAACTTCTGAATCTTCTACTGAATTCAGGGAAGTCTGAGAACTTCAAAAATAATCTGTTAACTTCAGTAAAGTTATCGTACTTTAGGAAAAATACTGGATACTTCAGTAAATTCTGCTTATACCAAAAAAATTCTATGAACTTCAGGAATTCGCTCAAAAGTCTGTAAACCTCAAAAATCTGTAAATTTCATAGAAAACTGCAAACTTCCGGAACGTTCTACAAACATGCGAACAAATTTGTGAACTTCAGGAAAGCTCTAAGAACAACATTAAAGATTAGAAAACTCCAAGGAACTTTTTTTTTTATCTTAAGGCTTTTTTCAACGAACTTCAGAAAAATTCTTCTAATTTCAAAGTATGCTGCAAACTCTAAATGCAGTTCCACATTTATTAATTGTGAGCTTTCGCTGTACCATTTTTGCATTAGTATAATTGTGTGGCAGTATGCCCAGGGAAGCCGCGAAATTTTCCAACCCCAAACATTCCTAGACCGGACCGGGAATCGAACCGAGCTACCTCCAGCACGGTCTTGCTTTGTAGCTGCACCTTTACCGACTCAGCTAAGGGAAGCCCCGTTTCATGGCTGATTATCTGAGAGACGCTTTTTTAATTCCTGGACAGTTGAAGATCTTCAGAATAAAATCTGACCAACCTGAATGAAAGTCTTCAAATATTCTTAAATAAACTTCAGTAAAAATCTTCCCAGAACTCTAGAAAAGTTGTATCAATACAACCGTGGCCAAAAAGCGTGCAAGGCTCTTGTACGACCGTGTTTTAACGAAACACAAGGGCTGCGCTTTGATCGGTGACAAAACATACATCAAACTCGATTTTAAGCAGATTCCTGGTCAAAAGTTTTCCTTCGCGACTGGACGTGGGGAATTGTTTGCCGACAAGTTCGCGAAGAAGGCCATGATTTGACAAGCGATTTGCCGTTGTGACCACAAAACGGAACCATTCGTCACATCCTCGACGATGACATCCCATTTTTACATAGAAGAATGCCTGAAAAAGCGTGTATTGCCGTTCATCAATCTTTTGGCCCGATTTGGCCAGCTGCCACCACTCGAAGGTGGTTCTGGAGTGGTATGCTGCCAACAAGATCGATTTTGTCCCTAAACTGAATCCTCCGAATTGCCCGGAATTTCGATCAATCAAAAAATACTGGGCAATTTCAAAGCAGTGGGGCAGTCAAGAACATCCAGCAAATGCGCTCAAAATGCTTCGGAATGCGTTGATTCCGTATCCATTTCCACTGTGCGGAAAGTTTTAATAAAAGTACTGTAGAGCAAGCATTAATTGACTTTTAAAACTGAATGAATCACGAGTTACAGGTTTTTTTTGTGCGTACCAATTTACTTTTAATCAGCCTTTATAATGTGCATTTATACGAAGTTTACTGAATTTGTATGTAGTTTGTTGAGCTTTAACAACAATAGCTGAACTCCTATATGATTTGCTGCAATTTAAAATCGTCAAAACTTCACACAGTTGCTAAAATCCTAAAAAGTGTTTCTAGGTCCTATGATATTTCTGAAGATTTAAGAGGTTTCTTGAAGTTACATAAAATTCCCGAAACTTATAAAAAGTTTCCCAACAATCTACGAAATTCCCTGAATTATTCTCTGAAGTCATAGCTTCTACGATTTTTCATTGATTTCTAAGAAGGTCCGAACTTGTGGTAAAAACTTGATTTAAATTTGTTGAAAAGGGTGCATCTTTAACCACCCGTAGTTTTAAATGTAGAAGTGAATACATTTTGTTGCTCCCCACATACTACCGCAGGCGTATGGTTTATGTCTTGTCAGTTAGAATCATGCCCCGCCCCCCTAGCCCAACATATTTGTTACGCCAATGGTAATGACCATTCGGCCTAATGACCGTTCGGCCTAATCACCATTCAGTCTATATTTGTGTTTGTAAAAATATTCCAGAGAAACAACTCATTTCAGCAGACAAGGTAGTTTTCTGTAAAAAATATGAACAAGCTTTTGTTGTGATCATATTTTTCTTCCATGATTTATTTTCCGTCGATCATGTTTTCCGTGATGAGCACCAATGCTACCGACTCCAGGGAGGCAGCTCCCACATCTGGACCCTACCTATCGACCCATCAACTCATGAACCGGGGACCAACGGGCTTTACTTCCCTTCCGAAGAAAGGCGTGATCAGAGGTGTTATGCCACAGAACATCCCGGTGGTGCCGACTAGGATTGAACTCAGGCCTGCTGGGGTGAGAGGCAATCACGCTTACCACTACAGCACCGGCGCCGCTGAATGTAGTGATCATATAATATCGATCATTATTTCAATGCTAATTTGCATGAACAGTGACGATTGAAGGCCTAACAAGCCATTGGTAGTGTTGATTAAACACTAATAAGCACTAATAATACTGACTTGAAGCCGATTTATGACTTGTTGGATACAGTATCTTACGGTTTTTGGTGTTCCAGTTGGAACAACCACAACCCTTGAGCAAGTCATTTTAGATAAGCAAATCACTCGTTTTAAAAGCGTACAATAAATCACATCATGCGTTTATCGTAAAATAGTTTCACGCAACCAGTTTATCGCGTAGGGATGTTCGAATACAGTGGAGTGCATTACATGAGGTATCGCATCGTACGTGCAGTGGAAATGAAGGGTTTAGTTCCTGGTTTAAGAATTGAATAAAAGAGTATTGCCAGCCACAGAATAGTCATCAGTTCAATTTAAACCATTAGCTAAATTCAAGTCATCAAGCCCAGCCAAGATGAAGTTTGTAACCATTGCCATCTTTTTTGCGGTTGGCACCAGCTTGGCATACGCTCGTCCACAATGTGGACCTTGTGCAACAACTACTAGCGAACCCTGCACTACGACTACCACCACTGAAGAGCCTTGCACTACAACTACGACGACAGAAGAACCGTGTACTACAACTACTACCACTGAAGAACCGTGCACTACAACTACTACCACTGAAGAACCGTGCACTACGACTACAACGACAGAAGAACCGTGCACTACAACTACTACCACTGAAGAACCGTGCACTACAACTACCACCACCGAAGAACCGTGCACTACGACTACAACGACAGAAGAACCGTGTACTACAACTACTACCACTGAAGAACCGTGCACTACAACTACCACCACCGAAGAACCGTGCACAACAACTACAACGACAGAAGAACCGTGCACTACGACTACTACCACTGAAGAACCGTGCACTACGACTACCACCACCGAGGAACCATGCACTACTACGACTACCACTGAGGAACCGTGCACTACCACCACGACTACCGCAGAACCTTGTACTACGACTACCACAACTGAAGAGCCTTGCACTACAACGACTACTACTGCGGAACCATGCACTACTACGACCCCAGAGCCTACGACTACCCCTGAACCGTGTACAACCACTACACCGTTTCCCTGTGGATGCCCTTCCCTGTGAATGCATCGCTTCTCCATTTTGTGAACTGAAATACAAACTACTCTGAATGATCGGCAACTAAAAAAATAGACTTTTTTATTTTTCTATATCTATTTGATGATAAGTATATTGTTGCTCTGTTTTGTTTATGAAGATGTTACTTTTTAGAGTTCTCCACATGCCCACACTCTTGGTTGTGAGTTCGCAGGAATCTTTTTTAAGTACACACTTAGTTTTTTTTTGCCGAGATTGGCGCCGGTGACTAGCTTGGCATTTTAATTTACTGGATCTCAGTAAAAAAACTTGCCGAGATTCAGCTAACAAACGAAAATTTTGCAGAGATCTCAGCTAACGAACAGAAATTTTATCGGCGGTGCCAATCTCGGCCGAAAAAGTCTAAGTTTGTAGTTGTGATATCGCGGGATACCTTCTTGGTTCTTCTTTGTTTTTTCTTCCTACTTTTTATATGTCAACGATTGACTTTAAGGCTCGTTGGCTTGGAGATCTCTATCCACGGGGTGGGTTTCCTCAGAACGCCATCACTGTATGGCCAGGTTGGATGTATTTCTTCAGTTTTGAGATCTATAGAGATCTCCAAGCACAATCTCACGAACACTTAAGTCCAACGTCCATATATAAAAATGAAGAAGAAAAAGAACCAAAAAGTTATCGTGATATCACCAGGCATGGACAATCATTAACATTCATTTCGTGCATTCATTTACATTCAATTGCCTCTAACTTTTTTCATCATTCGAATTTCGCTCGGCTCCGCAAAGCTAACGCATTTGAGCCTTGACAAATAAATGGATTATAAAAAAAAAATTGAATTTTGTTAAAGGATGTATTAAACTTTTGTAGGTTTTGATATTAGCCACTTTTGTGAATAACTCAAATATGTATCTCTTATGCATAATGATCAAAAGTCAACAGAACCCACCATTGTTGTACAGTGAAAACAAAACCAAGTTCTGCCCACTCTAGTTCCTCATGCATAAGAGATATGGATTCGAGTTGTTGACAAAAGTTGTAGCTGAAGAACTTAAAACTTACCAAAGCTTTATATATCATTTGACCAAATTCTGTTGATGAAAAAATTTAGAAGCAAATGAATGTAAATGAATGCACGAAATGAATGTTAATGATTTTCCAATCCTGGATATCACAACTACTTTAAAAGGAATCCCGCGGTATCACGCACACTCTTGTGCATCTGACGAACTTTATGGCAACTGTGTTTGCTCTTTATCTGTTTATTTGCATGTAATTTTGTTTATTTATTTGATTTTAATTTTTAATGCCGGGTCATTAAACCAACGACCATAAGGTCGACGGCGGTTAGGCCGAATGGTCACTAGGCTGAATTTCGTTTGTAGGTCTGACAAAGAGAATAACCAGCAGAAGGATAAATAAAACCAATAAGGCTATTCTTCTTCTTCTTCTTTCCTTTATTTAACGTCGGTCTCTGTTCCGCAATCTAGTGCCAATCACCGACGGACATCGATTGCCATCCATTGACGGCAATCGAATGTGCAGGAAGGCAGCTTCCACACCTGCGTAGGATATCGCACCCATTCAACACACATGACACATGAGCCGGGACCAACGGCTTTACTTCCCTTCCGAAGGAAGACGTGACCAGAGATTTTTATGCCTCAGAAAAATCCCACCGACCTCGGCTGGGATTGAACCCAGACCCATCGGGGTGTTAGAAAGCAGTCACGCTTACCACTACACCACCGGCGCCGGCTAATAAGGCTATTCCATATTGAACTCAAAACGCCACTAATTATTCCGTCTCATGTCTGAACGAAGAATAAGAAGAAGAAGAAGAAGAAGAAGAAGAAGAAGAAGAAGAAGAAAAAGCTTAATACTGTATTCGAAAAAAATGGTCGCCAAACTTTCAGCATATGAAGGGGCAAGGCAGCTGTTAATCATGAGTAATATTGGAGTTAATTTTGAGTAGCTCTGAGTAACTGGAGTTGCACGGTAGCACAGCTGAATGCACGGTAACACAGCAACCTGTTTTTGTGCGTGTTTATTTAACAAATGTCACGGTCAGATGTTTGATTTTTTTTTATTAAAGTCACTTTAAGGCCGTTCGCAATGCTGTTGTATTTTATATGGACTGTTTCAATTTGAAACTAGAACAGAAACGCACCCCTCGCAATGCTGAGTTGCAGTTTCATTATTCGAGCACTATTTTGCACCAGATTTGCAACTGCTCGACTATTCTGTTTTATTTCTGAGCGAGTTTGAAACACGAATGGAACTCTGTTTCAAATTTCTTTGGATGTGTTGAAGATGTTTCGAAGAGCTCCACAAAAAAAAAACGGAGAACTTCATAGAGAACAGTAAAGTTTATGGAACTTGATGATTACAAACATGTTTTAGAACTGTGCGTTGCGCTGATCGTGTTGCAGTTTTATTTTTGACAGTTTCAAATTATAGAATTGACGAGTAGTTTAAAACAATTTTGAAACTCAGCATTGCGAACGGCCTAACGCTCTTGGGTCATTCGTGACTTGTCCGGGTCTGAGATTTGAACTCGTGACTTTAGCGTGAGAGGTATGGATGCTAATCACTACGCCGGAGTCGCCCCCATCATGTTTGACGAAGCAAACATGTTAGAAGTCTCAAACAAACCATTGACGTATAATACTGGATCCTCTTCTTCTTATTCGCATTTTCAGGCTTATTGCTCTCAACTTATGTTCTAAATGCACTTCCACAGGCATTAATTGAGAGGT
The DNA here is from genome assembly GCF_037179485.1 of Ochlerotatus camptorhynchus. Taxonomy (NCBI): domain Eukaryota; kingdom Metazoa; phylum Arthropoda; class Insecta; order Diptera; family Culicidae; genus Ochlerotatus; species Ochlerotatus camptorhynchus. The sequence continues at coordinate 171,072 of NW_027041032.1, read as the reverse complement.
TTCGATGCCAATACCAATGCATGAATTTTTGTATTGTGTGGCAAGCACAATGATACCATAGAGGTAACTCTATGACCAGACAGTCCCGAAGAAACGAGCTCAACTTTCTGGCTCAGCTCTGGTACTATCTTCGGACCCAAGCTAAGCGATTCACCTCTCGAAACATAGGAAAATCCACGAACCCCTCATTTTATCTGTCAAACTTTCATAGCGAATCAAAACAAACATAGTGTAGTACTGGAATTTATACTAGAATGGGATACTTTAATCGATTTGCTTGGGACCAATAGGCTAGTCAAGTAGTGAGCCAATTTAAAATCGTTAGTGTCGTATTGATTGTTGGTATTATTAGGTTTTTTCTTTTAGAAGATGGCCACTAGAGTGATGCAAAATTTGAAATTTTCGCTCCACAATACTTAAACTATTCCAAATCGGACTTTGCTAAAGACCACTTTTTAATTAAATGCAAGGATCGAAAGTTATCAATGGTTCAATGCGCTGATGTCTTATGATCATGCTCAATCAACTGCTCAGCAGGCAACATTGGTGTTTCTGGGGCGTTGAATAGGACACAAAAATCATGGCTACTATGTCACACTGCAAAATACAGTGTTGCCTACAGAGCAGCTGCTTGATCATGTCATAAGTTTACCAATCTCTTAAATAATTACTAACTATTTCCTGTCTCGTTTTACATAGAAACAATCTTGAGCAAAGTTGTAGTTGAGAAAATTTTCCATAAAAATGGCTATCGAATTGTTTCGCAGCTCACTATGGAAAAAGACTAGAAGGCAATGAACAAAAAGTTGAGATTTCCCATAGTAATTTACATGTAAACTTCAAATGGCTTGTGCGAAGTCTGTATCTAACCAAATGAGTTGTAACTTTGAGAGGCTAATCAGGACCCGATTTGAAACCATTTAAGCACTGTGGAGCGAAAAAGTCAAATTTTGCATCAGTCTAATGGCCACTTGCATGCCTTTTGCCAATCATTCTCCATTTTTAGCTTAAGACTACGATTTTCCTCCCTTTAGTATCGTTCGAGTGTTTTTGCAGCGGTACTAACCCTCTCGCTGCTGTGTGTTGCCTTCTGTCTTTGATATTAAAATACGTGAATTTTCCAAACAACAACAACTCATACAAACGAAAATCCACGGATTGTAACCAACTGGTTACATATAACATCAAGTGGCATCGGAGTTTATTACGGATGTCACTTGACGGTGAAAATTCATCACTTGTCGTCACGGTGAAGTGATTCCCATTTTATTTGTACGGCAATCACGACTCTTATTCTGAGTATCACTTCCTTATCACTGTATCTAGTAAATTTGTCACGGAATCGATGGAAAAGAAGTTTTTGATCGTCTAGTCACATTTGTTTATTCAAAACTTTATGCTCGGTCAAATCAAATAAAGCTCGTAACCTTCTTGAATTTCCTTCTTCATAAATTCGTTCTCTTTTATTTGAATAACTGTAGTTTACAGTTACAATTGTAGACCCCAAATTTGCTTAAAACGTAATGCAACCAAGGTGTAAGGCATTGAGCACATTGTGCCGAAATTAGATTCGGCACACCTTTGACACAATTTCGTAAGCATTGGATTGGTTTTTAATAGAATGGGAGCACTGCTGGATAACTGTCATTAAAGCTGTTCACAGCATTACGTGCTGTTTGACTGTATACTTTAATTAAATTATTATTGTTTTTCTGCCTAACGTCGTGCTTCGGAAATCATCCAAACCATTTGTGGGATAGTTCTTTGATTTGGGCTATCATTCTTTAAGGTATTTTTTATGATGGTACATCTTCTAATTGAATATATCAGTGGAACTGAGACCAGCAGTACTCTTCTGGGTTCTCTTATAGATTTAAATCCGAAATGTAGGCTCTAGCGTGGGCTCGAGAGAAAGAGGCAGTTAATAAGACCCCATTAATAACCACAATTCAAATAATGCAACTCACACAAAACAAACTACAGAAGTCATATTCATCATCTTCTATATTCGGTCTCCAACAATGTTCCCCACCGGTTGATTTTCACATCATGAAAGGCTAGGTTTCTGGTCTGTCTTTGAGGACTTTTATTTCATATGAACACAAGAAAAATTTCGAGCAGCCACCACTTCCCACGTCATCGTTTATCGGCTGACGAACGAATACTATGAATTTGAGCATCATCTACAACCGATATAGACATTGCATTTCTCCTTGCTTGCCAATAGACCGATTTATCCTTGCGATTTCAAACCAAAACATTCAAGGTGTCAGAAATACTGGGTTGCCACGTTGGGTATTTTACAAATAATCGCAGTTTGCTCTATGACCGGCACAACCGGCACACTGACAAAAAAGATGACCCAAGATTGGTGTGCGGAGTGACCTACCCCGTCGCTTACCCATTATTATGCACTGGATGTTTCGACAACAATTTCACTGTTGATGGCATCTTCTCTGGAGCAATTTATTTATCTAACTAGTTTTCTATTTGATTGTCCACTTTTACCTAAAAGCTTCCGCTTGACTCTACGGTTCTCCAAGTTAATCATCCAATCCATGCAAAAATATCTCGTAGCGACTCTCACACGGTTTCGAACAAATTTAGACGGATTTGTGGATGGATTCATTTGGATTGGATAATCTTAAAGTCACAGAACCAGAACAAACATTTTTTTTTCAAGATTTAGAATATCAGGCTAATGTGCTGTAAATGAATTAAATTGGACTGGTTAATATTTGTATCAATATAATAAAATGTTTCGAAAAAGATCCCTCTGACAGTTCATGTTTATTCAAACAGTTTTTAATTCTTATTTGTTGATGAATGTACGATTACTATGATCAATTTTGAGTAATCATGAGTTACTCAAATTTACTCGCTACAAAAATATTAACTCTGCGTACAGCTGGCTTGCCCCTTGAGTATTTTTTTAGACAAATTTTATGTAGCTCTGAGTAACTCGCGCTGCCAAGGGGTAATCAACTCTGCACATTGTGCCGAAGCACATCGTGGCACAACTGATCGGCGGGTCATGGCACAGGATGACAAGTATGACACAAAATCTTTGTATATAAAAATGAATTTCTGTCTCTCTGTCTGCCTGTCTGTCTGTCTATCTGACCCTTATAGACTCGGAAACTACTGAACCGATCGGCGTGAAAATTTGTATGCAAGGGTTTTTGGGGCAGAGAAAGGTTCTTATGATGGTTCGAGACCCCTTTCGGACTCCCATACAAAAGAAACAGAAATTTCTGCATGACTCGAAAACTAATCAAGCAAATGGAATCAAATTTGGCATGTGGAGGGCATAGAGGGTTGGGGGGGGGGGCTACGTACAATATAACATGTTTTTTTAATTGCTGCATATTGAATCCCGAGCAAGGCCGGGCAGCCTCAGCTAGTATAATATAAAATGGCATCACTGTTTTGTGTTGACCTTTTGCCAATCGTTGTTAAGATTTACTTCTTCGTTTAGTTCAAAGTTAGGGGGAAAATGTTTTTGAAGAATGCCCTTCGGAAAGTTGTGCTTGGTGTTTAACGGAGTTGACCAATCATGCCAGGAATGTAAAATATTTTTTCTATTTAATTTGGATTTTATTCGGAGCTTAGCAGTTCAGTTCCGCAGTTTAGCAGCTTGTACATCATTTTTGCTCAACTTAATAAAAACAACCATAAACAAACAACAATATGCATCGCTTAAAACACGCAGTGCACTCAATTTTTCAACTTTCCTTTCGCAAATATAAACAATTATCAACGCCATTGACGTCAACATTGATTCCAGCATCACTGCAAGCCAGATTGATACGATCCCTCTGTCCTTTTTATTCCACGATTGCTAATCGACCAATCAGAAACTGGCTCGGATTTGACAGCAAATTGGCTCGAAATCGCTACCCGATTGTCAAGTCCCGTCCCGATGTGCGGTATAAGAGGTGAGGAGAAAGGAAACTAGTGGACTCTTTCGTTCTCGCGTCTTCTTATGCAGCAACAGACGTGACGTCACGTCTGCTGTTGCATAAGAACACCGTCAGAATGAAAGAGTCCACTAGTTTCCTTTCTCCTCACCTCTTATACCGCACATCGGTCCCGTCCCAGTACCGGCGTATGATATTGCAGACAAGATTCATCTTCCACTTGCCGGTGGGGTACTTGGCTTCGGAAAACGTCTGCCAAAATGACGCAAGGTAGAGAACATTCTTCTCCTGAATGGACAGCTTCTGCCATCAGTCATCCTTCTCGCGGAGGGCCTCGTCTTCGAGTGCCACTTCCTTGAAGCGGATGATCGGCAACCAGCTCGTTGAATATTATCTTGGGATTAAGTTTCACGACTTTGACTTGAAAATGTAAACACACAATCTCTAAAGTCATAAGTGCAGGGTTGCCAAACTCATGGGTTACTGAGACTGATAGCTTGATTGTCACTCTTTGGCACGTTCGGCACAACGCGTGACCTAGCTTTCAGCACAGATAAAGTATTCGGCACAGATTGGGACCCAGCGCACTCAATGTTGAATATCGCTGTCAACATATCAATATGTATCGCAGCAACTTAGTCAACGAGTGAAAAGTTTTGATCGAGTTATGTGTCACATATGTAAGTGTAAGTCACCGGTGTAAGTTCAAAACAATTTTGTAATCTGTTGATACCTTGTCGTAATTTTCTTATATTCTAGCGTATCAGTTGCATTCCCGGAATTTTGCATGACTTTAATTTCTTTGGTCAGCCATGATTAAGGAACAAGTTGCTTCTACCATATAATTATTCCAGGCTTGTCTTGTCAGGGGAAGTGAAAAATCATTGCCAATAACGCTTTGTAAATTGAAAGCATACTATGAATATTCTACCAAACAAGTAATGAAAAATTCACACCGACAACCCTGCCATTAATTCCTGAAAATGAGCTTTATGGATTAAAGTGTAATATATAATTGAAAATATTTTCAAAGAAACTAATAAGTTGTAAAATCACCATTTATTTCTTAATAACTACATTTAAGGACAATTTCGAAATTTTGCAAACATTTGAAAGGCGATATAATGTATATATAGGGTAAATGGATGTAATGTCAGCCTTAATTTCCCTAATTAGGACTCATACATAAAATCAGCAATCGACTAAATTTTCAAAAGCGACCAAATATGTACATTAGTCGTCCCAATGACGCGTTCATCTAGATAAAATTGATAAATAGCAGATTTTTAGCGATGGGCCCAATCTAAGATCCATAGGCCAACATTAAAGCCATTTCCCCTATGAGTCAACTTTAATTATCCAAATTCGTTTCAAAATCTGAGGTTGTACATCGGGTTGTATTGAAACTGTGTAAATCAGTGCCCATTTGATAGGGATGGACAGGTGGTTCAAAATGCTGCAGGTCCGTAGCTAAATGTACATAAACTCAACAGAGTTGACCAGGTTTCTATCCTTTATTTTTTGTGGTTCTACTAACGCAAACAAAAGAGGAGTAGCCCTTGCATAACTGGGAATAATAATACGGGTTTTGATCAGGGTAAAACTTAACAACGGTATTAGCACAGAGTATTAACAACCGGTAGTAACTAACGATTTTAAATTGGCTCACTACTTGACTAACCTATTGGTCCCAAAAATACGGCAAATCGATTAACGTACCCCATTCTAGTCAAAATTCTAGTACTACACTATGTTTGTTTTGATTCTCTATGCAAGTTTGACAGATAAAATGAGGGGTTAGTGGATTTTCCTACGTTTCGAGGGGTGAATCGATTAGCTTGGGACCGAAGATAGTACCAGAGCTGAGCCAAAAAGTTGAGCACGTTTCTTCGGGACTTTCTAGGACTAAGAGTTACCTATATCCTTGTTGTTATACGGTATGACCGCAACAACTTTCATATGGCGTTTGTTGCACTGTATTCGATGTGATGGTTGTCGAAAATCTGTCCTTGCATTTTTATTGCAAAGCGAATGTAGATCGATATTTATTTAAGTGCAGAATGTATCTATTTAAAATTATATTAATAATTATAATCGGTTTTCGGAGCAGCCTACCTTCCAAGTCCTGATTGAGTACTTGTCACTGAAGAAGTTTAGAAGTAGTGGACGAAAAACAAGTATCGATTACAATATAAGCAACTTTGTATAACTAAATTACTCAAACACTTAAAAATTTATTTTCAATTCTGTAAAATGTAATAACTAAAAAAAATTCGTGATGAATCCTATAGTGATATGAACGGGTGAACAAAAAAACGAACCATGATCAAATCGAAATTTCGCTGTATTTGCAGATGTAACTGATCATATTCAAATATAACTTGACACTCTCACTAAACTATAGAATCGAAACTTCCCTATTTATGGCGTAACACGTTTCTAAATGGTCGTAGTCCAATACCAGGACCAGCAGGTCTCCTTATCAAGCCTCGAAAGCGTGCAGGAAACCGTAAAAATGGAGCACGCCGTTCACGATTTATGGTAATAGATGCACACTGATCCGGTACGGCACGATGCAGACATTCCTCGTAGTTCGGATCTATGAGCTCTACGCAAAGAGAAAACCAAATTGTATGAATCTATTTTCAGTTTAGACTGCAAGCTTACGTTGACTCCGGTCAAGAGCAACAGCCGCTGTCACCGTCACTATCAAAACAACCACGACCAGCAGCTTCATTTCTTAAACTGATGACTCCGTCAGTTTAAGGTATCGTTTTCATTAAAATTGGTTGAGTCGAAAACGTTACTTTGCACAAGTTGGTACGTGAGTATATTTTGATAGTAGCCAACTTCAGACGTATGCGAAAAAACAAGCCACTACGCAATCTTGTTTGGTGTTTAGACTAGCTGGAACTATGTTTTATAGATTACGTACTATCATTTGTTTAAAGTCCAACATTGAGAAGGCATTGCGTCTGTAGGTGTTCGGTTGAATTTTAAAAAAGTTTGGGGAACTTTGGAGAAGTTGAGTAGACGTCAGGGTCAGATATCATTTTCATGGATATTTTCGCCCATTTTGAAAATATGATTATCAAAATTAACCATAATAAGGCCGTAACAACTCAAAAGTTTTTCTTTTGTTACTCGATGCTCGCACTAGTCCAGCAAGGGGAACAAAAAACAAAACCAAAAAAAAATTTAAAAAAAATCAAAATTCGTTTTACATCACATCTAAACCGAATACTTCAAGCGTTTACATTACTTTCCAAGCAATACCATTTGTTTCTAAGCGAGTAACAACAACCTTAGTGTGACTAATAGACGGTCTAAATTATGGAAAACGCACCGCATATAAAACTTCATTGTACCTTAAAAAGCGCAGAAGGTGGAGTCTCTTTGCAACTTATGTTTGTGGCATAAGGTGTTGCAAATAAGGTGCATGTAACATGATATTTGAATGACACAAGTTGTAAATGAGGTTTTAACTGACTTAACTTCAATGTTTCACTGAAATATTTAAAACAGTACTGTGATGTTTCCGAATACATGTAAATGACATTCAAGTTAACCACATAAATGCATTGGATATTTTTGTGAGGTGATGTGGAAAAAGCATACTGATGTTTTTATTTAGACTGCAAAATCAGAGATGACAATCGTAGAAAAAGTCATTTGAATAAAAGTATGAAATTAATTACCTTCAAATATTGATAACTAGTCCATTTTTTCAAACGCAACGCACGCTTCGATTAAATATACCGTGCCGATTCAAATTTCGGACACTTAAACTCGAATTTCGGACACTTTTAAAAGTTGATTATCTCGGTCGAATATGATCCACATGTCTTGTAAATTTTAAATTTTTTTGACTAGTGCCCTCCACGATCATCTAACATTATTACTTTGTTTCTAACTGGATGTAATATTTAATTAAAAATGAAAGTGTCCGAAATTTGAATCGTCCGAAATTTGAATCGGAACGGTATACGCCTTCAAAAACTTACAAATTGATGCCACCAATTCGCAGCTTAAAAATATGTCGAAATAAAAAATAGATCTCTAAAAAAATATTTATATTCAAACTATTGGAAAACATTACAGCTGTAATAAGTATTTCACGTTTTTATGTAAATAGGGTGTGAAACATGAATAAATTGAAAAATAAGTTTATTATGTTTATTTCTGGTGGATAACATATGGCTGCCAGTTTACCAACAGCATTCTAATTGTGCACATTTCGGGTAAACATGTTCAGTACAATTATATTAATATGTATGTGCGGTTGTGTTTGCGAATGTGATTAATTTTTGGTTTCATTCTAACCGAATGGAATTAGCATGATGATGAGTTTTTAAAACTCAAAATTATGTTTAAAAAAGTAATAATTAATGGGATGGTCAGTGGTCACTCTAAATAATGTACCCAGGCACTTTTTCTGCTCTCTAAGGCAAGGTAGCGCGCTGTTGTGAGTCAATGACCCACAAAATATTCTGACAAGCTGGTAGATGCCACACCCCATCACATCAGTGGGCAACTAAAACAGACTCCTATTTCATGAAGTGTCCAACCCGTAGCCGCAAACCTAAATTCTAATCAGCATAGTTAATTTAAAATAAATACTTTACAAGTAACAATCAATCAACTTTTTTAAACCAAATAAGCGTTTTATATGCAGTACCGATAAATCCTATTAATTTTAATTGTTTTAGCGGACAGAAAGTTTATTGAACGCAAAAGTGCTTAAAAATTAGTTTGAAGCAGTATTTTATGCATCTATTTAAATTTAAACATATTTTTTAAATAAAATAAATGTTATAAATTTTTATCGATTTTAAAAATCAATCAATCAATAAGTTAATAAATAAATAAAATAAAAACAAATTAAAAAAAGCCTCTAAACCAATTTGAATTAATGACTTTAACTCGCAAACCCCCACTGTCTATTACTGAAAAATGCTAAAACTTTCATAATTTCGTTGTTTTTGAACAGAATATTTTCATCTATCCATTGCAATAGAACCGCAAACTTCTCAAGTTTTGATGAGCATTGCAGTATTTAAAAAATCTTTTGATTCTGAAAATATTATGAACTGAAATAGTGTAAATTTTTGACATTGGGGGTTTGAAAATCAAACCAAAATTTACCGGTTCGATTTTTTTCAGGTGCGTTTTGATTTTTCTAATAGGAAGACATCCACAAATTATGTAAGGGTTTTTGAATGATTATTGAATCACCCTCCCGTCCTTGAAAGACTCTGTAAAATTTGCAGTTCGCAACCCTTCCCCGGAAAGTCTTTCTAAGATTTTAAAATTTTCAGTCGATCGGTAGATATCGATTTGGGTAAACTTTTACATGCATTTGCGCATTTAATGTATTTGGAGGTGTTTTGACATTAAATCGCTTAAGATAAAATTATGTTTTTCACCTACTAAATTTAATGTATGAAAATGTCAACCCTCCTCTCCCCCCATTCCGGTACTAAATTTGTGGATGATCCCAAATGTTGAAAAAGAAATAAATAATCGAAGAAAATCATTTTTTCCAAAGATTTCATAGAAAATTAGCATGTAACAATACGCTTTAAATCTCATCGAAGAAAGTTGGACTCCCAACAAAACTGAAAGGTTGATTTTCTGCGGCTTTTGAGTCCATCTTTGTGCAATGATGTCTGAAAAAAAAATGTATTTAACCGTCAATATTCTCTAAATAAAATGAGAAAACTTGAGCGGTTACGGATTCCGAATAAATATACCAGCTAGCTGCTGCGTATCATCAATTTCTGGTTAATACATAAATCCTTACTTTTTGACCCCTTGGTCGATTATAATATTACTATCCAATAATTAGTGAATGGGATCAATATTTCAACGCTTAGAGTTCATACTTCAAACCCTAAGGATTCAAACTCCCAGTTTATTGCGCGAAAATTAAAGCGATTTCATTACGTCGATTACACAAACCGTAAGACTTCTTTTCATAATCATCTAGTCATCATTCACTGATCTTTAAAAAAATAATTTACAATTATAAAACAAAGATTTCTATCGAAATTTTGACAAAATACAAATCAAAGCCTTCACCTGAACAACATTACACCATAAGAAATTAGAGTCAACCAAAATGGAGAACTCAATATAGTTCTTTAATGTCCTGCACCGATAACACATCAAAACGTCCTCTCATAACCATTAACAAGTGTAAAATTCTGAATTGATTTAATTTTTTAATGTTTGAAATATTTGTGAACATTCTCCATTATAGCAACATAATTTCGACCGGTAGTGTACGGTTCATCCAGATATAATCCAGTTCACTGAACTGTTGCAAACATGTTAAATAGTACGTTACAATAGCTATTTTTCAAGACATTATGAAAAGTTTACAACAAGTATTTTTTACGTTGCAGATGAGTGGATATTAAAATTAATGATTCATATTGAACTGCAAAACAACACCGCACTGATTTGTCAACATAACTGCACCATTACGTATTATCGATGGTATCAATGTTCCAGTTATGTTGAAAATAAGAAGCAAATGCGTAGTTTGAACAAACATAGAATTTGTTGAGAATGTGCGTGTTTTAAACGTCACTTGTCAGCATGCTTGGCATACACAGTTTTGGTCACGAACTGCTCATTAGCTAATAACTTTACAGAGAGTTGACGAAACATAGTTCTTTTTGAAGCAGTAGATAGACTAGAGCTTAAGCTTGTTATAGGTACATAAAAAAAGTAGATTTTAATTTTAATAATAAACTGTACACTGAAGTCTTTTTTTACACGGTTTTTTTTTACGCGGTTTTTTTTTTACACGGTTTTTCTTACACGGTTTTTTTTTTTTTTTTTTTTTTTTTTTTTTTTTTTTTTCAGGTTTCAGCATTATGAGCCACTTCTTCTGGCAATCCACCCGCTATTTGGTGCCGTTTCCTGTTCGCCAGCAGTTCCGACAAATACGAGCTCCGTCTCTAACGGATCCTCAACGGCCACATCTCCGTTCGGCGGTAATTCAGAGTTACATTTTCCTCGTGCGTGCAAAAATGTGCTGCCGAGACTCTCAACAAACCGTCTCCCGTCGCAACGAAAACAACATGTGACGAGAGAGAAAGAGACACGCGAGAATAAGATACGAGCGAGAAACAAATGCGACACCCAAAAATCCTGGCGTGCGTGAGGCTCGCGCTGATCTCATGTGCCTCATCTCATGTGCTAAGATTAATCCTATAACAGCAGAGCTCTAAGTTCTGGAAGGTGTAGGTAAACGAAATACAGGCTGTTGAAACTTGGTTGCTTTGACCGACATTTCATATGCGTTACCACAAACCATTCCTATTTTAGAGGAAAGGTAGCATATATTTGCAGTGCTTGAATTCTTGGAATCCTCTAACAGCCAAAACCATTAATTTGCCGGTCAACTAGAATATTCTTTGTTTATTTTTTTTTCGGTTCAACACTTAAATGCACTTGCATGACTAACATCTTTTGACACGTTATTTTCTAAATATGTAATGGAAAAAAATTCTACAAAAAGTGTATCAGTATTGTTTAGTACGGGGATTTGACCGTGGCAAGACGTTCACAAATTTCAACGTAATTTAACCATTCATCGGCAACACAACTGGTATGCATTGTTAGAAGGGATGTTACGTATTTTGAATAGATTATATCGGAATCCTACGAATGCAGCAATGTTATGATAAGTCAATGGGTCGAAGAATTTTATGCAGAACATTTTTTTTCTTGGTGTATTACCTTTACGCTTTCACTTTTACTTTGTTACCATTACGTTTTTTTTTTTCCTTTGGTTTGTTTTTTCCGTCGATCTTGTTTTCCGTGCTGAGCACCAATGCTACCGACGTGCCAAGGAGCCAGCTCCCACACCTGGACCCTACCTATCAACCCATCAACTCATGAACCGGGGACCAACGGCTTTACTTCCCATCCGAAGGAAGGCGTGATCAGAGATGTTGAACCCAGGCCTGCTGGGGTGAGAGGTAATCACGCTTACCACTACACCACCGGCGCCGTGTGCCATTACGTTAAAAATGTTCAGATTTTTTTTAACTTGCCTCATGTGATCGAGTATTCAGATAATTATATTGCCTTTGCATACCAACAGTGAGTATCGGTACCAATTCCACGACCACCAAGCGCCACCATCTACAACAAACGGTTGACCCGAAAGTCGTACAGCCATCGCTACAACCTACACCAGATAAACCAATCAAATCCTAGGGGGGGAGGTGGCTGTCAAATACGAACAATCGTCACCTACCTCGCATAACTCATTCCAAACGTAAACAAGCCATAAGAAACCTACAGGGTTTATTTACGTTTGGAACCAATTTCATTCAAGAATGATCAGTAAGTTGATTTGACAGCACGTCTTCCCCCCGATCAAATCACCATGTTTCCACCAGCATCGGCGCAGCACCGGAATATGATTCAAAATCTCGTCGCATCCGCTCGCTGGATTTCCAGATTGTATGGTTTAAATTTGGAAAATACCGTGTTGAAAGTTGATCTATCCATTTGAAACAATATGATATTCAAAAACTAAAGCACATTCTTAAGTCATCCTTTTTTTTAGCAACTCTCTAATTCAGATCAGAAGAACATCAGCCAATGCTGGTCTGTTTATACTTCCTGGCTGTCTAGGGAGCATATCTGAAAGAATATCTTGTTACATATGCATCAATAAAACAGCAAAAAAGGTTATCTTCCATTTAATTCCACTTAATTAATTTTGGTATCCATGACAGATACGTATTTCGACTACAATGTGCAGTCTTCATTAGTGCCATTCCCACTAAAGAACTTATCAAAATCTAACCCCTTAAGTACTCATCCCATAGGTAAAAAAGTCAAGATCATAGGTATAACTTTTTTTTACCTATTATTCATGGTGTATTTTCATAACATGAAAATACACTATGTTCATATTTTTTATTTTCATTTCGTATTTTTGATTTGTTCCCATGTGCGAAGTTCACTGAAGTTCGGTGAGCTTCTACAAAGTTTGGTGAACTATTAAAAAAATCTGCACTTCAAGAAAGCTTCCTGAATTTAAAAAAAGTTCCTTTAAGTTCCGCGAAGTTTCTTGAAGAACTACAAAATTCCTTGCAACTAGGATAGCAGTTCGTACCCGCACAACAAAAAAATAATTTTGGTATCGCATCAAAGTGGATGCACTGCAATCGTGTTAAAAGTATGGTGTAATATTACTTGTCAAAACGAAAAAAAAAATCAATCATACAGTGCATGAGCTGACAGTACACTGCTTTTACTGCATTTGTTTATTTTTGTGACCATAAAAATTACATGAGATTTTCGACAAGATTGAAGTGCATCCTCTTGGATTTTATTTTTTGCGGTGTGGTGTAGTGGTTGTAGATGCATTGTCAGACAGCACCAGTAAATCAACAGAGAAAGTGGTAGAGGTCCAGCATGAAGAGGTGGTGATCTTGGACGTGCACTCAGGAGGCCGAAAAAGCATGCACAAACGAAACCCAGCATCCTCGGCAGAAACGGTTTGCGGATCTGTCGAGATTCGATGCGTTGTAAACAAAAAAAAAGAAGGAAATTGATTTAGATCTCCATTTTAAAATTTGTTAAGTCCTTCGGCTCCGCAGAGCTTTCAAAGATATTGAGCCTACTAAAAAAACCTTTTGGAAAATATGGTTTTAAATTCAGAGTGTGACAAATATTTTGGATTCATCCTAAAATTTACAATCCAGTTTTCTTATTTCTCATCATATTTTCAGGTTGACTACTACTTGGGATGAACACACCATGCTTTTTTTCTAAATATATTAGAAATATTATCATATATATATATATATATTAGATAAATATTAGATTAGAAATATATTGGAACAGTTCTCAAATTTAAGTACATTTTTAATTAACTAGTGATGTTATCGGCTACAGCTCACACGAATCAATTTCAACAGCGAAGACATTTTTTTAAAGGGCCTTCTGAACTATTGGTTCTCTACCAGCTGGAAAATACCTATTATATTAAGATGGTTTCAATTTGATCAACCAAGCTCAATTGGTTTCAAATCAGGCTGATCAATCTCCCAAAAATTGAGCTATTTGATGGCGAACTCATTCTGCACTGGCTCTTTGAAGTTTATATGGGAATTGTTATGAGAAGTGTACTTTTTGTTCTCATCGTTCTAGCCCTACACCAAAATGATTTACGTAAAAAGTTGTCAATCGAAGACCCCCCTCCCCCCTCCCTACGTGAAATTTTCCCAGCAACAACTTTGTTGAAAACCACTTTTTAATTGAATGTCTAGAAAATTAGCTATTAATTTATTTCGAAGTTGATAACTTTCTGGAATGATTAATCGGCTGCTTTCAGGGCAACACTGCATCTTGCCCTTATGACATAATAGCCTGGATTGTTTTTCCTATTATTCCAACGTTGTCTGCTGAGTAGTAAATAGAGCATGTCAGAAGAACATCATCTTCCTAATCAATTAGTACTAATTATCCTAACGTTCAATTTTTCAATTCCCACATAAACTTCAAAGGGCCAAGTGCAGTATGAGCTCACATCCTAATGAGATCAAATTTTGTGAGAATGATCAGGAGCTGATTTTAAATCGTTTGAACTTGGTCGAGCGAAATCATGTACCATGAAAATTCAAAGCGCATGGATCGATAACAAATAACCCCGCCGGTAAATGATTTGTAATCGTTTAACTCATCTTCCGCTTGAAATACTTCTATAAAACCACAATCTCTTAACCCTCAAAAACTGAATACCATATGGTTCAGATCAATCAGCTGTACCAGCAACACTAGAGTGTGACAGGACTACTCGATCAACAGTCTCCGTTGTTTTCTTCATCACCAACCAGTCACTTTTAGCATGCACGCAGGACAAAGGTACGCTGCCGATCTCCCTGGAGCTCGCCGAGCTTAGCTCATGAGACACAGCACATGTGACACGAATGAGGCACGTAGGAATAAAAAAGAGACGCGAAATAATTCGTCTCGAAATGTACCAGGCACCCACGATCTGATTGAAAGCGTGTCTCAATCACGCGGGATGGATGCACGTGTACATTAACTCTGGGCGGTATCAACATATTTGCTTCCCCCAGCTCACGCAACAACCAATCCATCGTCACCTCAGGCTTCTCACTGTTCTATTTAGCCCTTTGGAACACCCGGTCGGTTGAGAGACTACGGCCATGCCAGCCGCTGTTGGCATCGTCTTAAGTCACCATCGTCCCCCGCCATCCGTAATCCTATCATCCTCGTCGTGGTCTTCCATTTCCTATGCAGATGTTAGTACATGCATTACGATTTCTCCGCTTTTGCTAATGTTGTCCAAAAATATTTTACAACATCAAAGTGACAAGACATATTTGAGCCATGGTAGACACTAAATGGTTACAACAAACCTTTACAGTGACTACTTGATTCAGTTAGTTGCAAAACGAAGTTTGAAAACTTATAGATTCATACGCTTAATTGGAACAAGATTGCAAATACGTTTTTCAACACATCTTGGTTCGCCAACTTTTTAGTAACATTTCGAAACAGTTGCTCAATAGGTACAAAAAACACACACTCTACTGCACCAAAGTTTTAAGAAACATAATGTTTTATGGAACTCTCATTCAACAAACACAACACAAGTTAGATTTGTGGCTCAAGTGTTTCATACAATATCACGTAGCATATAACTTCATACCAATTTGAGTGTAACATGTTTGCTCCTCCCAATTGAGGCATGATTTGACAGGTCATCAGAGCAGTACATTGAAACAGTTGAGTTTCATTATTGTGACCTAAAGTAAATGAAGCAACAAAGTTGAAACTTTGTCGTATCAAGATGTATTTCCTGTACCATTTAAGGGATTTCAGGGCAACTTAAATAAAAAAAATAAAAGAATTGAGATGTTTTCTGTGTTGCTTGGGAGACCTTGCGAAGATGCATATTTTGGGTATCGACACTCCAGTCGTCTCATTCTTACACATAGATTAACTAGGATAAGCAAGAAGATGTAAATGCTATATAAACCAAATAATTCAGAATACAAAACCAAAATGTATCGATCAGCAGTCAAACTCTCTTTACTGCGGTCCTTACTGGTAGATACTTTTATAAGTCTACCATAGTTTGGATACCGCATATTCAAAGAAAGCCCTTCTCCAATTAAAGTCTGCTCGTAAACCATGTCGCAAGTAAAATTGCAGGTTTTATCGCGGTTTTATAGCATTCTACAAGTCTAAATCATGGTGTACAGAATCCTCATAAAACCAAAATTGTTACTTGGGTTATGCTCAAACCTGCTACAAATGTTTGAATTTACATTTTAAACAGTCGTAGTTCTAGGTTAGTATTGGGTACCAATTACTCGTGGCTGGCTCGAGGCTAATGGGTAACAAATTTCGATTGGAAGGAGCTAGGTGGGAAACCGGATTCTGAAGCCTCCTTCAGAGACTACTCTCGGACGGTTGACCAAATTCTGGCTAGGCAGGGGCAAGTAGCACAGAAACAGGAGGATAATAAGACTGGGACACAATGGATGGAAGTTGTTTGGAAAGGAGGGGATGATCACATTAGACTCTAACATCAGACAAACAAAGGAATTCGTAGATCGCCTGATTGTAGGGAAGATCACGGGTTCCCAATCCATCTCTTACTTCACGGCAGGGTTGTCTACCTCGGGCCACTAGGGTATCCAACAGTCGTGCTCTGGAGGCATTACCCGGGCAATACCAAACTGCGTGATTGATGTCATCATAACCGGCTGTACACCTACATATATTGCTGTCAACGAGGTTTATTCTGTAGAGATATGCGTCTAGCGAGTAGTGGTTAGGCATAAGTCTTGCCATCACGTGAATGAAGCCCCGACTTACATCCAGACCTTTGAATCACGCTCTCGAAGAAACATTTGGAATAATGAAATGTAACCACCGCCCAAAAGAATTACTTATCCAATCGTTTTGCCAACTTAAAACAGAACTCTGACGTACTAATAGGAAAAAATCATCATGTGAAATTCTCCTATCATAAATCTCGCCTTGTTGTGCACCCACCTTTGCGAGAGAGTCTGCCTTCTGATTTCCTGGGATTGAGCAATGTGAGGGGACCCATACATAGGTAATCATATATGATCTTTCGACCAACACACTCATCTGCCCCCTTAACTTTGAAAGAAAATAAGATGAGTGCCTACCTTGTTTCATCGACCGAATAGCCTCAATCGAACTGAGACTATTCGAGAAGATGAAGTAATGGGCTATGGGCATATCGGGAATCATCCGCAATGCGAAGTTGAATGCTGCTAGCTCAGCAACATAAACGGAACAAGGTTCCTGAAGTTTCCGGAAGGCGGTTGAGTATTCATTGCAATTGACTTGTTGGTACTTTTCAGCAAAAATACGGGGAATTGAGATAGGTCGAAGTTGATCTAGAACTCCTTGAGTTGCCTGTTTCGTGGAGAGATCATAGTCAATGGAGGAACTGTAGTTAGTAAAGCATACACGAGGGGGGTTATAGCACGGAAGGCTAATAATAATTTGTATTTGTAATTTACAAGAAAAGGTTGTAAACTATGTGTCTGACACATAAAACCTGTCATTATTTCCTTTAGTGCGTCACAATCAGCGATTTTATGATTCATAAATTCGCGATTCAAAAGTAATAAATTCGCTGATTGTGAAACACTGAAAGCAAAATTGTGTGTCAAATACATACTTTTCAACCTCTTCTTGTACCTGATAAGACCAAAATATCTTTATAGCATACAATGATTCCTTAATTTTGAAAAACTTTTTGCTATAGGTAAGTGAGTAGAAGTAACCCTGGATCTTTTCATTATTATTCTTAGCCTAAGATCGCGCAAATCCGTCGATGTTTCAAAATATTAAAATATTGTCTGACTCTCATTGCTCATTGTACTCATTGAATGTGGTAGCTAGATAATCTTCATTCTAGGGCATTTAAGAGAAAAAAAAAGGCTATGGAAATTCTGGGATGATTCTAAGAAGATTTTTGAGAAAAGGCAATATAAATCTTATGAAGGGAGTTCCACTTATTTAAAAATTGAATATCAGGCCTCTACCTATTAAACCCGTAAAAAAAAACATATTGTAGTTTTTTCAAGCGATTTGTGAATTATTAGAATTTCACATGCACCCTTTGCCTCGCAACGAAATGGTAATTGTGATATATACCGAAAATTAAATTGTACATACCATGTGTTTAAATCACTAATTTTCATTTTTGTTTGTTATTATTCGAAGAAATCGGTGGATTCTGATGCCGTTAATACAACAGAAAATCAAAAACTATTGAAATGACACGTGTATCACTTTGGCTCGCAACGGTTCACATGAACCTAATATATCTACTCATTTATTTCATTGGTGGTGGTGGTGGTGGTGCTAGCGGTGGTGCTAGCGGTGGTCGAAACAGCGGATTAAGGGGTAGTGGGAAGCGCAGCAAGGGGAACATCAAGGGATGACCTGGCATCGGCATTGGGAATGGTCTAATCCACGGCAGAAATGGCCTTGGAGAACGCTGCACTCGCTTTTTGGGACAGCTGGAACACTCACTTGGTGGAATGCACGGTCCCGTAGAGCTACCACGCACGAAGCCTTCCTTGCAGAAGCATCCTGAGACGCACTCGTCACTGCAAGCATCATCGATATCCAGGTTCTGGCATGTTTTCGGACAAGCCGTGCCACACTCCAGGTACTCTTCGTTGAGATCGTTGCATGCTGGAGGGGAAGCAATATAGAAAGCGAGCTGTAATTAATTCAAGATTCAACGGTAATCAATACGTTGGCTTACGTTCACAGGAGCGAACCACCCACGCAACGCTTGAGCTTATGATTAGGAAAAGCACTGTCGATTTCATTACGAGGAACGGTACGAAATTATGTGTGAATTACTCGGAGGTCAACATAGAAATGCTGTGGGTAGAAAAATCCGAGAGTTTCTCAATGTGAATGACTATTTGCAGTGTCAATCACGATACGTGAGATAATTCAGGATGTGCAATTTTTTTGTAAGAGGAATGACTATCAAGTGGAACGATTGAACAAAGCCTCGTATGAGCAATTATTTGCTTCTTCGGAATGCATGGATGAGTACAGTTCAGACAATTATCGGTCCATTTTCAAAAGACCCATTAACTTTATTGGAAAACATCTCAGGTTCAATGCGCTACCTTTTAGGTTGTGGTTCTAAATAGAATCATCTTCTTTTTGTTCGTTAGTGACTTGAAGCTCGTGGAACTATTCAGCTGTTGTAAATTAGCTAGTGGAAAGGGGGCTCCTCTCTGCGGAGAGCGTGGCCCATACAAACCGTGTGTATGTACTCCATATTTGGGGTGGCTACGCATCGTCCTTATGGCAGCGTGGGACTCAGAACAGAGCTGTACACGATGGTCCTCCAGCAAGACAGGGGATTTGGGCAGTCCCAACAAGTTGCCCATCGAAAGCCAATGTTGCAAATAATACAGAATTATTTACGGGTCGAAGGAGGCGACATTTGTGTACAGCAAAAGACACTCAGATTTGTTTTCAAAAAGCTCATCACATAGTTGGCCATTTTGGCCCAGACCTAACCTGAATTAGGGCTGAGCAGATATCGATTATCGATAAAAACGATAATATCGGTTCATATTTATCGATACTAAATGCGATATCTTTCAAGCCGATATCGTTACAATATCAACGTCATATCGGTATTTTGGGAAATTGAGAATAGCAAACGACGCGTTTAGCTGGAGCCTCAAGTGAAATTCCATCAGGGAAGGATGGTCTCAAACGCACCCCTGAGGTAAATAACCCCACGCTGTTTTTCATAGCTTTCGATTGTCAGTTCGGGGATTTAATAAGCAGCATTGCTTGTTCAGTACTTGGTTCATAAAATCTCAGAATTGTTTATGGGAATGTAACGAAAAACCGCGTGGGGACATTTTACCCCAGGGGAGATTATGGATTGTTCTACCATACTAGGAGGATATAATTAATTCGATTCTGGCAATTCACAAGACTGTCATGAAGCCTTGTCCTCTTCTGGCAATATTGAAACTAATGTTCTGTCCGACAACAACTCAGCAGCACGAGACTCCTTGAACTGGGTCTCAGAGTCGGAGGGGCTACGCTTAAAGTGAACCCTACACGATAGCTTTTATTGACAATAATTGTATTGTCAATACATTAAATATTGACGTCAATACATCGGTATTGACAATATTTCTGTATTCACATCATCAATATTAATGTCAATAATTCCCCTTCGCGTCAATATATTGATACGTGTGGGGTTCGCTTAAGAAAAGACACTAAAGCTTTCAAAAACACTGTATTTTTTCCAACTAACGATAGTGTGGGTTTTGTGGTGATGTGAACGATATTCTGGCACATACCCTTGACGACGATGGCAACTACGACGACTGCAGTCCAGCGAGCGCTCGCTGTGGTTCCGGAATGATTCTGTCGATGTCGGACGATTAACGGCCGATCTTGTCGGCAAGATGGCGGTACCACCGTTCGGTGAGATTCCTGGAACAATTCCGGCAATGGCGAATGAAGCAATGCTGACCGAACATCGGCTGTAGTGCGATGGCGGGTTGATTTTATCGGGGCTGGTATAGCGGTTTGTGGAGATGGTTCCGATGCACAGGCGCTTCCTTCCGACGAAGCCGGTCGACGACGGCGATGCCGCCCTCTGTCGAACCGGGAAGGGAAATTCTCCTTGGCGTTTAGGGCCTTCAGCCCGAGAACGATGTCCTTTGCGTTTAGGTCAAGGTAACTAAATGTCACCTAGACCGTAGCGTGCAATGGTGGTCCTTGACTCGCCAACCAGAAAGCAATTTGATTGATTGAAAAAGGTACTAGCGAGGAGGTAACATCCACTAGGGCGGTTCTTCGACCAATTTCGAGGAAGAATTAGTCTTTACCTGAATCAGCTGAATTCAAGAGCAAATTTTCATTACGTCGAATGTAACAAAGGTAAACAAAGTCGAGCTATCAGTGTCAATCGATTCTACTGCTATTACACTATATACTGTCCGAATATAGGATCAAATCCCATTTTTAAATTTATTTACCAGTCAAATTGCTTTTTGACGTAATCACCTTCCGATCAAAATAGTTTTCGATGTTACTTAAGTCACCCAATTTCTATGGAGATGCCGTTTGACTTAAGTAACAGCGCTGAGAAACCCGTGAAAAGTATACGTTCGTCGTTTCGCTTTCTCATTATTAAAGTGAATAAATCGATCTGTTTGTTGCTAAGATGATTTCGGTGGTCCTAAAATGATGAATGGGCTGCACGTAAGGAGACGTAATTGATAATTCTCCCGAATATCCTGGTAAATACACTTTGACTTAAGTAACAATAGGGGCCACCAAACGACGTATAATAACTTTTGACTCAAAAACCAGTATTTTTTAGCATGAAAGCTAGCGATTCGCATTTGTATGATTAAAACCCTGCTAAATATGTTAAACATTGCTATCACTATGAGATTATATGTGTTTACTTGAAAATAGGAATAACTTTTCGGTCATCAAAACAAAACTTTATTTTTCTCGGATTGGTGCGGATGTTACTTACGACATAATGCAAATTTGCTCTTGAATTGGTGATTTACACTTCACCTTGATTCACTACTCGTACTTAGTATTCTGATAAAATATACTCTACAGACACTTCTGGTCTGCACGCTCGCCTGAGATAAAGTGAACGATGGTCGTTCTTTAACCATCGCAGAACCCTTCAGCTCATCACCCGTGACTCCGTGTCACCATTTTGCCGTGGCCATGCACGCCTTACTCAGCAGTCGGTCGTTAAGCATGGCAGTATCGTCTACCCAGAGGGTTTCACCGCAAGTGTTATACAAATTTACCGTTCCGATTCAAATTTCAGACGATTAAAATTTCGGACACTTTCATTTTTAATTAAATATTACATACAGTTAGAAACAAAGTAATAATGTTAGATGATCGTGGAGGGCACTAGTCAAAATAATTTAAAATTTACAAGACATGTGGATCATATTCGACCGAGATAATCAACTTTTAAAAGTGTCCGAAATTCGAGTTTAAGTGTCCGAAATTTGAATCGGCACGGTACTTGAATGCTCGATCACATGGTGCATATTTATAATATTGTATTGGACCTTTGTAACAGAACGGTTACAATATCTGAGAGAACGTATTTTTCGAAAGCAAGTAATATATTTTGCGATTTCAGGACCAGCCTGGACCAGGATCACGATCATAGTAAGCGTGGATTCGACAAAAGCATCGTTAAGTGGATTAATGAGATGCTTTCTAAAAGAGAAATCTCAGCAAATCTTGGAAGCTCATCCATAACAGTTAGAGCTGTAAAAGGGTGTCCTCAAGGAGGTGTGCTTTCACATCTTTTATGGTCTTTAATTGTTGATGAACTTCTCAAAAACTTAGAAGCAAAGGGCTTCGAGATAATTGGCTTTGCTGATGACATAGTCATAATAGTACGAGGAAAATTTGATAATATCATTTCAAATAGAATGCAAACTGCTTTAAATTATGTTTCGTCGTGGTGCGCTAAAGAAGGGTTGAATATAAACCCTTCTAAGACCACTATTGTACCGTTCACACGGAAAAAGAAATTTTCTATAAATAACTTAAAATTGAAAGAAACCTCTTTAGAACTTTCACGAACAGTCAAGTATCTGGGAGTCATTCTTGACAGTAAACTTAAATGGAACTCACATATAGAGCAGGTTGTTAATAAGGCAATAAATGCTCTTTGGATAAGTAAAAAAAAAACATTTGGTAGGAAATGGGGCATAAAACCAAAAATGATCCACTGGATTTATTTGACGATTTTAAGACCCACAATATTCTACGCATCATTAGTTTGGTGGCCGAAAACTAATGAAAAATGGCTCAGAAGAAGCTGGGGAGAGGAGTATTTCACTAGATGCTCTACTTTATCTGATTCCGTTGCATCAATTTATCCAATTAGAAGCTGAAAGGAGCGCTTTAAGGATTCAACGAACAAAGTACTTCCTTGGAGGTGATCTTACTGGACACTTTAGCATTTTAAAAATGTTTGATATTGATTCTCTTGTATTAAAAAATGAAGACTGGATGGAGAAAAAACATAATTTCGATCGTTTATACAATGCATCAGAATTTGATCGTAATGTTTGGGAAAGTGGGGGACCAAACATCCGTCCAGGTTCAACTGTTTTTTTTATACAGACGGTTCAAGATTGAACAACCGTGTGGGAGCAGGGGTAACTGGTCCAGGGATTGATATCTCAATATCCATGGGTTACTGGCCAACCGTGTTCCAAGCAGAAATTCAAGCAATTCTTGAATGCTCTGTAATATGCTTGCGCAGGAATTATAAACATTCGAATATCTGCATTATGTCTGCATTAAATGCTTTAAAAATCAGCAACATGCAATTCCAAACTCGTATGGGAATGTGCAATGTCACTTCAGAAATTGGCCTGTCAAAACCAAGTAAACTTATATTGGGTTCCTGGCCACTGTGGAATTGAAGGGAATGAAATAGCCGATACGTTAGCCAGGCTAGGATCATCACAGCAATTCATAGGACCAGAACCATTCTGTGGAGTTTCTACTTGTTCTCTTAAAATGGAGTTCAAGAAATGGAAAAAAATGAAAGTGGAGACCAATTGGAACAACACTTCCATTGCTAGGCAGTCGAAACGGTTCATAATTCCGAACATTTCAATGACTAGCAAAATTCTTGAATTATCAAAGAAAGATCTCAGTGTCTATACTGGTTTGATAACAGGACATTGTCCATGTAAATATCATTTGAAGCTAATAGGAAAACTTCAAGAGGATATGTGTCGATTCTGTGGTATAGAAAAGGAAGACTCTGAACACCTGCTATGCTCTTGTGCAGCAATCTTCAATAAAAGGCGTATTTTTCTGGATAAGGGGCTGGCAGAACCCTTTGATATTTGGAATGCAGGTCCCAGTAAAGTAGTACATTTCATTCGAAATGTAATACCTGGCTGGGAAAATGCTTTTGGTCAGTCTATGTCGGTCGCTTCACAAAATAGTGATACGACATAACTGATAAAGCAATATAAAAACGGGGAATATCACAATAGATCAAAGTAATGGTCGCAGTGATGAATACACCCAACAAGGAAAAAAAGCCTTGCCATAATAGGTCATATTATTGGTCGCAGTGGAAATTTATCCAACAGGAAAACAAAATAACAAGTTACCTTGACGCCTTTTGATTGAATAACATTTCCAGAGTTTCAACACCCAGTAAAATTTTCAAACTACGTCTGCTTCACACTTAAACAGAGACCCTGAGTTCGGTGATTCTAAAAATTAAAGATGTTTCGGTATTTTCTCACTTTATTGCTGAAAACTGTAAATGAAATGACCGAATTTCGATAATTTCATTTTAATTTAACGAAAATGGCAAACATTCTTACCGACAGGTCTGCAAATCACTGACTTCGGTGAAGTATCAGTAACGGTCTCGGTAAACGTCAAACGTGATTTTCGATCGACTTTTCAAACGTTCGTGTTTGTGATAAATAAAAAAAGGTAAAATTATGGACGTTGTTATGCAACACCAAGATGAGCGAATCGTAGATATTTTCCGTAAGTAATTAATTTTCGTTGTCTAAATGAATACCGATTACAGATGACCGATGTTGTTGCTTGTTTTTTTTTTCTATCGGTCCAAGTTCCATTCCTGTTGGTGATGATCTGAAAACAGCAGTTGGAATCTTCATCCAATGCATCCCTGTTTCCAGTGTAGTGACGAATCCTTCCGACAAAAACTAGTTTTTGTTCATTGGTGGAGAATTTGCAACACTAACACATTGATCACAGCGGTGATTTTTTCTAAATGTGTTGGAATACCACCCAAGGTTGTGTTTTGATGTAAAACTACGCCTGTGATTTCTACATGGGGTACAGTTTGTGAAAACCGAAAATAAAACTTGTAACAAAATTATGAAAGATTTTGAACGTTAATAACTCATCTGCCCCATGGACCAATTTCCGCAACACTGTCATCAGAGAGTTGTTAGTAGACGAAACAAGTCGAAGTGGCATTCGCCTCCAATCTTCGGGCGTGTGTGAATAGGAAGGATGCAATTGCGTAACATTTTGCACAATCATCGCCATATTCAGAACCACACGCCCCCCACGACCCCACAAAATGCTCTCCAGAGTCGCAATCTTCCGGATTGGTTCTGTAACGACGTTCTGTTTCGTTAATAACTCGACGGCAAACACATTCATTGATACGTTTGTTGTTCGGGTTGTAGAAGAGTGTTGCAGAAATAGTGTGAAATAGGTTACTGAAGCCATGGTTATCAAAAGAGGAAATCGATGAAGAGAATTGACCTTCATCCCTCTGCTTCTAAGCCCCTTAATTCAGACGTCGTCATAGCAATGAAAACTAGCATCGCACTGTTTTTTGGGTCCTTGAGTAACAATTGCTGGTTGCAATTCTGCTGTTCGATATTTTCGAAGGACCACCAAAAAACATGAAATTACACTATTTTCTAGGGATGCTTAAAAATCTAATTATTCGATTTACGATTAATCGTAAAGATTTTTCCGACTATTCGATTAAATATTTGTAGAATTTCCAATTATTCGAGCGAATAACCGACATCCCTTCTTATTTCTACTCGTTTTATTAAGCGCAGTTGAGTACTAATTTATCTGAACAGGCATAGAGAAGAACCATGACGTGAAACAGGATCGAAAAAAATGTTAAGCGTCTTTCTGCTAAAGGCTAAGATTTACCAACAACTTGTAGAGAGAAGGAGTTTAACGAGAAAAACTAAAAAGGGGAGGAGCTTTAGCTAGGTGGACACTGATAATCTGCGGCATTCCAACCTGTCGCAGACACCAGACATGTCGAGACTCTTGCGAGTGCCCAATCATTGAACCGAAGAATACGGGATTGTCCGGTCCGATTTGCAGATCCAGCTGCCGTCATCATCATCTTGCAAAGACTTTAAGCCTGTACTACCATCGGCCCTTTTCAGAGCCACCAAGATTTTTAAAAAGAGTTAAATTTTTGAACATGTCCCAACTAAAATTCATATCAAAAGGCTCTTTTCAGGGCAATCTAAGTCATACTAAAGAGTATAAAACCCCGCTCAAATTCAGATTCCTACACAAAACACAAGCTCCGGTTGCAGTTAACTCTTCGACTACCACACCTAAATCACACTTTTCACTATTTTTGTAATATCTTCGGTAAATTTTCATGTATTTTTGATGTTGTTATCTTGTTGGAAAGGGTATTAATTTTCCTTTATGATGGTTTGATTGAGCATAGCACACAATGACGAGTTTGATAGTTAATCAATCTTTTGGTTTTTCAGTTTTTGTCGAGTCAGTAGACATGTCGTTTCAGCAAGTTGAAGTTGATCGGTTTGTCCTTTTATATTTTTCCTGAAAGCCTATAAAAGTATCTAATAGAATGCACCATGCACACATTTTTAATTGCCCTACCTTCCGAAAATTTTGTTATAATTTGGTAATCCTGATTTTATGAAGCTATGACACAATCAGGGAGCGTGACTAACAAGCTAATGAAAAGATTAGGATGTGACCTATCTAACGGTATTAAAACATTTGAAAACGGATCAATAGCGACTGAGATACATCATTTTGAAAAAATTGTCGACTCCATTTTCAGTGTGGTGCCCGAATAACATTTCCCAAGTAACAATTCTGCAATCATTTGGCATTTATGATGGTTTTATAATGGCAATGAATAATCCATTTAGTTTCAATACCGCATTTCACAGTGTAAAACGTTCATGCTTAGTAGTTCACCTTTTCGCTGTTTTAAAAACCTTTTACAGTCTGGCGAGAGGTCAAAAACTATCTTGTTTTAACATTAAATTTAAAGTAGTTATAGTGAATAAAAACCAAATTTATGACAAGGATATCTCGAAGGATAAACGAAGTTGGAGGAAAAATTCAAGCGATGCTAACGACCGAAAGAAAGTCGATTTCAGTAAAATTTAGTTCTTTAGAAGAACCAGCACGTCCAGCGGAACGGGTACCATCAACGACTGAGCATCTGATGGAGAAGAGGGAAGTGAGCTGGTCCTCAAATTCATAAAACATTGTGAAAACAGTCTGAAAACAGACCAGCCTTCTCCAGACCTTGCGAATAGATGAATATCGGAATAACTGGCGTCAGTACCGACATAGTTGGTTTCCGATCCATAGCTGCAATTTTATTCGGTCAAAGGGCCATCACTTGGAAAAAAAAATCATTCAACCGTATATACCTGCATCGTTTGATGGTGCACTTTCAGAACCATCCGGAAGAAGGGGATCTTTTCGGGAATGATCGAGGTTACAGCTGTGCGAAATGCGAAATCGCACAGCGCAATTATCGAAAGATAAACAAACTTTGACGTTTAACATTTTGTAGGCAACATTGCCGCCATAAATGCTGCCATAAATCTGAACTGGTTAGGATCAAGCAAAATGGCTTGATCAGTCTACAAGTTTTCTTCATAAAAGCCATTTAAAAACCTTATGAATTTGTAAGGATTTCTTGAAAGCAAAATAACTTTTTCACAAATGGCCCATGAAAATCAACTTTTATGCCTCCTCCATATTACAATTATTTTGTTTGTTTTTTACAATCTTCGATTTTCAATCTCCTTCAATTTCCTTCGATATAGCTTTATTTTAGTTAATTTAGCAATGAGAAAATATTTAGAATTCAAAAATCATGAGAAATAAAAATTTCGGCTAAGCTTAATGATCGTTTTGAAGAATATATTTTTTTCCTAATGTTAAATAATTAGTAAAATCGATGTTTTCCGTGGGCGGACTCAAGTTTTGCGATGTTTTCACCTAAATTTCACTTTCATTTTTATATGGCACCTAAAACTAGGCCACTTCATGAGAACAATTTTTTAATTTTGGAAATTCGGCAGGATTTTTATACCAACAGTTTTTATTTTAATTATTTTGATAAGGTCGGATGGTACTCATGAATCCTTTTTATCTTGATTGTTGTTTTTCTAGTGATAATGGTTTTAATGGTTGCCAAATAGCTTTTATTGTAGCTTAAATACGGCTTTGAAATGAATCTCAATGCGTTTTTCGTACAACCATTTTGCAGTAAATCAATCTTGAAGAGCTTCGAAAATATACCCTTCAGAACCTTCTCCAGAGTGGACCAACTAGACAGGTTCTAGCATCAATGAGGTTTTGGTTGATGCATCAATGGCAAAGCAGTCTTGACCAGGGTTTTATGAATGTTGTTTGATAGTAGCTTTGTAGTATTTCATAAAACACAAAATGTTACTTGGGTTATTATAAAAGACCACGTAGTTCTACGTCACCATTGTGTACAACCCCATAGGGCCGCCCCTTTTTTTTAATTTTCCCAATGCCACCAACTGAAAGCAATTGAACTGTACTTAATTTTTTTTTATAATTTTGGGATTTTAGAAAATGTTTAAGATACTAAGGCTTGGATAGATACTGAAATTTTGGACATTTCAATATAGTGAAGAAAATTTGGATTGGGATAAGAATTTCAGTTGATGGTCTTCTGAAGAGAGTTTATAAGGAATTCTTGAGCGAGTATATAACCAATTCTGAAGCTTCATTAAAGGAAAACTATGGAGAAACCTTAAAGAATAGAGCACTGAGGTTAGCTCTGCAGAAATTCTAGAGAGGAATTAAATTTGTATAAGAGTTTCATGGAATTTCAGGAGACAATTCAAAGGAGTATTCTTAGAAAATGCTAAAGATAGTCCCCACGAAAGTCCCACGCAATCATGAAAGAAGAGTTTCAAGGGAATTCCGAGAAGAGTTCCAATAGAACTTGGAAAAATGTACCAAGAAAATCCTAAATTTCATAGATTTTGTTTGTCATATATTCTAAGATAATTTGGACCAGAAGTTCTAAAGAAATTATAGGAGATTTCGAAGACAATTATGAGAAGAATTTCAGGACCAGAGAATCAAAAATATGTCAAAATTATAAAACAATAATTGTCAGTAACGGCTTAAATAATAATAATTATAATAATAATATCATTCAATGAAAACACGAAAAAGGGTTTGTAAGAATAACTTTTTTTCCGGTAAAAGTGCCCATTAGACTGATGCAAATGCAATTTTTTCGCTCCACAGTGTTCAAATTGTTTCAAATTGGGTCCTAAATAGCCTCCGGAAGTTTAAACTCATTTGGTAAGAAACTGACTTGGCACAAACCATTTGAAGTTTATATGGAAATTACTATGGAAAAACCAAACTTTTTGTTCATTGTCTTCTACTTTTTTTCCATATTGAACTGTTAACAAGTTCTATTGCTGCACTTATGGGATTTTTTATCAGCTACAACTTTGCGACCGTTTTTCAGCCAAACGTCAAATTAAATAGTTATTAATTGTTTAAGAGATTGATAATCTTATGGCAAGATTAAGCAACTGTATTGTGGGCAACACTGTATTCTGCAGTGTGACATAGTAGCCATGATTTTTGTCCTCTCTTCTACGCACCATAAACACCAATGTTGCCTGCTGTGATTGAGCATAATCTCATAAGACATCAGTGACTTGAATCATTCATAATTTTTGTTCCTTACATTTGATCAAAAAGTGGTCTTCAACAAAGTTGTAGCTGAGAAAATTTTCAACAAGCTCAGCAATCATTCTTTAAATTAGAGTGAACTGGTGAATTTTTAGATTGATATGAACCGAAATTATGGTTTCCCCATAGTAATTTCCATATAAACTTCAAATGGTTTGTGCCAATTCAGGTTCTTACTAAAGGAGTTCAAATTATGAGAGGATAATCAGGATCCAATTTGGAACAGTTTGAGCACTGTGGAGCGAAAATTTCAAATTTTGCATAAGTCTAGTGCCCATCTTCGGAAGTATGAACGACTACACTGAGGAAAATATAAATACGCTTCTCACAGTCACCATCGTATGAACGTATGAAAATCTGATTCCAAACGACTTTCATACGCTTCGTATGAATTCATATCATACATATATACATTATTGTTTAATACAATCTGTGGTGCCGTGTGCCAAGACAACGGTTGCAGAAATACACTACCTTACAAAAGGAGCCAAGAGAGGCAGTGTATTTCTGCGTAGAACTACACTACATTGACTATGGTAAGTTCTGAATCGGGATCGAGAAAGGATAAATAAACACAAAGAGAACGGAGTACAAGGTGGCCATCAATTCCCGGATTATTCCGGAACACGAGAATCGGAGACGTTCCCTGAGGGTTCCACAATTGGCGACGAGGATGGGATTTCCTATTAAAGGGTGTCCACGATGAAATTGCCACACACAAAATTGATTCGGAAAATTCGAGTTTTCATCCGATTGCCATCACATTTTCAGGGATTGAGAAATAACTATTAAACTTCATTTTACCATTTTACTCGTATTTTATTTACAGTCCATACGCAAATGCCCGCACCTTGGCCTTAACCCCGGCCATAAGATTCTGCACAACCTGTGAATCAACCGTTTTTTGCATGTAAACCCATACTTTCTTCAGTTCCTCGACTGTCTCCACTACCTTAGGTCGTTTAAGAAGGTGCTGCTTCATAATCGCCCAGTACTTCTCGATGGGGCGGAGCTCCGGAGTGTTGGGAGGGTTGAACATTTTCGGCACGAAATTGACCTTATTGTCCGCATACCACTTCAGCACGTCCTTGGAGTAGTGGCATGAGGCCAAATCCGGCCAGAAGATTGTTGGGATGTTGTGGGCCTTCAGGAGAGGAAGCAGCCGCTTCTGGAGGCACTCTTTTATGTACACCTGTCCGTTCATCGTGTCCTGGGTCACGAAAGGTGCACTCCGCTTCCCGCACGTGCAGATGGCTTGCCAAACCAGGAATTTCTTCGCAAATTTGGACATCTTCTGAGTGCGGACCTGCTCCGGAACGCTAAACTTATCCTTGGCCGTGAAAAACAGGTTGCCGGGGATCTGTTTGAAGTCGGCCTTCACATATGTTTCGTCGTTAATGATGCAGCATTCAACTTTCGTCAGCATGTTGAGGTACAACTTCCTGGCACGGGTTTTGGCGGACTTGTTCTGCTTCTCGTCGCGATTAGGGGCCTTTTGTACCTTGAACGTTCGAAGCCCAGCCTTAGTTTTGGCCTTCTGGACAAAACTTCGGCTTAGGTGCAGCTTCTTAGCCACATCCCTAACGGAGGCGTTCGGATTTCGGTTGAAGGCCCCAACTACGCGGTTGTGATTTTTGGTGTTGTACGGAATACTTTTTCCTTCACTTCTGGGCTTCCGATCGGTGGTCAACCGTTCCTCGAACCGCTTAATCACTCGCGACACCGTGGAATTCGTGATTCCCAACGTTTTAGCGATGGAACGATGCGAGAGATCCTTGTTCTCGTGATGAATGCGCAAGATTTTATCACGCACGAGCTGTTCTTTCGACTCCATTTCCGCGAGTTTTGATCACAGGACTTTAAAACTTGCAGGATGTAAATAATGCACTATGAACTAAATCCACCCAAATTTTCATTAAATTCTACCCAACGGTTAAAAAGTTAGAGCAATTTCATAGTTTGGCAATTTCATCGTGGACACCCTTTACTATCACATTTGACAATGCTCGTCAGTTTGTAAGCGCGAAATTTGAAAATTACTGTCAGGAGCATGGAATCTCACTAAACCATTCTACGCCATACTGGCCGCAAGAGAACGGCCTGGTAGAACACCAGAACCGTTCGTTACTAAAACGGCTTCAAATTAGTCACGCGCTAGGCCGAAACTGGCAGACTGATTTAATGGATTACATGATGATGTATTATACCTCACCTCATTCCGTAACCGGAAAGACCCCAACGGATTTATGTTTTGGTAGAACAATCCGTTCAAAGATCCCATCACTGTACCATATCGAATCAGCTGCTCCGACCAACGAAGTAACGGATAGAGATCGAATTTCAAAACAAGTACACGGTAACCGCAAAATACCCAATAATGACTATAAAAGACTCGATATTGACTACGAAGTAAGCATTTTCCAGGGAGACTGGGACTACCCATTAAATTAGTAAAAAGATTACCCATTTATGAGTATTTGATACTCATAAATGAATACTTACTACTCATTTTTGTAGTTGTAATTATTCATAAATGGGTAAAATTTTACTCATTTAATGGGTAGTCCCAGTTTCTCTCGAAAATGCTTACTTTGTAGTCAGATAGTAGATCTGGTCACCCAGAACTTGCTGTTCAAGGACCTACCCTGATCGTTGCCAAATCTCCGGAAAAATCACTGATGACTTCTGTAAATTCTAGAACGCGTCGAGAAGTAAAACTCCCATCAAAGTTTAAGGACTTTGTCATCGTTGATTAGATTTCGCATCTCCTAGAGAAAACGAGATGTGGTGCCGTGTGCCAAGACAACGGTTGCAGAAATACACTACCTTACAAAAGGAGCCTACAAACCTACACTACATCGACTATGGTAAGTTCTGAATCGGGATCGAGAGAGGATAAATAAACACGAAGAGAACGGAGAACAAGGTGTCCATCAATTTCCGGATTATTCCGGAACACGAGAATCGGAGACGTTCCCTGAGGGTTCCACACAGTCAAAGATGTACGAAAATCGGGTGAAGTACAAACGGTCATCGTATGATGTTTGCAAACAATATTTAATGAGTACAAAACCATTAGAGGATCGTATGAAACGTTTCCTAACAGAAACCAATATGGCGGACCAAACCGTAAAATAATGTCAGTTTGGTGGACGTTAACAAAACCTATGGCAACTTTATGCTGACAAGTAAGTATGTTTTGCACGTTATGATTATCTACATTCAGGTATTATTGATTTGCAGCTAGCAGCTGTACCATCACAATATACAACTTTGTCGGCTTCAGGATGTAGGAGATGTCAACCACTGGCCACTCCCGGGTCTATTCTGGCAGATAAAGTACATCGATGAGTAGCTGAAGCGGGTCCCGAGTCCGGTTAAGGCAGTTGTTGTGACTTCTATTCAATAAAATTGTTTGATTAGTAGATTTTATGTTCTTTTATTTATCATAAAAATAAGATTTTTTTTAAATTATTTCCAACAATCATGTTTGTTAGGAAAATTATTCTTAATTTTTTAAACGTTTCTGTTTTCAGTGTAGGAATAAAATTAACAATTTCTCACATATTTTTTTACAGATCATGCTTGAGCAACATTAATTTGTCATTTGTAGAAAAGAGATGAAAAAAGTTCCGCCTTATTCAATTAGTACAAAAGTTACTGAAGTAGGCAAAATCTTTACGCCACCCGTAATGTTTAATTGAAATCTAAGAAGGTGCTGCAAATTCCACAGTCGAGTTGGCGTGTAATTCCCCAACTGTTTATGAACAAACTAACTGGTTTCTCAAATTGAATGCTGAAGACAGATATTCCAGGAAACTGAAAAACCGGAAACAAATAGATGACGCACGTACCAGTAGCGTTTATCTTCATCATATAGAACATTTGCAATACGTTGTACCACAGACAAACAGACATAACACTCGCAAGTTGTTCGTCGAACAAGCATTTTACGGACAATTAAAACGTATCGTAGTTAGTAGTACCGCCATCTGTGGCGCGCATAGTCAATTCGCTTGCGTTTGACGTTTACACACTACCGCCATCTGTTCAGTGTAGTGCCCGCCACAGTGTACTCAACAGATAGCGGTAATGTTTTAGTTAGGATGTTTTACAGTGAGAAATATTCAATGTGTTATGTCTGTTTGTCTGTGGTTGTACTTTAGAACACCAAAAAAAACGAAAAAGGCGCAAATGCACGTATAGGCTGGAATTATTTCCTTTTGACAAGAGCTATAAAGCATCTTGCTAACAATTTCTGGTAACAAGTTTAAAAATGAGGTTGGTAGTTCTAAGCATTCTCCTAACGCTGGGCGTTAACAACGCAAGGGTGTACCGAAGAACACGTAAGCTGATTTAACATAATGCGCCACTACAATCTGAAAATTGACCAAGTTGTTTGCCATTACAGCGTGCGAGGATCCAAATGAGGTGTTTGTATCAGGTGAACCAGTATGTGAAAGATCATGCGATGACCTAGATGACGAAACTCCATGTTCAGCGGAGTGCGTCACAGGATGCTTCTGTAGGCCGGGATATGTTCGCAACTTGGTTGATGGATCATGTGTACTACCATGTTATTGTCCCGTAGCAGATCCGACAAGTACAGAAACACCATGTACTACACCGAAGAAGAGGCACTGTCGACGTAAGAAATGCAAATGTAAACCGAAACGTACTACTACAGAAGCTCCTACATCGTGTGAATGTTCTACTACTACTGAAGCACCTCCACCGTGTGATTGTGGAACTACTACTACAGCACCTCCACCATGTGATTGTTCTACTACTACTGAAGCACCTCCACCATGTGATTGTTCTACTACTACTGAAGCACCTCCACCATGTGATTGTTCTACTACTACTGAAGCACCTCCGCCATGTGATTGTTCTACTACTACTACAGCACCTCCACCATGTGATTGTTCTACTACTACTGAAGCACCTCCGCCATGTGATTGTTCTACTACTACTACAGCACCTCCACCATGTGATTGTTCTACTACTACTGAAGCACCGCCACCATGTGATTGTTCTACTACTACCGAAGCACCTCCACCATGTGATTGTTCTACTACTACTGAAGCACCTCCACCATGTGATTGTTCTACTACTACCTCTCAGGCACCTTGCGATTGTTCTTGGAATTGAATAAATTGCTTATTTTTATAAATTTGTTTCCGTTGTAAAAAACCGAGAAAAACCATAGATTAAACTTATTTCAGTCAGTGTAGATTTACCGTTTCTGGCTTTTCGTCCCAATTATTAGCACACCTAACTTATACCCTGGATATCAAACTAAAATCCAAATTTGTTGTTATGATGTAGTTTTTTTTTTATTACGCCAGTTGATCTCCTTTTGTATGGATCAATTGTTAGCACAGCAAAACTGATGAGAGCATAATTTTAAGGGCCACCCACATTAGATCCAGAGCCTCCCTTAACTCAGCCGGTAAAGGCACAGCTACAAAGCAAGACCATGCTGGAGGTGGCTGGGTTCGATTCCCGGTCCGGTCAAGGGATTTTCCGGGTTGAAAAATTTCTCGACTTCCCTGGGCATAGAGTATGATTGTACTTGTCACACAATTATACTAATGCAAAAATGATACATATATCGAAAGCTCTCAATTAATAACTGTTGAAGTGCATCTAGAACACTAAAAGCGAATTTGATTGTTGTTGGGTGATAACCAGCGTAAAACCGAACTATTTGTCAGTGCGAATCTCAACCAAGGTTGAACATAAAAATTGTTGAAAATGCGTTTTATTTTTCTTAGTTCAATGTAACAGTTATACATTAGTAGATATTATGCTTACTGTAAGACCATTGTTTCAGTCTTCTTTCTTACCATAGGCTATTGCTGGAAATTTTCCTCGTTCACGGCCTATCATCTTTTGCACGAGCCCTGTTCCCACTTGTTTGGCTGCCAAATTCCATTTCCGCTCGAAATCCTTCAGTACAAAAGCAATTCCATCCTTTTTCTTCAGTATGTGCTTCAAAATTTACCAGTATTCCTCAATTTGCCATAGTTCCGGAGTATTGGCCGGATTCATCTCCTTGGAACCATTGTGACGCCATTTTCGCTGTACCACTGTTTGGTGGAATTTGAGTAGTGGCAGCTTGCCAAGTTCCGCCAGTAAAGGCAATCCACCTCATGCTGCTCCAAAAAAGGCGGTAGTCTCATCCGTAGGCACTCCTCCTGGTAAATTTTCTGGTTAATGATCCCAGAAGTTACGAAAGTTTCGCTTTTCAATCCACAGCTGCAGATTGGAACTTTTTGAGGAATTTCTTTTTGATTTTACATTCTTCCGGTCAACCGAGATATGAAATTCCTATATATAAAGGAATTTAATAATATTAAATCAAGGTTTTAGATCGATGAATTATGCTGTGCCAATATGGTCTAGTTGATGCACTACCAGGAAAAAAAGTACTTCAAAAAATTCAGAACAAAGTTCTGGAGATGATTTTTAAATTGACTCCCTGGTTCAGTACTAGCAAGGCACATAGAATCTCGAATGATGAGACTTTAGAACAAGTGAAATTTGAGCTGAACGCTTTACCTTAGGATAGGTCTTGTCCATCTGAACAACTTTGCCGAACACAGATACCTTCTATGTAGTCCATATGTTAAGTTAGGGAAAACAATGAGAAGCACGCCTGGTGAGTGAGTTCTGAACTAAACTCTTTACCACAAAATAGATCTTGCCCATTTGAACAATTTTGCCCAAGATGGGAACCTTTTTATCTAGTCAAAATGTTAAGTTAGGGCAATCAATTCAAAATGAATGTCACACTAGCGTTGCCTGGTGAGTGGCTTCTGAACTAAACTCTGTTCCTTAAGATAGGTCTTGTCCATCGATCAACTTTTCTGAAGCCGGAAACCATCCATTTGAGCGGGATCTGTTGATAGCGTTATGTAATGTGTATTAAGATGCCGCAACTTGATCATTTTTGTTTTAGTCCCATCTAGTGAGTAGGATCTGTCATACACATAGTTTTGAAGACCTTGTACTTGTGTCTTTGCAGAAGAAAAGTGAGTGTCTTTACAGAAGAAAACAACATCCTATATGGTTGGGATCTCATTGTATAAACATCTCTAACATTACGATACACCATATGGATATATTTTTACAATTACCCCCTTCTCACCTCCGAGAGATCCACCCCTCCAAAACAAGTCTAATAATTTAAACAAAAATTTCACTAAATTTACTTTGCATCGATCATTTTGAATTTTAGAAATCTATTGAAATTTCGTTAAGATACGGCAATTTGAATATGGGGTCAAATTGACAACGCAAGTATTTCAATAAAATTATTCCAATAAATAAACTTTTTTGGAGCAAATTTGATCTGATACTACAGAGGTGGGTACACATAGTCACGAAAAAAAAATAGTAAAATGCATCGATAAATAAAAAACCTACAGCCTTTCAGTGGTCAAATTTACCCCAAAGTACAGACAAAGGGTTAATAGGTGTGCAATATGGTGCTTCATTTTGAAAAAAACTGATTACAAATTTTAAAACATTTGCGTGACCTCTAAATCATCATCAAGTTTTTACCATTTTTTACACAGGCTCATATTTTGGGGTAATGAATCGAATGGGAGGGTGGGCTATAAGAAATTTCACCTTTTTTTATCAAAATGAACCACCCTAGTGTGAAATAGTGATGTACAAAGTGTGCCATAATATAATTTCAGTGAATCCTGATTAATGAGGGCGTCTTAGTGGAATACCTGTATAATGAGAGAGAGAAGGATTAGTATTTTCCATTTAATTCCACTACTTTATTTGCTTATCCTTGACAGATACGCGTATTTCGTCTACAATGTGCAGACTTCTTCAGTGTCATGTACTAATACTCGACTGAAGAAAAACATCGCATTTCCGAATATATATTAACACAGGT
Organism: Ochlerotatus camptorhynchus; assembly: GCF_037179485.1. NCBI lineage: Eukaryota > Metazoa > Arthropoda > Insecta > Diptera > Culicidae > Ochlerotatus > Ochlerotatus camptorhynchus. The sequence goes on along the minus strand of NW_027041032.1, from coordinate 133,593 downwards.
ACATTTTCACTTAGGAACTAGGTAAACTTAAATTTAATTTTATATAGGAACAGGTACTCCGCTGCTTACTCGTTGATGTGTGCTAGGTAGTAACTTGAAAAGCCATGTGTGTCCGTTTCCGTGATCCCTGTTGAGTAAAGTTGAATTACGTTGTTTGTTGACCTCGAGGCTTTCTGCAACATCCAATTTCCATGGTGTAGATACGGTTCGTAAAATCGTGATGTCCTCCGTCGATAGTTGGTGGTCCTCTGTGAAGATGTGTTCTGCAACCTTTGATTTCAAATCATATGTTAGGCCTTTTTCCTCTTGCTTTTTGGCCTTATTAACCTCCGCTATATGTTCTTTAAATCTAGTTGCTAAAGTTCTCTTGGTTTGTCCTACATATACTTTGTTACAATTATTACAGCTTATTTTATATACACCTGCTTTACCTAAAACATTAACTGGGTCTTTAGTGGATCCTAACAATGATTTCAACTGGTTATGTCTACTGGTGAAAACTAAATCTAATCCGAATTGTTTTAACTGTGGTCTTAGCTTACAATTAATATCTTGATCAAATGGAACGGACACTCGTTTCAATGATTCAGGTGCTGTGGTGAGGGTTGTAAATAATCTCCTTTGTAGAATTCTCGCTTTTTTTATCGATGATTGCCTGGATTGTGGTCTCCTTGTATCCGTTGAGTCTTGCTGTTTCGAAGATGTACTGTAATTCCTTAACCTTTCCTGTATCGCTGAGTGGAAGAGTCTGCATTCGGTGAATCATGTGGTGAAAGGCGGCCATTTTCTGCTGGAACGAATGGTTGGAAGTATAGGGGATAACTCTTTTGGTGCTTGTTGGTTTCCTGTAAATTTCGTATTCAAGCGAGGAAGATGATGACGATTCCCTGATGACTAGAAGATCGAGAAATACGAGTTTCCCGTCTTTTTCTACCTCGTGAGTGAATTTGATATCGTTATGAATTCTGTTGATCTCATCTAAAATTTGTGGAAGGGCTTCCCGTTTAACTACGCTGAAGATATCGTCAACAAACCTCCACCAACGGTTTGGTAATAGTCCTTTCTCCTTCAGGATTGTCTCCAAGTTGGCCATGAAAAGTTCACACAAGAAGGGGGATAGGGGGTTTCCCATTGGGGCTCCTTTCGTCTGCTTGTAGAAGTTACCTCGGAAAGAGAAGTAGTTCTCTTCCATACAAAGGCGGGTCAGCTTAAGGTACGTCCTAACCTTGTTTCTCCATGCTGCATCCTCTCGTTGTGTTAATAGCCAGTCCTCCAAATGGTTGATCGCTTCCTTGACCGGTACGCTGGGAAAAAGAGCTGTGACGTCGAAAGATACCATAATCTCGTCCTCGTTGATGTCTCCTGAGGAATTACAGTACATCTTCGAAACAGCAAGACTCAACGGATACAAGGAGACCACAATCCAGGCAATCATCGATAAAAAAGCGAGAATTCTACAAAGGAGATTATTTACAACCCTCACCACAGCACCTGAATCATTGAAACGAGTGTCCGTTCCATTTGATCAAGATATTAATTGTAAGCTAAGACCACAGTTAAAACAATTCGGATTAGATTTAGTTTTCACCAGTAGACATAACCAGTTGAAATCATTGTTAGGATCCACTAAAGACCCAGTTAATGTTTTAGGTAAAGCAGGTGTATATAAAATAAGCTGTAATCATTGTAACAAAGTATACACGGGAAAAAATCCAATCTCCGAAATGAGAAAAATGACTCATGATTTCATGAACAAAGCGTATTTTCATGTTATGAAAATACACCATGAATAATATTCATGATATCATGAGCAACTTTTGCGTAACGCAGCAAACATTCCCAAAATCATGAATCATCCGATTTCAAATCATGATCTAAAATTCATGGGTTTAACTTTTACCAAAAAAAATGTAAAAAGTAAATGTAATAGAATAAAGCATCAGACTGGATTCGAACCAAGAACCTTGAGATTATCAAACCCATTCTTTGACCACTAGACTATCAGTACTTGTATAAGACGGAAGACAAAAGGCGTATAAGAGATACCTATGTAGTGCGGTTTATGAACACGGTTTGCCAAGTACGTGTAACGCTTGTAGCGGCCTTGATTCCACTGCATTATGAAATCATGAATTTCCATGACGAAATCATGAATCATTGTTATGATTTCATGGGCTGGCAAGTTTTTCCATTTCATGATTTCTTATTCATGAAAATGGAATCGGATTTGTTTCCGTGTATGTAGGACAAACCAAGAGAACTTTAGCAACTAGATTTAAAGAACATATAGCGGAGGTTAATAAGGCCAAAAAGCAAGAGGAAAAAGGCCTAACATATGATTTGAAATCAAAGGTTGCAGAACACATCTTCACAGAGGACCACCAACTATCGACGGAGGACATCACGATTTTACGAACCGTATCTACACCATGGAAATTAGATGTTGCAGAAAGCCTCGAGATCAACAAACAACGTAATTCAACTTTACTCAACAGGGATCAAGGAAACGGACACACATGGCTTTTCAAGTTACTACCTAGGACACATCAACGAGTAAGCAGCGGAGTATCTGTTCTAATAGAAAATTAAATTTAAGTTTACCTAGTTTCTAAGTGAAAATGTACCTGTGTTAATATATATTCGGTAAATGCGATGTTTTTCTTCAGTCGAGAATTAGTACATGACACTGAAGAAGTCTGCACATTGTAGACGAAATACGCGTATCTGTCAAGGATAAGCAAATAAAGTAGTGGAATTAAATGGAAAATACTAATCCTTCTCTCTCTCATTATAATTTCAGTGCGAATGATGCGTGCAACAATTGGGCTCTGAGACAGAATCAAAAAAATTATTATAAGGATAGTAAAGGTTGAACACGAAACATTCCCGACACATGAAACACACTATTTTTGTGTTAATCTGTTTAAGAACCACAATGGCAAGATGGACCAACCATGGTCTTAGCCGTCATCAGACAACAGCAAAAAAAAAGAACCACAATGCGACTACTTAGCCCAAATTTTACGACAACAGCACTGTATAGGGTAGAGCGCTTCTTCGTCGTAATCGCCCATTTCCGTTCTATCGATCAGAATAGATCTACAATATCAATGATTTCACCGAGTACGAATAAATAATAGGTTTGTTCCGATTAACTACAACTTAAATCCTGTTAGAGCGCATTGTATGAATATTTACGCTCATTGTTCTTAAAACAAAAGAAGCGCTCCTAATGAATCCCCCTTTTCTCATTTATCCGTAGGAGGAAGAAAATCTAATGGCGATTCAATGTGTTAGGATGCAATTGAAACGCATAGAACGAAATTAAAATCAAGAAGCAGTAATAGACTTTAAACAATATCTCAACAATTTGGGACTCTTTATCAAATCTATGGAAAGGTGAATAAATTTAGAAGTCATCTTTGACAGAAATATTCAATGTTTTGATCAAACTCGTTCAGAAAAGAGAGGTAAAGCGCGGGTTGTGCTTAGTAAGACGGAAATTAGATCCAAAACCCTACTAATGCAAAAATGAACTGGCTAATGAAAACTCTCAATTAATAACTGTGGTGTGCTCAAAAGTTCGACCGATTTTCGAGCAGAACTCAGCCACGCAGAGATAGATCCATCTCAAAGAGTAAAATTCCTCCTTCACTCAGTTTTCAATACCATACGCTCTTCTCCGCTTTGCTTGGAGTTTCCTTTTTAAAACTGAGAACTGCTGTTCGGATGGCCTCTTCAATGCGCAAAAAACTGAGGAAACCACATTTTGTTCCTCTTATGGTGATAAGCTCCAACTGGTATTATCCTCGGATTAAATCCCGATCAAGACTGTCCGGTTGCTTTGATGTCGACATCAGAGTTCATCAACCCGATTCTAAACAAACACTTTCCAGATCATCCAAATAGGAACGGGATGGTAAGTTATTCCGAGTAGGAGCTTACCGCCATTAGAGACACTTTTTGACTTGATTGAATCCGTTGATGCGATGAGTCACGTAATGCATGCTTCTTATTTGGTGTTTATCACAGTCTGGTTTGAATTCCGGTTGTAACTTTTTATTATTTGTCTTTTATTATTATTATTTATTATTATTATTATTATTTTTATTATTATTATTATTATTATTATTATTATTATTATTATTATTATTATTATTATTATTATTTTTATTATTATTATTATTATTATTATTATTATTATTATTATTATTATTATTATTATTATTTATTATTAGTCCATCTGACTTTAAAGTCTTAATGAAACACTTAAAGCTAAAAGTAGTCATACATTATAATTGCCCGACATTAAGCGATTACGAAATCTGGATGAAGTGATGCTAAAATCGAATTGGTCGGATACCACGTTGAATTGACGAACCATGGCGACAAGAGAGCTGTTAGCTGCATAATTGGTATTGTGCGCTTCCTCGTGTAGCAAAGCTCTCGGACGGAGTGTACGGACAGGTGCATATACATTAATCTTAGCCAGTAACTACGGCACATCATATTCAGCAAGCAAAACTTTGGCAACGAAGACAGCCTGCGATGCGTTTCTCCGCTCAACAAGAGTATCCAAGCCCAGCAAACGACAGCGATCAGCATACGGTAGCGCAATGCGTATCTGACGAATCTACGTTGGACAGCTTCGAATCGTGCAAGCCATACTGCCTGGTAGGGACTCCAGAAAACACACGCAAACTCAAGCAATGAGCGCACCAATGAGCAGTAAAGAGCTTTAAAACACAAAGGATCCCGGAATTCGCTTGAGATTTTGAACATGAATCCTAGTTGACGGTTCGCTTTGTCGATTGTGCCTGAGAAGTGGCGAGTGTAAGTAAGCCTTTCATCCAACACGACGCTAAGGTCTTTTACGTGATCAACACGTTGGAGTACAGTGTCAGCAACCTTATAATCGAACAAAATACCATTTCTAGTTCGGTGGAAGCTAATCACACAACACTTTGAGACGCACAGGAGCATAAAACTACGCATACACTAATTATGAAAGATCTCCAGAAGGTTTTGTAATTCTAAGCAATCACATTGGTTGCGAACAACAATGTAACTTTTCAGGTCATCAGCAAAAAACAATTTACCTCCGCTAGGCAGGATAAACGTTGCATCGTTCACAAATAGAGAGAAGAGCAGTGGTCCCAGTATGCTTCCCTGTGGAACTCCGGAACTGTTCGAGAAGCAGTAAGATGAGTAGTTTCCGATGCAGACAGTAACTTGCCGTTGTACGAGGTACGACCTCAGTCAACTGCAGAAGGGAGCAGAACATCCAATTTTGTCCAGTTTTGCTAGTAGAATGACGTGTACAACTTTATCAAACGCAGCTTTAAGATCTGTGTAGATGGCATCCACTTGGAGTTTCTTAGATACATTTTCCATGCAGAAAGACGTAAAGCTGACGAGATTCGTTTCGACGGAGCGGCCAGGAAAGAAGCCATGTTGGCAGGTGCTAATGTAGTTTTTGCAGGAACCAAACAATCTCTCATTGACCAGCGACTCGAACACTTTAGATTCGACCCCGAGCGAGGTATTCCCACGGTAGTTTTCCACATTGCATTTGTCTCCTTTCTTGAAAACATGGAACATAGTAGAGCATTTCCAAAGCGTGGGAAACTTACGCTGATGGAGCGATAGATTAAAAAGCAGGGTCAGCGGGGCGGCACAGCAGATGGTATAACGCTCGGTCCGGGTGAAAAAGAAGATTTAGTTTTCCTTATCGCAGAGAGAACCATTTCAACATCCACAGTAAAAACATCCATGTTTACGACATCGGTTGGCACATCGCGGACTGCTAGATTGATTTCAGCTTGCGATGGTGAGTCGTTCGAGAAAACGCTCAAGAAGTGCCTTGCAAAAAGCCTGCATTTATCCTCAGTTGTCAATGCTACGTCGTTGCCCAGAAACACCTTCGACGGGAGACCAGTTTCCTTTCTTTTAGTATTTTCGAACGACCAGAATCCCCTAGGATTGCTTCACAGATTGCGTTCAGTGCGAATTACATACCGCTGGTAGAGAAGCTTGTTGTAGCGGCGATAGTTGTTACTGGCAATTGAAAAATTCCGTTTGGTCAAGAAACACCGCCGATGAGTAAGGGCACGAAGCGTTCTAGCACGTGCTCTTTTCAGGTTGCGGAGAGTAGCGTTAGCCCATGGCGGTTTTCTATGAGGTAGGCACTTTGGCACTGAAGCAGAAATACAGTCGCGCAGAAAGCAATTATAGCGATCGACAGCTATGTCGATCTCCAGGTCATTCAACACGTTCCAGTCTATCTCGGACAAGGAACGTCGCAGCAAACGTAGATCAGTCTTCCGGAAGTTGAGACGATAGACAATCGAAGTTTCATCAAAGTGAAGTTGAGATCTATTTGCGATAGAAATATCCAAAGCAGGATGGAAGTTGTCAAGAGGATCGATGACATCAGGCGCCTCAGTAACGGTACAGTCAAGAAGTGAATTTTCACTAACGAACACCAAGTCTAGGAAATGAGACTGAAAGTTGGGAACTAGATTTATCTGGCTCAATCCATGAAAACCAGTACCGTCCACAAGCAAGCGGCTGGCCGGAGTAGTAACAGATGCTATTGGATCTGGATATGCAAATCCCTGACCTGAGTGCGACCAGATAAGCCCAGGCTGATTGAAATCACCGAGCATAAGAATCATGTCCGAATAATTAGCCATAGAAGAAGCAAATTCTACAGCATCCATATGAAGTTGCATTATGCTACAGCCGAGACGTCGTTCAGGGGGAATGTACACCGCTCCAATAAAAATGCTCCGTGAAGCGAGGCTAATTTTAACCCAAACAGTCTCAATCTAAGTAAATTGTTCATAGGCGATCTGGCAAGAGGCAAATGCGTTAGAAATAGCAACGAGAACACCACCTCCGCGAGTACGAACACTGTTGGCAAGATTATGGTTCAATCGGTAGACACTAAAGGAGTCGCCGAACAGTTGCACAGAATTGATCCTCCCATCAAGCCATGTCTTCGTGAAGACATAAACGTCAAACTCCTCGTCAAGCGCAGCAAGATAAACATCGTCCAATTTAGTCTTGAGTCCTCTGGTGTTTTGATAGTACACACGTAAACCGCGTTGAGATACAGCGTGTATCCCGCAAGAAGGTAAACTGCAACTCGAAGAGGTATCAGAGCTTGACAAATATTCATCTATGCAACTGTACTTGCCTGTGGTCACAGGTTGGAAGACCCCGTCTCCGTTTCCGAACTCAGGACCGGGACGACTATGACGGCGGGATCCAGCAAGCTCGACTGAGTCGGAGGGATTAGGGGCTTCCAATGTTCTGAGTGCAGTGCGGCCCGGTAAAAAAGTGTACGATGATGAAGGAAGATAACGTTGAGGTACTCGTTGCTGCTTTAGGTGAACCATCCTGGTGTTTGGTTCGGAATTGAGAAGTTTTGTTTTCGGTAGAGTCAGGCCGTAACGATATCCTATCAACCAACGAATTTCTGATACGTGAGGAATACTTGCCTGTAAGAGGGTTCTGGAAGACCCCGACACCAACCTCCACCACAGGTCCAGAACGACTGTGAAGGCAGGAACAAACAGCAAGCACGACTGGGTCGGGAGGACTAGGGGCTTCCACAATGCTACAGGCAGTGCGTTCTGGGTTGATTTCAGCAAGCAGCGGTGAATTGATTGATTCCAATGTAGAGGATACTATTGGCCACCGGTATCCGCTGATGGTTTCGCACCAATACTGATGACTTGACGGTTTTTTTTAGCGATTTTCAAATTCACGGAAATACACGTTCTCAAGCCATGTTTCTTCTGACAATGCAACGTCCTTCAGATCCTTACTAACGCCCACTTTGAAAGTCACAAAGCTAAGTGTGGCAGGGTCTTTGTCCTTAGGCACAAACCTGATAACCTTAGGTTTCACATCAGGGCCCAGATTCATGCAGGTAATTGCTAGTGATGCGATGTCATCATCTGGAGTGTTGGGATCAAAAGCTGACAGATAAATCCATAGCAGATACTCATGCTATGGCACTGTTTTTAACGTATTAAAGGCCGATTTAGTCCCACGATTAACCGGAGCTTTCGCCGACGACAGGATCTCATCACGCTTCCGTTTCGGAGTGTTGGGAACAGGATTCGACGCAAAGATTTTCACCCATGAAGTATTCAAAACGGGAGCTGGAGGTTTGGCATCCTTCTTTGCAGAAAGAACATTTACCATGTCCTTCAGCCCAGCTATGTCGTCCTTTAGCGAATTCACTGAAGCTTCATCAGGTAAATTTTCAGCAGTGCACCGTGACGTAATTTTCCTAAAGTGGTCGCTGGAAAACACATCCGCGCAACCATCGCACATCCAGAAAAGATTCCGGCAATGGGTTCCCAACGCCTCGTGTAGCGAATAATCCACCTTTGCACAGATCAAGTGAAACAAATTACCGCAGTACCCGCGACAAAAAATTTTCTCCGAATCCGATACAACTTTTTTGCAACTGGTGCATGCCATCCTTACTGATGATCGATCGAAAGTGATATCACCAGCATATATACTTCTCTACAGACAGCACTGGTTCCTTTTTATTCCAGGAGATGTCACTTCACGCGAAAAAAATTGCGTGGGGAGGTGGTAGGCGGTTGCTAATCAGTGACAACAAAATACCGACAATACCGACACGTTTTATACACGGTTGGCACTAGAAATGCTCTGAACTTTACCGACGAAGGGTGGAGAATGAAATAAACAAACGGACACGCAACATAAAACAAATTAAAAAGCGCTACGGATCACGAAAATTAGTCTTAGAAAATCGTAATGAATACTGTAAACACAACTACAGACAGTGCTGCCAGTTTTTTGCTTCTTTTCTACTTCATCGACACCGGGAGCAAATTCAAAAGCTTCTCATTTAAAGAGCACAATGAGGAAATACACTTTTATCACAGCGCACCACTCTTTCTCTGTTTCGTTTCATGCTTACCTCAATGTTTGTCAAAATCTAACTTCTTGTCTGTCAGAAATAACTACGCTCGGATAGTAGGGTTAATCGACAACTTTCCTTCAGTCAAATTTTAACCAAAAGTTAAAAAAGGAACTCCGCCACTGGTTCAGAGCCGGCAGAGTTGAGGGCCGGCGCAAAGTCCCAGAACAGACGCAATATAGCCAAATAAGAAGAAAATCTATTAGAAACCAAGATTGCGTAACTTATGAGAGCCCACAGCTCATACACCGTAAAACGGTGTATCCTTGATAATGCGGATAACTTTGATAGTAGAATATAATGCTTAAATTTACTCATTGCACTTTATACAAATTGGAAAAATTAGTTCCATATTGTAGCTTAGGGTATTGCCCTTGATATCGTACAGAGTTTTTAACACATATTAGTTACATATTTTCCAAACATATTGAAACACAATTTTCTTGTTTTTCGACGGTTTGAAAAGACACTCAAACAATCACTTATGAAATGTATTTCCGATATAGCCATCACAAATTCAATGTTGTCTTCTTATTGCTTATGATGTTTTCTGATTATATACTTATTTAAAGTTTCATATTTCAAATTGATTGAGTTTCACGCATCGCATCACATTCATCGAGCATTTTCAAAGAAACCCCATATCAAAATAATGATGTTCGATCACAAGACTAAAAAATTAGTGCAAATGCAATCATTTCCGTTAAACGTATTACTAACGAATTGAGTCTAGGTTGTTGTTTAAAAAAAGTAATATTTTAAAAACATTCATTGCTTTAAAAAATATTTAGAATGTACTTTAAACAAATTATCAATGCTATCCCGTTTCACGGAAAATATTGTCACGTTTGGTCAGCATCCGACTGCTATAAAAAGGATATCCCCCTAATCTCCACTGATCAGTGTCCAAGATGAAACTTGTAGCGATTGTGATGCTCGTAGTTACCGGAGCTGCGGTCTGTGCTGTACCATCCGAAAGTAGGTTGTGTCTACTTTGAAGGATCAATATCACCTAGCGCATATATTGCCTTTTATAACCCATTACAGAATGCGGTCCATACGAGGGGTACAAAGAATGCGGAACAGCCTGTCCCGAAACGTGTGACACGTTGGGAATAGTTGTGCCGTGTGTCAAACTGTGTGTTAGAGGATGCTTCTGTCAAGATGGTTACGTTCTGGACAACCAAACTCAGGAATGCGTTCTACCATGTGACTGCCCTCCGAAGACCACTACCACCATACCGGAACCTACTGAAACAACATGCGGCTAGGCTTTGTGATCTATAGAGTTTTGTTTATCTTAGTTTAATAAAGGTTTAATAGCATACCAGTTATTGTTTTGAACATTCACGATAAGTTCGTGTCTTGCTTCTCGGCATGTGCAACATCATGATGATTAACGGCAGTCTGATGATACGCACAAGAATGCATTCCGACACGCCTATCCAGCTTCCATTTTGCCTTATAAAAAGGATCATCCTCGCATCTTAGTCATCAGTGAAGCGCTCAAGATGAAACTCGCATCCATTGTGATTGTCCTAGCCATAAGCACTGTAGCCCTTGGCGATTTCAAGCCATGCAAAGGTGAGTACGATTAATCTCAAGCTGACACACCCAATTTGATCACGTTTGTTTTATTTTTCTATTGCCCAGTGTGTCTCGATCCCAATACCGAGTACAGATTGTGCGGCGATCAATGTCCGAGGACCTGCGAGAATCTGGAACCGGAGGAACCGTGTATCCAGGTGTGCCGGCGCGGGTGCTACTGCAAGAAGGGATACGTACGGGAAAACAAAAGCGGACGGTGCATTCTGCCGTGTGAATGTCCTCAGCCGAAACCGAAGCCACCCTGTGGTTGTCCCAAGAAGCCAACACCGTGTGGCTGCCGGAAAGGCTGATGCAATGAACTTCGTAGATTGTTGCCAAGCAGCCAGGCATTGGATTGTAAAATAAATATTCATTATTGACCATGTGTTGTTTGTTTTGACTTCCCTACACGGAGATGAAAAACTACCCACAATTAAGTACTTTTCCCTCAATTCCGGGGTTCAGCCCAATAACCCAAATTTGAGTGAATCGCATATAGTAGTTTCCATTTAACACCAGCAAAAAAAATACCTACTCTTAAGTATATTCTACCCAAAATTAAGTTTAAACCACGTAAATTTGAGAATATGCATTTTACTCAAAAGTAACTTATTGAGCTGAACTATATCGTTGGGTCGAATCTCTTGTTCCTTTTTTGACAACAATAACGAGTGCAAGTGAGAGGCTGAAGTCAATATTAAGTAAAAAGAACTCAAATTTTGGGTAGTATTTTTTCTCCGTGTACATTGCACAATCACTAGGGTGAAGTGCGAATTGTTGCACAACTTTTTGATATTTTATCAATGCACGAGGTGGAAAACAATTTTAAAGTAGGAATTCCTTAAGAATCCATTGAATGCTATTCATGAAATTTTTCCACAACTCCATCAGCACTTTATATTCGTAAATAAAGGATGAACACGAAAAAATCCGGACACGAAAATCTTGTTGGGGTTTAAAAATGCGTTGTTTCAGTTTTCCTTCTTACCGTAGACCAAACTTATCTTCGAACACGGCCCATCATCTTTTGCACGAGCCCTGTTTCCACTTGTTTGGCTGCCAAATTCCATTTGTGCTTGAAATCCTTCAGGTCAATTGCAGTTCCAGCCTTTTTCTTCTGAATATGCTTCACAATTGACCAGTATTCCTCAATTGGCCTTAGTTCCGGAGTATTGGCCGGATGCATCTCCTTGGAAACCACTGTGACGCTATTTTCGCTGTATCACTGTTTGGTGGAATTTCAGTAGTGGTAGCTTGCCAAGTTCGGCAAGTCCGGAATAGGCAATCCACCTGATGCTGCTCCAGAAAAGGTAGTAGTCTCTCCCGTAGGCACTCCGTAGGTAAAATTGCTAGTTCATGGTCCCAGAAGTAACGTTAGTTTCGCGTTTCAGCCTACAACTGCAGATTGCTTGCCAGACAAGGAACGTTTTGGGGATTTTTTACATTCTTCCAGGGTACTCTTCCGGTCAACCGAGGTATAAAATTCCAGCCCAGGAATTTTATCAAAAACTGCCAGGAGCGGATAGACCGCTCCGAGCGTGCAAGATCGAATCGCGACCTGCTTGCTTCGGTGATACCATGATGTAAACAAATGAACTTATCATAACAACCAATGCCTACTGTGATTTTATACACTGTTAGCTTGATTCAGTGAAATTTTGATAAAAATTACTCAAAAAATACCCTAATGGCAGCGTTTTTAATGTGTCCGGATTTTTTCATGTTCAACCTTTATATGCGCCTTTAGAAATGCGCGGAGCACAAGGTTCAATAGAAACTTTGTAGTACACTCAGGTATTTTTTTACACGGTTTTACGAGATTTTGATTTTTCGCATGCTTAAATGTTTTTAAAAAATCGGATTTTGATGCCATTTGTAATTAAAGCATGATATGGTCCATATAGACATATTTTAAAATTTTCTGTATTTACACCAAAAATTGTGTGTTTTTTTTAAGTATGCCATTCGATTACAAATAGCTTGAAACGGATAATGTGATTGGAATCAAGTCGATAGGTTGTATCGTTGTCAAGATATCTATAAAAACGTACCGTGTAAATCGTGGAAAACCGTGTAAAAAAAACCGTGTAAAAAAAAACCGCGTAAAAAAAACCGTGTAAAAAAAGACTTCAGTGTACTTCCGCAAATCCAGATCATAACAAAATTTGTTCAAATTTGGCACAGTTGCTGGGAATCTCAATCAGATCGAAAAAGCATTGAGTATCAGGGGGTTGTAAAGTTGACCCACCCTAGTGTGCAGGGCGTGCACCCATTATTCGAGTTGCGCGACCATACAGCTGCATATTTAAAATTCTAACAAGCTAATGTTATAATGATATGACACGTACCACAGCAATAAGCAATGGGTAAGACTAGATAACGATAAGTCTGTAATACGAAATAACATCACGTAATATAACCTAAACTACATACATCAGTAACATAGAAGAGAAAGACGCTTCACATCAATTCAAATGCATATGATTAGTTTTGCAGTTTACTCACTGATAAAGTACGGTTTTAACACTACTTCCTCCTGCATGCAACATTGTTTATGACATTCCACATTTGGCTAGGGAGGTATCGGTAGGTATTGAATTCCGTGGCAAAGTTTTGAAAGTAAATTTGTCTCAAGCGCTACGTCTGTTTGCCTGTGATATCGAGAACCCTACTCGCTATTCGACGCAAAGTGGAGTTTCAAGCCATAGCACTCATAGCTGTGATGATGATTGTTATTTACGACCCAACAGTCACTCCAAGTGCTCGCTATGGTTGAGACCGAATCGTTCAAGGTGAATTGAATCTCTGTGGAAGTCTTATTTCTAATCTATCACTTTATCACATCGAAATTTCCAGACCATAAAATCAAATATCAGTTCCCAAAACATACAATAATGAACCTGATACTCCACGAATGTTTCAGTGCTACAAAAAGAAGGCAAACATCTGACACCTTAAAAGATGGCAACCAAGTTTTATTTATTTAGTTATTTATTTTATTTATTATCTCACCTGACTTTAATAAGGTATATGTTCCTAGCCTTCGTCTAATTTTTTTTTCCTTGATTTGTTTTCCGTCGATCTTGTTTTCCGTTCTGAGCACTAATGCCAGGGAGGCAGCTCCCACACCTGGACCCTGCCTATCGACCCATCAATGCATGAACCGAGGACCAACGTCTTTACTTCCCTTCCGAAGGAAGGCGTGATCAGAGATGTTATGCCCCAGAAACCCTTGATCTAATAATAAGCCTTCAATTAAATGTTACGGCATATCTCATTTAATAATGGAGCTGCAAATGATGCTTCACTGTCAACATGCATGTTTAGTAGGCTGGGACACGGATATATGACAAAAAATCTCGTTCCAGTATGATTTCCGGGGGCCTTTTAGGTCCTAGAGTAACTGTGCAAAATTTCAGATCTGTCGGTGTAACTAAATTTTAGCGCCAGCCGTTTTAATTTTACATAGGATTTTCTATGGGAAAACTTACTTTTTCAAATATAAATCTGTCGAGGTCACCCATTGTCTTCTAAAAATAAATCAATCCAACTACTCCCTAGGAAATATTACAATACGATACAACTGGTGTTAACTCTGGCGTAAAAACTGGTTTTAGAACCCATCTTCCAGATCTACTGAAAAGATACTTGCTACCATTGGCATCCCGCCATTACATCGCCGAAATTGAGTTCAAACACGTCGAACAATCTCGATTCTTTTAATGAATTCAAAAAAGAATTCAATCAAAATCGGAGCAACCGATATTTCCGATTGGAGGATCCAGAGCTGAGTACCTTAACTGGCCCATGGAGGGACGGCATCATAGCGTTTTGTAACGACCAGCTGTTGATTAAACAACAACGATCGGATTACGAAAGCTCCTCGAATTGGTCGTAATGTTTTAGGGTGGAGTTCCTCGAAAAGGATTAAGATTCCACAAGACAGGTAGCCTCAGTCGTGCAAGGTGGATGGGCCACCTTTTGAAATCGTGGATGTGCAACGAAATCTTTTATTATCAGTCTCTTTGGAAGCATGTCACAACTTTGGCTCTATTTATATCGATATTGGTATCGTCTAAGTAGTTCAGTTTAGGTCCCTCGAGTGGATCTGGAATTTTGGGCAGATCTCCACAACTTTCACGACCAACATTACGCTTTGATTGTCATGAAAGCCTTCCAAAATCATCTATGGTTCTTATCGGAATGGAACGTGGCCCTTGCTTTTCCGATTCAAAAGTTGAAATCAACGAAAAAGTAAAACACATCTTTTTCGTAAAGCCTAATGTTCAGCCTATATTTTTTTCCTAGACGGTTTTGCTCTACACTCGAAGTTTTTTCAAGTAGGATTATTTGAATAAATTGTGTGCCAAAACAAATACGCCCTTGTGAAAAATTATGTTTGTTTCAAAATGACCCTGTGCAAAGTTTCATCCAAATCGAAGATTCTTTCAGCATGATATCGGCTTTCCTCCATGCTGAGTGAACCCCCACACAACGTGACTGTCTCACGCAGACAGCAGCAGGCGGCAGCTGGTAGTGCTGCTAGAAAAAAAGAATAATGAACAGTTCGTTTGGTTAGCAATCAATAATGGCTAAATAACTTTTTCCACAAGCGTTGAATCGTTTTGCGGTCTTGCAAGAAAAGTTTCCTTGTAAAATTTCCTAGGAATTAGTTGGATTGATTTATTTTTAGAGGACAATGGGTGACCTCGACAGATTTTTATTTGAAAAAGTAAGTTTTCCCTTTGAAAATCCTATTTAAAATTAAAACCGCTGGCGCTAAAATATAGTTACACCGACCGACCTAAAACTTCACACAGTTACTCTAGGACCTAAGAGGCTCCCGGAAATCAGCCTGGAACTGGAATTTGAATTTTGTCCCACCTTAATGTTTAGCTATGCTTATGTCACCATTTTAACATGAAAACATTCCAGGCCTATCAATGGATGTAACTTCGTCCTATCGAATATGACCCTCTATCTACAAAGGTTCGGCATGTGAAATCGTGCTTCTTTTTCAATCTTTATCATTCATACGTAACCACATTGTTGATGCCACTTACGCTTCTCGCGTCAGAACTGATTAGGTTGAAAGATAACCCGAGCAGAGAATGAAAACAAAATGAACACAAAATTTGATATTATGCGTTTTGATGTTGGTATTTTCGTTAATAATAAACAAAATAAGTAATCAATATGCTACTATTAAAGGGCGAACACGAAATTATTGCGACACATTCAACAGGGCATAACTTTTTTACCATTGGGTAAAAATCAACCAAATTTTGCACATTTTCTCATTGATGTGTATTGTGTACATGCTGTCAAACTCGAAGTCGTGTTTTTCGATTCAACGAAAATGGAGGTGAACCAACGCGAGTTGAGAGAACAAATTCTTTCCAAACACCTGAAATTTCCTGACCTGTCGCACCGGCAGTTGGGAAAAATGTTGAACATTCACCATTCAACCGTCTCCAGAGTGTTGAAGCGGTTCCAGGAGCGGTTGACGTTGGACCACGGCAAAGGAGCTGGAAGAAAACCGGGACCGGAGAACAAAAAGACGGAGGGAAAGGTGAAGCGGATGATTAAAGCAAATCCCAACGTCTCAAGCCGTGATTTGGCTAAAAAGATCGGCATGTCGCAGAGCTACGTCCAGAATTCAAAGAAGAGAGCTGGACTACATACATACAAGATACAGAACTTCCCAAACCGCGATGAGCGGCAACAATCGACGGCTAAAACTCGGGCACGGAAGCTCTACGAGAAGATGCTGACAAAATATGGCTGCTGTGTGATGGACGACGAAACGTATATAAAAGCCGATTTTAAGCAAATTCCGGGGTTGGAGTTTTTCACCGACAAGAGCAAGTTCGATGTGGACGACACATTTAAGAAGAAGAAAATGTCGAAGTTCGCCTCCAAATTTGGCAGGCCATCTGCTCTTGCGGACTGAGGAGTGAGCCTTTCGTGACAAAGGGCACAGTAAATGGCGAGATCTACAAATCTGAGTGCCTCGAGAAGCGCCTTTTGCCGTTCTTGCAGCAGCACGACGAAGCTCCGCTATTTTGGCCAGATTTGGCATCATGCCACTATTCTAAAAGTGTCCTGGAGTGGTATGAGGCCAATTCTGTCCATTTTGTTCCAAAGGACATGAATCCGCCAAACTGTCCGGAGCTGCGCCCGGTGGAGCAGTACTGGGCAATAATGAAGCGGGAACTTCGGAAGAGAAAGAAGACAGTCAAAGACGAGAAGTACATGTTAAGAAAATGGAAAAAAAACTGAGAAACTGGTACCGGATGACACTGTAAAGACTTTGATGGAGGGCATCAAGCGAAAATGCGTTCAATTTTACACTCAAGGCTCCATCGATTAACTTTTCTTTTGATTTTTGAAGTAAATATATGTATAAAACTACCCTAAAATTTTGGTTTGATTCTAAACATTATAAGAAAATTGGCATGACATTTTCGGTGCCGCAATAATTTCGTGTTCGCCCTTCACTATGGCAGAAGTACAATAAAATAAACAAATAAACAATTGTTATTATTTTAACATTTCTATTAAAATGCGAAATTAAAAATTTCTACGATATTCAATTCCTACGCATCGAACATATTTTAACAGGCATGAATGACGATATTTATTTTGTTCGGAGAGACTGATATTTGAAAAGATTTATGACAACATGTTTGAATATAAACTTAGAAATCGGCTAATCTTACGAATGTTAAATAAAAATGTTCGACAATGTGTTAGTATAAGTATTAAAGACATGACAAAACCAATTTTATATCGATTTATAAATTCAATTCGCAAGTAGATTAATATCAACAATTTATTATTGTTTTAAATGTTGTAAAATAACTGCAAAAGCCAAAATTGTCTTCGTGATTGTTCATGAACAAAGCACAATCATCTTGCTTTATATCACCATAGTTATTATTTAATTAAAATTCACTGCATTATTTCTTGACTACTAGACTCCAAATAAAATAATCAAATTTCGTCTAGTAGATGTGATTTGAGAGGTATCAAATTTTATCATGTGGAACAATGATCCGGAATATCCAGAACTGGTTCTACTGTGCCCATATGATTCTATGATTGTCCTTTTCGATGCCATTGGTCATATTTCGTCTAGTAGATGTGATTTGATATGTGGCTTGATATAGTTATGATAAATAATAAAATTATCCATATGACACCATAATCCGGATCATCTGGAACCGATTTCAAGGTAGGCATGGGGTCTTATGATTGTTCTCTCTCATTTCTGAGATTTCCACGAAAAAAATCAATATATTGTCGCAATGATAGGTAAGATATATTATAAATATTGAAAAACCACCCCCATGCCAACACATTGTTGAATATATAAGAAAGAGGAACGGGCTTGAGGGGGAGTTCCACCCAACAGATGCAAGAATCACTCTCCGGAATGATGTTAAACAAATGTCAATTTGATATGTGTTTTTAAAATAAAAAGTTTGTCCCAGGCTTTCATGGGTTAAGTATTTTTTCTTTTCAATTATTAGTTTCTATTTTTTACAATAGATCAGATATATAGGGCTTCCAAAATGCTGTGTGTCGTGCGTCCCGGGAAGTTACACTAAAGTCAATTCTTTCTAGCTATAATGTTATTACCCGCTGATGATCAACGGTAGTGTGGTTAATGTTGAGTAAATGCTTTTTGAGACAACGAAACAGTTTATTTCGTGCTGTAATAAAACTTTTTCTTACACATCATGAATTTATAGGCCTAACAAATTTTGAGTAAGGATTATCTAGACTCTATTATTTTTTTAAGATGTGGCGTTATAATTATATTCAATTCTGTTTTTACTTAATTTGTTTTTTTTTTTTCTTATATGACCTCATTTAGGATGAGTACAGAAATTTTAACAGAAGTACAAATATAGTACAAAAAATACGATTCTCCAGACCGAGGTCGATAAAAAAAATCATAAAATCTTCTATGGACAATTGGTCGGCACCGGTGTAGTTGTCGTCGTGGTAGTAGTTGTAGCTGGGCAATCACACGGCAACACGCAATCTCCATTACCATTACGAACATAACCGGAACTGCAAGTACATCCAGGTATGCACATGCTGTTACAGATTCCGGTTTCTTGGCCCAATGTATCACAAGTTGGCTCACAACTGTTGCCGCATTCAGCGGGCACCTCATTCGGACCACACACTGAAATGGTAATAATGGATTATGATTTAATAATAAATGGTCGATATCATCTGTTACTCACCATCACTTAGAACAGCGCCAAACATGGCACACATAGCAATGAAAACTACGAACGGTACAAGTTTCATCCTGGATACTGATAACTGATAACAGATTGCAGATCGCTTATATATCATTTGAGCCTCGACGATCCGATTAATAAGCACGTGGAGTTATGACAGATTCTTCACAGTTAAAGTGGGCAATGTGAATTGAAACTGATTGGTTAGCCTTTAAAGTTAATCTCACGTAGCATCACCATCGTACACTATGCCAATCAATATGATCATCATATGCACGTACAGTTTCGTCAGACAAGCACACCAAGTGCTTGTGCAAGACAAAGTTTCTAGCAAAAACAGTTCTTGTGTTTATCATCTTTGTCACTACCGGTCATGTTCCATGTGAACGAAGTATTTTTCAATATTCCAAAATATCTACGGATAGCAATCATTGATGCCGTAAACCGGGGGCAAGTTGATCACTGTTTAAAGTAGTCGTAGTTGCTAATCCGCCTCTGATCAGCAGAAGTGGAATTGCACAGAGAACCACATAGATTGTGATTAGCTTATCAATCTTCTATGTGCAAGTTCACAAATTCAAGCTATTTATAGATCAGCACTGACGCCGGCCACGTCCCACGGTCTTTTGGAAAGGGGAATGATAATTAGTATGACAACCGTTGATATTGAGGGACCATGTCCCTACAATTGCCATTGGAAGGAAAGTTTTGTTAGTGTGAAACAAGTTATTTTTTATCTGGATTCACTCTGGTAAGTCTGATGCGATCGGATCGGATTGTTGATTTGAATCTAATGGGGATAGGGAATTAGGAATAGTGATAAAAACAAGGAAATGGACAGGCCTGGGATTGAACTCCCGGCCTTCTGCTCAGCAGAAACGATAATCGCTAAACTACCGAACTTCGTCTAGATTACTTAAAATACACTGTTATGCCTAAACTTATGCAATTTAATTAAAAAAACGATATAAATTTTAATAAAAAATCGATATAAATTTTAAGCTACCAATCAGATGACTGAAGGTGTGTGTGTGTGCGTGTTATCCTCTATCCCTCACCCAGCCGGGGGCGTTGGACAAATAGAACTGCGAATAATTTGAACAAATCTCATGCTCCGTAATGGTGCCCTTTATGTTGTGAAGACTAGTACTTCAAAAAGGGTTACTTTTGAGGCAAGACAGGGTGTCCTCAACAAGTTAAGGAAACAGGATGCACTAGATGTCCACAACAGGTACAGCAAAACATCACATAGACGCCCTTATTCACACTAACTACTCAGGGTGCAGAAGGTCAAGAAGAGCCACCGCCGCCAACTTGATGTGATGAACTAGCCTACGGCTAAAAATCACAAAAATAAAGAAAAAAAAAAAAAAAAACCGCCGATAACTAAAGCTTGAACCGGGTACCTGGGACTCCCACGATATACCCGCGGCAATGGTCAGCAGACGATGTCCTGTGCGTATTTAGTATGTAATATGTTTTATTTGGATACACAAACTGTTTGAAGCCATGCGTCATCTAAACCATAATTCGCATCACCACAAATACACTTTTCAACAATCTTCAACGTACTCACGAAATCACTACACCCGGGAGCACATTCCCGATGCTTCCACGCATATTTTTCTCTAGTCATCCCTAAACAATTCCTCCTCCAGCGACTCCAACCAAATATCACTTTTCTTCGTTTTTCTTTTTCAAGTCACTCCGTGCACAAAAGCAATGCACATCGCAAAACCCTAACAATAAATAGATCAGCACCGTTCTCATCACCGCGTAAATAAACTGATATTAAAATTTTCACTCGCGATGCCACAAATTTCTAGTCCGGGAGAAAAAATCAAAACACGCAGATAGCACCAAATCTTCTGATGCTTGCAATTTTGCAAACATGATGAATCATGTTTTCTTTCTCGATTCTAAAACTTCTCGGAAAGCGAGAAAACCACCATATAACCATATAACATATGCAATTTTGCAAACATGATGAATCATGTTTTCTTTCTCGATTCTAAAACTTCTCGGAAAGCGAGAAAACCACGTATAACCGTCCGGGAGGCAGAGTGCCAGCGCTAATCCGGCAAATGCAGCCGAAAACTATGAACAAAACAGAGAGCAAACTTTAGGCACAACCGTATTCGAAGGGGTTCGAAACTCCAATCAGGAGACTGAAGGTACTGTGTAAATCCTTATGGATGGAATCATGCTTTAATTAAGTTCGAACATTTGGATATAAGAAGTCGAATTAATAGTTCTTTTATGCGAATATGTCAACTTATAATTTGTATTAATAAATTAACTCTGGTTAGTAAATTTGTTTGCAACCCCGCATTATAATAACTGTTTTCCGTCATGCGGTGGAATGACATAATGGCTCACTTTACCTAACTATAACAAGTACTACTTTTCGGCTCTTTTCTGTGTTTGTTAAATTTCAAGAGCTTTCGTAAAGACTGACTAAAAGTAAATTGGTACACACAAAAAGACCTGTAATTCGTGATTCAATTAGTATAAAAAGTCCAATAATGGTTGCTTTACAGTACTTTTATTAAAACTTCAAAGTTACAGCATTAGATGGTTACATTTCTTCAGTTCGAACAAAATCTTTAACCTTCCTCTTGATGGAGCCCATCAGCGCACGCACAATGGAAACGGACACGGAATCAGAGCATTTCTTCCATTTTGAACGCATTTGCTGGATCCCCTTGACTGCCCTGCCGCTTCGTCAAAGTCGCTGCTTTGAAATTTCCCAGTATTTTTCGATTGGTCAAAATTCCGGGTGATTTGGAGGATTCATTAGCTTGGGGATAAAATCGATCTTGTTGGCAGCATACCATTCCAGGACCACCTTGGAGTAGTGGCAGCTGGCCGAATCGGGCCAAAAGATGACTTTGCCCCTATGCTTGCGGATGAACGACAATACTTGTTCAGGCATTCTTCGATGTAAACTTAGGATGTCATCGTGGAGGATGTGACGAATGGTTTCGTTTTCAGACCACAACTGCAAATCCTTCGCAAACTTGTCGGCAAACACGAACTTGAATCTTCCCGGCACATCCCCACGTCCAGTCGCGATGTAAAACTTTTGACCGGGAAACTGCTTAAAATCGAGTTCGACGTATTGTTTCGTCATCGATCAAAGTGCAGCGCTTGTGTTTTAACAATTTTTTTTTTTCAAACTTTATTAGAGAGATTTTTAGCCGTTGGCTAGTTCATTGTCTAAACACGGTCGGCTTCATGTGCCGGTTCGGATGTTTACTGGCTTTGTACGACTTGTATCCTTCCCTGGCAAGGATGTTCCGCACCGTTTGAAAGTTGGCATTGTACCTTCTGGACACATATCGGATCGAAAGACCGGGGTTGGATTTAACGCACCTCAACACCATGCTGCACAGCTGACAATCCCTGGGTCCAGTTTTTTTGTAGGTCTGCTAATTCCTTTCCACACTCAGAGTTTCCTTATAGGTTTTGAGCACTCGACAAGCTGTTGTTTTCGGTATCTGCAGCACTTTAGCCAGCTTGAAACCGGACCACTCCGGACTTTCCAGGTGTTTGTGTACAATATGTTTTCTTCTTTCGAGTTCCATTTGACGTTATTTCTGAACGTTATCGACTACTTTGATCAAACTTCCACCAGTTGTTCTCTATAGAAGTGTAAACAAACCACTGTCAAAGATTTTCGATTCCCAACACTAGAGGCGTGGTAGCGAGGGGCGTATTTTATTTTAATAAAACTTACCTTCGTCGCTAAATATATTGGCGTTCTTCAAAATTGAAAAATGTTTTCCTCTGTGAAAATTTTCGACTTTTTCGGACGGTAGCCGTCCTATTTCCGTTTAAAAATTGCACCAAATTCATGCAACTACCAATATTTATATCTTGGTTCATTATAATGGCAGTATTGAGCATAGAATGGTGGCTCCACTTTCTCGACGGACTTGGGCTGGCCATCTCCTGGGATAAATATACCATCATGCACTTTTCATCCTCTGACCGGATTTTGTTCTTCACGCGCCATTCACCGAATTTCTTGTAAATTGTCTGAATCATAATAGCTAATCTTGTTTTCTTATCGACTGATCTTGATTAGAGCTTGAAAATTTATGACAGTCACTCCAACCTACTTGATCGGAAAGTTCAGTTTTCAACATGAACGTACATATGCAGTTACTCACAAAGCTGCATTTTACGCATGATTCGTGCTGAAAAAATCTTCTTTTCGCAACTTGTTGCATAAAAAAACTATTAACTGTGAGTTTTTCTTTGGCTAGATTTTATTGTGCGCATACCTTAAGTGATTTTCCATGCTTGGGAAAAACTGCTCTATTTCAAGGAAGGAAAAACGTCCTAAGGATTTTTACTATCTTTGGCATAATTTCATAAGAAATTAGTGCAAGTTTTAAAACTGGGAAAAATTAATCTCATGAAGATTTTGAATCCTGGTTTTGCAACAATTGTACAATATAAATCTCGGATGAAATTAGCTTCAGCAAGATAAATTTTTGGTGGCCAAATATCCATTGGCGAAATGTCTCGCTCCCATCTATTTTCTTGGTAAACAAGAATTATTCGGAGACGTTGATTGAGACGCGCAAATAAAATTTATATCAAAACAGCAGCACGATTTTTGAGGGATCTTTTCGCAATGTCACTGGCAAACATGTTTCTTCGAGTGGCTTCAAATTACTTTCATACCATTCTGCAATGCTGTTGAGAAAATTTGAACGTTCGACTGGAACTGAATAAAAATGAAGTGCGCGGCAATATTTTGCAAAAATAAAACGAAGATGGCGTTGAAAAATGTTAGTTTATTTCGATTTCCAGGAATTTTTTTTGAGCGTTTTGTTACCTTTAGGCAGGGCTGACAAATGTCATTTTCAATGAAAGATCTCATGCGATATTTACAGAGATACTTCTGTCACTATCATTGGATGAGAAAACGATGACAGAGATTTTCTTCAAAATCTCATCGATTTTTTTGTCATGACAGAACGTGACAGTGCTGTGATCATCGTGATTACTAGCTCATGTATTGCTATTAAAGTTACTTGTACCAAGGAAATCTTAAAAATATATTCACTCTACCGATTACATATGGTTACTTGCTTAAATTCATCTAAATCAGTTAGAAATGTGGTGGTCAAAACTGCATAAGAATTATTCTCATGAGTGCTTGATCATTGGAAAATGACAAGAAAGCTAATGATCGGTCATTTCGTCTCGTGATAGTGAGAGGACCTGTTTTTTCATTGTCACATGACGGCCGTGATATTTACCAGCTCTGCCTTTAGGCTGAGAATCCATGACCCGCACAAAGTTCGATCAAATAAGTATGACAGTCTAATTTGTGTCGTATTTTTTGACGTAAGACTACGTCTTTAGTTTCTATACTGGGGGTCACATTGAAAAATCAAAATTCAGACATGTAACGAAAAATCCAAAACACGGACGTAACGATAGAGCGCAAATCGCACACACGACACATTGCGCATGCTCACATGAGCGACTTCACCGCTCGGTTGACCGCTCACCATTTCACCAATGAATGAAAGGGAGGAGAAAAGCAGCGGTAATAAAAACGCTTGCCAAATCGGTTTCTTCGTCGTTTATTTTCCAGCGACGGACGGATATGCGTCGGATATGGCGTATGAGTGAAACAGCACGCATCGCACCAATACGAAAGCGTTGTTCTAGCGCTAGTTGCTCTTTCACAACAATCCAATTCAATTCTGGTTGGAGCACGTCTTGGTCTGGTGTGAATGCTGCCTTATGCTTGCAACTAGGAACGCTCTAACGAAAATACTCCAAAAGGGATGAGCCTAATTAGCAATTCTGCAAGTATAAAACAGACTGTAATTCAGTGAACGCAATCAGTTGCATTTCCATTAGCTGTGGGGACAGTCGTCACAACTAATTTGAAAGACCCAGAAAGTGGACGCGGACATCGGAATGAAAAGCATCACCAACGGCAACGACATCCTTCAAACGTTACACAGCTGAGTTTGACTACAATGATCACCTGCGTAATGATCCTGCCAGGAAAACCAACTGAGCACGCTGTCTCTGGAGCTACCCAAGCACACCAGTTTGTTCGCTTCGATCCAAAATGGCAGTTTCATTTGCGACGGAGAGGGTCACTACAACTGTGGTAGGACACTGAAGGACGCGGACATCGGAGGCTCTCTGAGTAGCTTCACCATCTTTCGGACGTTCCACTGCAGTCGTTCCGTTAGGCTGCCTACAACATTGATTACCTGCAAAATTTCAACCGCTGTGCAATGGTGTAAGCACGCCATCCCAAAAGTCCCAGCATGTGAATCTCTTGGATCCAAAATGGCCTTTTTCAAGGCCACTGTATTTCTACGCTATAGAATTTCTTTTAAGATCTCTAGATGGTGGGTAAAACAGGTTCACAAAATTGAAATATTTTTGAGCCATGGAGGGAAATAACAGCAAAGAAGCAGTGTTCAGAAAATCACTATCAGCTTTGGGTCATTGAGTCTCCGTGAGAGAATTAGCTTACGTAAATCATCCAGCTCTAAACCTTCCCGCAGACGTCAATTGGTAGCACGTTTATGCATTTCGTGTTAGTTTTCCATCCACTGAATCAAATACAACAGCAATATCAACAAATAGCGCCAAAATAAAAGGAGCGCCAAGAGGCAACAGCGATTAGTACCTATTCGTTCCGTACCCTCCAACTTCAACAACCCTTTTGATGGACACCAGGAAAAAAACAAAAAAAACGGTCTTTTTCAGGGTCACCTTTTGAAAAACAAAAGGCCCTGAAAAACGCAGTAGGCTCTGCCCGCGAACGGTTGGTTTTGTTTTCGCTGGCGCTGATTTCATCTGTTTTTCGCATATTTGTTTAATTGTACCAAATCAAACAAATATTAGTTTTCGCGTGTGGATAAGTGTAAATTAAGATCTATCACGTCTTAAGAATTTTTTTTAAGTGATATTGTAATTAACGTGAAAAATCAGGGACAAGAATTTGTTTCGAGAAGCTGTATTGCTGTGGTGTCGCGTCGGTTGGTTTTTCATTTCGTTTGTTTTTGGTGCTTTGCCTTCCTCCCAAGAAGAGTTTTACCTCTATGGTTTTACCGGGTTTTTTTTTCTTTCTTGGTGCTGGCGTTCTGCCTTCCGGACTCCGGAGGTTGCACGCGAATGAGGTGTCAAGCAAAAATTCGGTGCAAATGAAAAACTTCGAATGTGATTCAAAATGTCGTGTTGGGTTGTAAAAACAACGCGGAAGATTTTTTCGATTACCGCGAGTGAACAAATCGGTCCTTTTTTGGAGGCAGAATTTGGTGAGATCGATCAGATTTATAATCAATCATAAATGCATATTTCCACATATTACTAAATACGCGCCAGATTTCGAAACATCACATTTCGAAATCTGGAAGTGTGTTTGCAATACCATCATTCATATGATAACGGTAGTGTTTACATGCGGGGCTTATTGGATGTGAAAGTAACCTCGGAATGGACGTGAATAACCAGGCATTCTGAAATGGGTTGCTGAATCTGCAGTAGAGCTATCGCTTTCTAACTCCCGGATTAAACTTGCTTCAAATTATAACATCAAGGATTGTTGTAAGCAAATTTCTTCCATAATACCACTGCCGGCCAGTGGGGGTTAGATTGAATACACACACACACACCATTTGAAAAACAAAAGGCCCTTTTCAGGGCCAACAATTCAAATACAGAATAATTGAAAGAACTAAGAGCAAACACGTTTGTTCCGACCACTCACGGCTTTTGCGCTACATATTCCAGATCTTATATTTACAGTATTCATCAACTATTTCTCTTACCATCACTCTATAGTTACTGCTATAGGAAAGTAATAATATCATCATTCAGAATTTAATATCACAAACAAACTTTTAAAATTACAGGTATCAATACCACTATTTTTCATCAGCTACATGGTAGTCGTCCCAAACGATCAAAAGGACACAAAAAAAACAAATAACGGCCCTTCTCTGGAAACGGCTAAGATGACTAAGATAATAGATTATCGATCAATTAAAAGAACTAAAGGCTCAACATATTTGTTCAGTCCACTAGCGGTCCTACGTCAAGCTTCCGTTCGTGCCCCAAGGCACAGACCCTTCTATTTAAAAAAAAAAAACACTTTTTCCATCATTGTGGGCAATATTCCTTTCTGGCAAATTGAGCGAACAGTAATGTTTATTTACTTTGCTCGTTTGATTCAGCGTTTGACGGTTCGTTTGGTTCTTCTTGCTTCAGCCTATTATAGATACATAGATCATAATTTCCATAGATACGCGGAGGCACAAAAAGTGTTTTTGGCAACCATGAAAAATAAATGCTCTTACTGGCATTTGTGAAAACTGTTCATGCCATCATAATGCTCTTCGTTGTGCAGTTTTGTTTTGTTTTGTGCGCAAAAGTTCAAAATGAAGTGTAAAGCAAACCTTTGCAACAATGAATCAAGGAGTGGTTTGCGTAATATTTTCTTCTCCCGTTTCCCGCGAAATAATTCCGAATGTGGAGTGTGAAAAGCGTTTTGTGCTCATAATATTGCAATACTTCCCCACAAAACACACCATGATGACGTCATGCTCGTTTGTCAACACTAACTTATCTATGGAATCTACAGTATTTATAGTCTCTATTCAACGTCTCTGGAATTATTGACAATAATTGGAGGTGTCACCCAATCACGCTACGCCACTGCGGATACCGAACGATAAAGTTCGGAATTCAAGTCGTTGATAGTTGTTGTTGGAAAATTTTGGCGCCAACCGAACACCGCCTCCCACTCTCTGAGAAATAACATCACCAATAGTGCTCGTTCTCCCTCTCCGATCCTTCACCAATACAACCCATTAGTGTACCAGGACACTCTTTCCTTCACAAGCACCAGTACTGTGAGTGTCATCCACCTACCACCGGCCACCCACTCTTTTCGTCGATTTCCGATTTTCCCGGTCAACCTTCCAAAGTCGGAAAAGGGAGTATTCCGTATCGCATTTGTTCGCCGTTTCAGTTCGCGCTAGTCTCTCGTCCTGTCCGGTTCGGATCACAAAAATGTCCGGAAAAGTTCACGCGGTTCAGCCCCAGTAGCGCTCCCCTAGTGGCAGCAGTATCAAAAGCAGCAACAGCAATAGCAGCATCGTCGCACAGCATCCCATCTCCTGCTCGGTGTGTGTTATCAGAGCACCGTGTGCGCTGCTGTCCACCAGTCTCCAGGGGGAGGGCAGTGGGTGGCGCAGTTTGTCGTACATAGCTACATGTGCTTCAAGGGATCAAGCTTGGGAAGTACATAGCAACGACGACGACGCGAGTACAATGCCTGGAAGGGAAAACACAGATACTTGATATGGTCCAGGCTCTGGCTATGTGAATATTCGGAGGTGGTGCAGCTGAAAGCTAGCCCCAAGCGACTGAAAAGCGTACGAAACGAGTGCAAAAAAAAGAAAGAACGAAAGATGGAAAATTGATTTTCTTATCAGTAACGATACAGTGGGGGTAGAAGACCTGGGCCAAAGACCAGCGGAGCCGAACATCGACGCGGCCCCGGAATCGATCGATCTTCGGTGCTCGGTGCGTGTCGAAAGCGATTCCCTCCAAAAGGAAGGAACAAGTGAAGAGAAGAAACAAGAAGAAAAAGCGCAACATAGGCAAGTTCCAGTGTAGGCAGAATAGTGAACCTCCGCCCGACCATCGGTTGGGTGACCCGCGCGAATCCTCCGCAACAAGTATACACCAATAGGGTTGAGCTGGAGAAAATCGATTTCGATTAGTGCTGGTGTGCCTCCTTATGGGAGTTGCTTGCATTTTTGAGTGCAAAGTGTTTTGTTTGTGTTTGAGCAAAATCTGGCCGAACAGAATTGTGACCGTGAAGTATTTCTCCAATCGGTAAAGGTGCACCCTTTCTGACGCCAGGAGTTTTCGGGGAATATTAGTGTGCGAAAATAAAATTTGAACCGCGGCTCTCCGGCAGTGGCTTCACCAGATATTAATCAATATCTGTATGTGTACCTTGGTTTGGAAAATAAACAACAAAAAATGAAGCATTCCAGTGCAACTACCGCTCGCTGCCGACACCGAGAGCCAGCGGAATGAATGGGGGCAAAGCTCGGCGGACTAGTGACACAATCCCATTAGCTGAACTTCACGGTATGGTGCCTGGCCTCCCCATTTATATGTGAGCTGTGCACGAGTAAGCGGCTCGATGTGATGCGAAGGTATGTATGAGTGTTGGGTGGTGCCATTCCATGTCCTGTCGTTGTCGGTGGGATCATGCCTTTGATGGATGTGGGCAACTGAAAGTTGAGGATTGATTTAAACTTTGAACTGATGTTGGCTTCGATGAGATCAAACCCACTTTACCCAATCGACTTTTTTTTTTATTATTTATTTGATAAGGCTCAATCGATTTAACTTTATAGAGCCGAGGATTCTTGTTCACTATACAAAACATCGTACAACCATAGAGGTAACTCTAAGACCAGAAGGTCTCGAAGAAACTTGCTCAACTTTTTGGCTCAGCTCTGGTACTCTCTTCGGTCCCAAGATAATCGATCCACCCTTAGATAAATCCACAAACCCCTCATTTTATCTGTCAAACTTTCATAGTGAATCAAAACAAACATAGTATAGTACTAGAATTTCGACTAGAATGGGCTACGTTAATCGATTTGCTTGGAGCTAGTCAAGTAGTGAGCCAATTTAAATTGTTAGTTTCCACCGGTTCGATGAGATCATAGTCAAAAGGTACAACACAATAAACACTTTATCTTCCGCTATCCTATAAGCCTCCTCCATCAGAACGGGATCCACTTCTAGTGGTTTCATTGTATCGCCAACAAGGGGCAGAGCGCTTCCATTGCAGCAATGGACTCAAAACGTGGTCATGATTCATACACTCATCACGGAACGGTTGCTTTCCAAAGTCGATGACGCATCGACCGAAAGAACTGCTGATGAAGAACAATGAGGATTACCACTATGGCTTGGTGTATTGTAAGGAGATGAATATGAACATATGAAAATAAATTATCGTTAACATATCTTCAGTAACATTTGACCTCTAACTTCAATTCTTACCAATAAAAACAATACCCAAAAGAAGCGGTGAGTCATGCACGGGTGAACAACGTTTAGGGTTGCTAGTTCGTATGCATTTTTGGAACCCCGGACTGAACGCAGATCCTGGTCCGTCAAATACAAATACTTCTTATACTTACTGCTCTCGTCAACACTCGTGCTCATTTGACCGTCTACTATCAAAACGTCCGTGGTTTGAGAACTAAAGCGAATGCTCTGCTCCATTCGCTGCGTTCTTGTGGTTTTGACGTTGTGGTGTTCACAGAAACGTGGCTTCATACTGACATCGTGAATGCTGAACTATCACTATCTACCGCTGTGACCGCAATTCCCGCACCAGTGTACTACGACGTGGTGGTGGTGTCCCAATTGCCGTGAAATCCGTGCTGAATTGTAAAGCCGTCCATCTGGTTGATTGCGAAAATCTCGAACAAATTGCTGTGCAAGTTATACTACCACATCAATCGCTTTTCCTGTGTTGCATTTACATTCGTCCCAGTAGTCAACTCGACATCTACTACACCAAGCACGCCGACTCCGTGCAATAGGTTCTTGAAATGGCTAGCCCTCATGATAGGACTACAGTTTTGGGTGATTACAACCTGCCGAATCTAGCTTGGGACTTCGATGAGGATGTCCAAGGATTCTTACCTCTCAAAGCTTCATCTGAACAGGAACTTGCTGTAGTCGAGTCCTTACTGGCTGCGATCTGGTCAACGCGGATGGTAAACTTCTCGACCTGGTGCTGGTCAGTGATTCAGATCATATTGAGCTGTTTGAACCACCATCTGTCATTTTGAAAGTTGATCGCTATCATAAGCAATTAGCGAGCGACCATCCGTCATCGTATCCGGCAGCACGCAGTGAGTACAATTTAGCACGGTGTGATTTCGATGTTATTAATGTGAGAATTTCAGCGTTAGATTGGGGGCAATTACTTAACTTACCTACCATTGATGCCGCCGTGTCCGTATTCTATGACAATATTTATCAAGTACTCCATGATGATACTGTTCCGGTAAAGGCTCGTAGACCTTCTTGGTGGAATCCGCAATTGCGTAATCTGCGTAACCGTCTGCGTAAGGCCCGTAAACGTTACTTTCGCTCCAGGACTGCTGAATACAAGTATGGTGCGCAGCTTGCAGAAGCCGAGTACAACCCAAGTAACCACAAGTTCTGATAAAACGCTATTTGTGGCTTAAGCAGCTTGGTTGAAGGTGGTCTGTAGAATTCTAAGCAGCCTCATTTTCATGTCTTTATAAGAACTTGAAAGTTCTGGTACCATAATTGAAGAGCATTCTATGTAGCTTCTGGCGGAACTTGAACAGAACTTTTAGAAAATAAGTGAAAAAAGGTTTTTGTCCTCTACATCAATTTTATATTTAGTTCACGCTTTTATGAAAGTCAGGTCTTTATGGAAGTTATTTTTAAAGGCAGGTATGAACGTTTATTGATTTATCAGCATTAGTAGTAGTATTGGAGCTGTGTGAAGAATTAAACCCAGTCCTTCTTCATGCAAGCCCCAACACGAACCACTACGTCATCTGAGATACATTAAAGTGAGCTGTTGTCCCGCCTACTGTTGGAGTTTTCAGTGCCAGCTGACTGACTGACAACACCTTGTTGAATTTTAAATTGGTGTTTGCCCGCCTGGTACTCCAGGACATTTGTCGTAGGATTGTAGATCGCATGTCGAATAAACAGGCTTGAATCCAAGAAATTGTTCATTAGTTCAACATTTAAGGATAGAATATTGATGCACTGCATAAACATGAGAATTATGATTTATTTGAGTCACTGATCATTTCATAATTACGTATATTAAATTTTGTTACTAATAAAGACTTGTGCGGATTGTTTTGTGTGGGCTATGACGGACCTTTTAAGACACTTTCAAGTTGCTAAGAAGTTCCGCAGGGAACTTTTAAGATACTTTAAAGTTGCTAAGAAGTTCCGCTGAAAACTTATTCAGGACTTTGTTGTGGCCATGTTTTCAGCCTTCTTGAAGTTCTTAATAAGTGCTTAGGGTTGGTTTTTGGAGGTTTTTTGAACATCAAGTTGCTAGAAGTACGCATCGGAACTTTATGGATCTTGAAAGTGGGTTTTATCGTTGAATGTGGACATTTTGGTTACTTGAGAAGAAAGTTCTGTCGGAACTTTGTTTGAACTTTATGGAACTTAGAAGTGAGTTTTATCGTTGAATGCGGAACTTTTGGTTACTTGGGAACAGTTTGCAAGAAGTTCACTTTCGTGAGTATATCGATAACCTCCAGAGTGGCTTCCAAGAAAACCCATCGTCATTTTGTCTTTTTTTTTTCCTTTGGTTTGTTTTTTCCGTCGATCTTGTTTTCCGTGCTGAGCACCAATGCTATCGACTACCTGGACCATACCTATCGACCCATCAACTCATGAACCGGGGACCAACGGCTTTACTTCCCATCCGAAGGAAGGCGTGATCAGAGATGTTATGTCTCAGAACATCCCGGCGGCGCCGACTGGGTCATTTTGTTTTTTCGTAAACGCTCGCAAAGATCAGCTAGTATTCCGGCAGTCGTTACCTACTGTAATCTATGCTCCTTCACCGATGCCACTTCTGGAAACCTCTTCGTTGATTCCTTCCGAAGCGTTTTCGAACTTGATCATACTCCTCCGCAGCAGCAGTACATCAACCAATTACCGAACTACAACAACATTCGTCTGCAGCAGCTTAACTTCTGCCATGACACTATTTTCAAAGCTCTTTGCTTGGTAGATGCATCGAAAGGCCCAGGTCAGGATCGTATTCCACCATCTTTCATCAAGAATTGTGCAGCATCGTTGGCCACATCCGTTATGTCTATCTTTACTTGTTCACTCCTGGATGGCGTTTTTGCGGATTCCTGGAAGCTTGCATCAATTACACCGATCTTCAAGTCAGGTAACATTCACAGTGTGGAAAACTACCGACCTATCTCAATCCTTGACCAAACAAAGTTATCGAAAGTCTTCTGCATGACAAGTTGTATCCAGCTGTGCAAACTATAATCTCGGAGTTCCAGCATGGATTCATGAAAAAGCGCTCGACGATCTCCAACTTGATGTCCTACCCAAGCAACACATCATAATAGATTGCTGTAACTTAATTGTGACATAAATAAATTACATCCACAGCTGTTCAGTGACAAGTGTGCTGCTCGGGTACACCAACACTCTTATTGGTAGCATAGAAAAGCGTCAGCAAGTAGACGCCGTTTACATTGACTTCCCTGAAGCTTTATACAAAGTCCCTCATGACATCGCTATCGCAAAACTGAGCCGCCTTGGTCTTCCGCCGTAGGTCGTTCGTTGGTTATAATCACATTTATCCTCCAGGAAGGCCTTCGTTAAGGTTCATGATGATAGATCCAATGTGTTTGATACACCATCGTTAGTTCCACAATGGTAAATTTCCTTGGAATGCGCCTTGAATTTTCTTCAGATTTGCTTTAAATTGAGTTCCCTAGAATACTACTCATAATTCCCATCAGTGTTGGGAAAATATCAAAAAAATCAAATCTTACCAACGCCCAAGATCACGCTTGATTTTCGTAGACAAAAAACAACAAGCAAACAACTGCGGTTGATTTTGCCAGCTGTGGTATCGCAGCTCGGAATATCAAGCTAACAAAACTCACCAATTGCAAATCTCTACAAACTGTGGTGAGATTGAGTTTCATGATTTTTGCTTTACACCCGAACGCAACCGAAACTTCCATAACGGCTGGCAGCAGTCACTTCGTGTCTGCCATCGGTGAAGAGTAAGAAGAGATAGCAAACTATACTTCCTCTTTCTAAGAAAACGATGTGCAACGGAATCATTTTTGTGTCGAGTCAACTCTCAGCTTGGTTTTTGCACGTTGTGAATAGTCTTGCAATAACAAAAGAAGCTTGTAAAATCAATATCAAGCATGATATTTTGTTCCAACATCACGCGTGTTATTGAGATCGAATGAGAGCGGAAAAATATCAATTGATTGCTGATTTTTCCAACACTGATTCCAATAATAGCCTCTTCAGAACTACCTTAACATTCATGAATTACTTCCAGTGCTGACATGTTAAATTTAGAGCTAGTTATTCACTGATTGTTCATGCGTGCGTTCCCTTCAAAAAGCGCCCATAATTTTAATTTCGGACAACTTTTCGTGAAAGTAAGAGTTATACTAGAAACAGATAACTCACAACTTTGTACAATATGGCGTGGACTAGCTCCTCCGTGTAATCGACGCGCGGCAAATGCAGCGAGACATTCAACAACCATCACCACCCACCGAGCCACGAACTGATCCATCCATTACCAACCCATCCATCCATCCATCCAACCAACAATCCAACCAACCAACCCTTATTTTCGGTTCGAAGAAAGGTAGAACGGGTAAAATGCGCGGTGCGCGGGGTCACCAACACTAATGAACCGCTGTTCATCCACCCGGAAAATATCTGGGGCTTTGTAGTGGTGCTTGACGCAGGGTAGATATGCAACCTCCTCCGCCAAGCAGATCCATCACCACCGAAGAAAAGGGGGATCCGTTTTTTTTTCTCTTCCTCTTGATGATGGATTTAAAGTGGTTTCTGGACGAGGATGATGAGACGAACTATTGCTGCCTGCCGACTGCATTTGACGAGTTTCGGTCATGAATATGGATGGCTGATTTGGATGACTGGGAGCAAATGTATTGGGCTGCAGAAGAGTGTGGTGGGGTGGGCGAACTGCTCATCAACTATCGGGTTTGGATTTTGGTCTGATGAGAAGTCCTTGAATTGATTAAGGCGTGACGAGATGTTTCCGTTGCGAAAAAGTATGAGACGTTTTTGAATGTTACTTTTAATTTGTAGCAATTATCAGGCAAATTATGTTTTCTTCTTTTTTGTTTCATATTTGCAATGCTGAGTTTCAAAATTGTTTCAAACTACTCGACTGTTATAAAATTTTAAAATATAAACAAATAAACTGTAACACAATCAGCGCAACGCTCAATTTTTAAATGTGTTTGGTATTCATCCATACATATATGTGCGTGTGCAAAGTTTGATTGCTTCGGTGATTTTAGCACGAAGAGGGAAGGTGATTGTGATTCAACAACATGTTTCCTGGAGCAAGATGATTACAAAAACGTAATCCAGTGACAGGTAACGAGTTCGAACCACGAAAAGAGGTCTAGGATGATTCTGCTGTCGGATCATGTAAAGAAAGTTCTATCTGAAGTGCGATTCGATTCCGGTGGCCATCATATTCAAAGCTGTGGGCACTGATCCGGATAAGGAAATTAGGCAAGTCGTAAGCATCGATGCGGATATGCAGAAACGGTTTGCTACTTCGATGCTGGGAGCTGTCAATCAAGGTTTATACGCAACAGGGAGCTCTGGAGTACATGGCATTGAAGCTGCTTTTGATGTGGTTTACGACGGCACCAAATGTAAGACAACGGCCGAGACAAGGTACGCTACTCTTCCCACCGATGTTGAAAATGCCCCACCACCGGAAGTGAAGCGGACGAAGAAAAGGAAAAAGAATCAGGGCCAGTCCGATGGTGCGAGTGGCCGTGACACCATGACGAACGTCAGCGACATCGGTGAATTCGGCGTTACCGTCGACCATGAAAATTCTGCCGTCCCGAGTGCGGCAAAAGTTAAGCTTCCTCCACTGGTGGTGATGAAAGTGCCACTCAGTACGCTCATTGGCGATCTCACATCGCTGGGCGTTGCAGCTGAATTCATGCTGAGCAGGATCGGCACCAAGGTGATGCTGCGTACCAAAGCGGAGTATGACGCAACCGTGAAATACCTGAAGGATTCCAGGGCGGAATACTTCACACATGACATCCCCGGTGAGAAGCCCTTCAAGGTAGTCATCAGGGGCTAACCGAACTTCGACCCCAAGTCGATCGAAGAAGAACTTAAGGACCATTACAAGCTAGCCCCAATCGCAGTCTTCCGGATGACGAGGAGAGACGAAAACGTGAAAACGTACCCGGATTGCCTTTTCCTGATACATTTCCAGAAGGCAACGGTGACGCTTAATGCGTTGAAGGCCATCCGCTCTATTAACTTCATCATTGTTCAATAGAAGCCATACTGTGGCGGCCGTCCAACGTCACCCAGTGTCAGCGTTGCCTGAATTTCGGGCATGGCACCCGAAAGTGCTACATCAATCCGCGCTGTGGCAAATGCACCCAAAATCATGTCTCCTCCGAGTGCGTTGTCGACTAATCGGAAACGTGCAAATGCACCAACTGTGGTAGAGCTCATCAAGGGTCCGACAAACAGTGGAGGATTTCAAGCGGATCCGAAAGCAAGCGTCGACAAGAAGCCAACCAGGACGGAAAAAGGAAAACACTCCGGCATTCAGGGTGGAGGACTTCCCGCCTCTTCGTGTTACGCAACACGGTCAAGCAAATCCACGGGTGCAATCCGGCCCCCGTCAAGAAACGTCTGGTGCCTCAGCTGGACAAAGCTCTCCATTCCCCTGGATTCTGGAGACAACCACCAGCACAAAACGCCAATCCCGATCTCTTCTCTGCGGATGAGCTGATGAAGATTTTCGTCGACATGACCAGCGCTCTTCGTCAGTACCGCAACAAGCCCGGTAAGTTTAGTAAGTGCTCAGTATGGCGTCTAAACCGTAACCTATAGTCACTTGGAACGCTTGCTGTGTACGAACCAAAAAGTTCGAGCTTGCTGACTTCCTCCGCAAGCATAGTATCGACGTGGGCCTCCTATCAGAGACCCATCTAAATTCCGGCGACAGCTTCTGGTTGCCTGCCCACAACATTATTCGGCTTGATCGCATCAGCTCCAGGGGGGTGGTGTTGCGGTCGTCGTCAAGAAAGGAATAAAATACCACACTCTGTCCCATATCCGCACCTCTATCATCGAGGCCCTTGGTGTGGAGGTGGAGTCGTCGACTGGATACGTCCAGTTCATCGCCGTCTACTGCCCTCGACAGTGTGCCGCCAGCAGTGGACTAGCGGCTAAATTCAAAAAGGATCTGTCCACCATCACCCGTACCGGTTCCCACTTCGTAGTTGGAGGAGATCTAAACGCTCACC
Source organism: Ochlerotatus camptorhynchus (assembly GCF_037179485.1). Classification (NCBI taxonomy): domain Eukaryota; kingdom Metazoa; phylum Arthropoda; class Insecta; order Diptera; family Culicidae; genus Ochlerotatus; species Ochlerotatus camptorhynchus. Next base: position 96,619 of record NW_027041032.1, on the reverse strand, counting down.
ATGAGGCCTGGCGGAACTAGCAGCAGAACCAGAACGATCGTCTGCTGTTCGACCACTCACAGCATGGGCTGTACTCCGTTTGGTTTTCGGATGAACCAACATTTATCTCACCGGCGGGCAACCCATCGACGCTAGACCTGTTCCTGACAAATATCGGCTTGTCCACGCCGGTAGCCTTGAGCGAACTCAACTCCGACCACCAGCCGGTGGTGGCTAAACTGGGCTACAACGTGACTCCTGTTTCAAGCCTGCGCAAGGACGACCATCGCGTAAACTGGTCCCAGTTTGGACGCGTGGTAGACAGGCACATCATCGACAACCCGCCGCTTGACACCGTTGAGGATATCGACCGAGCGTTGGAGGGACTCTTCCACACCCAACTCTTGATTCGCCTGAGAAATGTTCGTAGACGCAAGTTTCAGAGGACTGGAGATCTGGGCAAAAAACGTGAAATTGCCGATCTGAACAGGCAGATTGCTTCCAGAATGGACTCACTCCGAAATGAAAGTTTCGGGGGTGTAGTCCAGAATCTGGACGACCGCTTTAGACCATTCTGGAAGGTAGCCAAGTTCCTGAAAACTCATCCCAAACCCGTTCCACCTCTCAGAGTCGAAAATGATGACGATCGGCTTTTAATCACCCCACAGGAGAAAGCAAATGCGATCGGCGAGCATGTCGCTTCATCGCATTTTCTTGGCTCGAGTATCCAAAGTCCGCTCGAAGATCAGGTTGCGCAATGCGTTCAAAACCTAGATGCCTCCCCTTGTGTCATGCCTCCGGCGGATATGATTACAGTACAACAGATTTGCTCAGCGCTGAAATGCACCAAGAACATCAAGGCTCCCGGGTTTGACGGTATATTCAACTTGATCTTGAAGAGACTCAGCATGAAAGTACAGTCTCTTCGAACCGCTATCTTCAACAGATGCTTGGAACTGCACTACTGTCCAAGCATCTGGAAGGTAGCAAAAATCATACCAATCCGCAAACCCGGAAAAGATCCAACATTGCCTTCAAGCTCCAATTAGCCTCCTTTCAGTGCTGAGCAAATTGTTCGAGAAACTCATTCTCAATCTCCTTCCGGAACAGTTTGGATTCAGAAAGCTAGTACGGGTGATGAATAACATCCGAAGTAAAAAAGCTGTATCGTAGGACTACGTCTGTGATTTCTATATGGGGGTACACTTTGTGAAGACCGAAAATGAAACATGTAACAAAATTTCGAAAGATTTTGAGCGATAATAGCTCAGCTGCCCCTGAACCAATTTCAATTATTTTTTTCACCAATCGATTAGAAATATTCCTACGCATGTGTTAAACTGAAGACTTTATAATTTTTCTAAATGTTCCTATTGAAAGTTGCACGAATCAAGGCTGGCCTCAACCGTTGCAAGCAGCGAGGTGTAGCCCACATGAGCATCCATATAAGGATGAAAAAACCGCACCGCTATTGATCGTCAGTCGATGTGGGCGATCTATGCCAAGCGCGTCACTCTCATTCCAAACAACATGCAGCTCTCCAGCCTCATCTGTGTTTAACACCCTAATAGCTCAGCATTACTCAACTATCACGACAAAACGGTCATTTTCAGGAACACCATAAATTTGTAAAAGAGTATTTTTGGACACATGTCAAGGTCATCAATCGGATGTTAGTTCCCATTTCAAGATATAGCTGGATTTCGGGCGTAACAGCTTTTGTAAACAATGACTAACTTCAATGATGTCTTGAAAGTCAAGGCTCGCCCAAGCAAATCAACATCACCATCGGGTAGGGTAAGACTTACTCTACCCGATGGTAATGTTGGTTTGCGTGGACGTGCCTTGAATTCCTAACAATCATCGAGAGAAGTCATTGTTTACAAAAGCTGTTACGCCTAATTCCAGCTCTTTCTAGATATGTTTAAATCTAACATACCATGTACTTTAGGGCAACATTGGAGTTGCAATTTCCAAAACCAAAGTCGGTCGCGGCATGAAAGTAGTCTGATTTTGATCCAGTGATGGTGGATTTTAATTCTTTATACGCCAATCGATAGGAATTTTTTCGGTTAAATTTAAAACTTCATAATTATTCAAAATGTCACTATTGAAAATTGCACGAATGTGCAACTGTTGCTCTGATAATTAAAATAATCACCATTGCCTGCGACAAGCGATTTCCCTAACACAGATTTCAAAGTTGAATTCCATCCGGTCTCACCAAACGGTGTTCAATCACCGCGTGGTGAGTGGTGGTTTTCTCCAGTAAACGAAAGGCTGCCTGCAAGCAACGAGTTGACCACAGAAGGAAGAAGATGCCGCACAGCTATTGATACCTCGCGAAATAACGAACAAACTTCAACGATGCCTTAACGTCTTTGCTGATTATGCCACCACGTGGAAACTTAAAATCAATGCCTCCAAAACTCAAGCGGTCATGTTCCTCCATCGGCAATCGCCCAAACTAAAACCGGCTCCATCTTGTACTGTAATCATGGATGGCACAAGGGTTGAGTGGTCTGCCGAAGTAACCTATCTCGGGATGTTGTTTGATGAAAAGCTCCTCTTCCGTTCGCATGTAGAGAAAACTGTAGTCAAGTGTTCTACCTTGGTTAGGTGTCTGTATCCGCTGATTTTCCGCAGATCCCGCCTCTCAAGGGTGAACAAACTGGCCGTCTACAAACAAATCATAGCACCTGCGATCCTCTACGCAGCTCCGGTGTGGGAATCATGTGCACAGACTCACAGGAACAAAATTCAGGTCGCTCAGAATAGAGTGCTGAGGATGGTTCTTGATCGTCCTTTCGACACTAGAATGAAAAATTTACACGAAGAGGCAGGCATTCCCAAAATAGATTCCAGAATTAACGAAATTAACACTAACCCCGTATGATCGTTATACCCCTTCCTCTCCTACTTTGCTGACATATGAACAAACATTTTGTTCAATATTTAAAATACCGTCTTCAGATAGGGAAAACACAACCGCCTGTTGCATTATCATAAAATGCAACCATCACTCTCTTCTCTGCTTCAGAGACCTAATTTAATACTAATGATGGAGCTACTGAAATAAAGTATTTTTTTGGGTATTGTTTTATCCCACAATATGGCGTTTTTGTGTACTATACTGAGATGCAAATCAACAAAAAAAAAGTGAGAAGAAATAGTGTTAGTTCCTATTGTAGTCGATGTCGATGTCAAATTTAGTGCACATTGATCACAACAAAATAGCTTAACATTGATCAATCCAATGCAGTTATGTAGTGAAAATTCTGTCAGTTCTTAACCATTACATTAAATTTAAATATCTCATGCGTAAGATGAACGTTATGCTAACATTAATTGTCACGAGTTTTGAACCATAACCAAAAAAAATAAGATAAAGTATGATGGTCAAATATGCATGACATACATTTTTACGTAGGTCTACGTCATACTGCAGTCGTGTCTAGGAAACAACCCTTTAATTTTTAACCGAGATTAATAAATTTGGTTCACAAACAACTGACTACTTATCTTATGCATGCACAGACCTTTATTGATATTATTAAGAATCACAGCATTCCAAGAATTCCTTCATTCAGATGATTCAAAATAGTCATATTAATTCACCTATTGGTGATATGTGTCTTTCGCAAATGAAAAGGCGGGAGTTTATTTGATATTGTTTGACTTAATTTGCTTTGATAAAATTCAAAAAAGTCCTTTGACACCTAATCGTTAAGGCCTTAGGCGTTATCGAAAATCGATTTTACAACCGATATTTTCGCCTTTCACTAAATCAAGGAGATCGACCATAGTGAAAAATATAAAAATCAATTCTCACTCGCGTTTTGAAAGCACCCTCCACTCTCGTAAAACTCCGCATCCCACTGCTTCAGTAAGCGCCTCCATACATAAACACAGCATACATCATATTTAGCTGCTGCATACGTACCTTCCATCTAGTTATATGAAGGTATGTACAACAAACTCCCCCAAACAGACCCAGCCAGCCAGCAGCAGCCTCAGACACCCACTCACACATAAAAGTGAGCGGAAATTCTCCCAAAGTGCACGTGGCTGCGCATAAAAAATGGTCTGCCACAGTAACTTTACTGCCATGGTGAATATGCCGCAGACTGTCTATGTATGCACGTGTGCTGAGTTGGTACCTAGGTCCAAGTACATAATATCGCAAAGGTCCAAAGCTTTTTCTGATTGAAAGACTTACCGCCAACTCCTCATTGAGACTGTATAATATGCGTAGGAACAGATGTGGGTGGAAAATCCCACCTTGAGAAAGCCCCAACTTCCATTCGCCGTGCTGGCTATTCTTTGTGTCTCACAACCATGGGAGCTTGAGTGCACGTTTCACTCAAATGCGACAGCGAGATGCTCTTGTAGAAGCATAATTAAAAATGGATGTTTCGTTACTCCTTTAATGAGCATCCACCGAAAATGGGCTACCTCTAGAGGAGGACCCACCTTTATGTACACTGACTGCGAACCAGCTTTGTGCTGACGGCTGGAGATGATGGACCAGGGAACAGAGTTATCCTTTTCACGTTCGCCGCTGAAAAGGGGGATTAAGACTGAAGTGTGGATGTTTTAATCCTTTTTCGAAACGTGTTCATATTTAATCGGGTGTGAAGAATGGGCAAGTTGAGAACCCTTTTTTAATTAATGTGAGTATTCTGTGCTTCGTGAATCGGTCAAAAGTCACGTCCTACATACACACTAAGATTATTTTACAGATTTCTGTAAAATTTTACCGAAATCTTAACAGCTGAACGTTCGGTAAACAAAAAAGATTTTTTGTAATTATTTAAAGATATCTGTGAAAAATTCACAGCTGTTGAGATATCGGTAAAATTTTACAGATTTCTGTAAAAATTTCTAAGTGTGCAGCAAGATAGTGTACATATGATAGTACATGAAAAATTACAGTCCATGGGCATAGAATTGCATTCAATTTATATAGAACATATTAAGAGCTTCTAAACAAACAAATTCATTAAGTAAAATTCTCTATCCATAAACACTTACTGGTGGTAAGCGTGACTACGTCTCACCCCAAAAGGCCCGGGTTCAATTCCAACCGGCGCCACCGGGATTTTCTGAGGCATAAAATCTCTAATTACACCTTCCTTTAGAAGGGAAGTAAAGCCGTTTTTCCCCGCTCCATGAGTTGGTGGGTCGATATGTAGGGTCCAGGCGTGAGAGCTGCCTCACTGGCGTCGCACAGTGGGACGAAATCAAAAAAAGTGGGACATGGCTATTTCCGATGAAACTATTTAGTGTAGCTTTTTGATGTCTTCTAGAATGTTTCTTTATTTTTCAAGTACTTTATTTAAAATGTGAACATTTTTGATTAAGGAGGGTATACACTAAGATAAAAAAAAAATAACTTTTTTATGTCTTGTTAAATTTGATGAACATTGGAAACATTGAAGATGAAGTCTTTTTAAGAAACTTTGTTTAAAGTTTAAACTTTCTATCTCTCAAGTGGACGAAGTTATAGGGTGAAAATGGACTACAAACGTTAGTACCCCCTTAAAAAAAAACGTTTTTTCACCATAACTGTTTTCTTTGAATTTTCTCGTTTTTTAAATATTTTACAAAGTTGTAAGTGCTTAGAAAATCCACATTTTTGCACAAGACATCAAATCGCTATCTATTTGTTGAAAGGATTTACGCCAGTTTTTACAATTTCTTTACACTATCTTTAAGGGGGTGTACTTTGCAAGTTAGCAGGTATTAGCAGCTAATGACAACGTCATTTCATTCAGCAACTTATACCCTACTGTTTCATATACAATTCATAGGGGGATCCAAGAGGATGCTTAATAAATTTTCAAAACATGTACCTCAATGCTGTTTTTGCTGTTTTTGCTGTTTTCATGAAGATTTTTCCAAGAATGTACATTGGTACATGAAGACAAAAAACGTATTGCCTACTGTTAATTATGACATAGGAAATAATTATGGTGAACATTTGCACTAGCTATTAAAAGTAAACGGTGGGTCGACATCTTGAGATCTTTGCTACATACATACGCACAGTGTGCCAAAAATACAGGCACACCTGCGCACTTTCATTGGTACCCATGGTTAGACATTTTCATGATATTTAATGTTACTGGCAACACTGGTGGTGACTCTTTTACTGTCTACAGATTAGACCGTAATTCATCCAACAGCATTCGTACTCGCGGTGGTGGTGTGCTCATCGCTGTTTCCAACGAATTCGCCTCCTGCGTAATCTCCAACGAACTATTTACTACAATTGAAGCGGTTTGGGTTAAGGTCAGCCTCACTTCGCGGGACATCCTCATTGGAGCGGTGTATATTCCCCCTGAACGTCGACATGACTGCACCACAATGTAGCTTCATCTGGATGCTACAGAATTTGCATCGTCCATGGCTGATATAACGGATGTGCTTCTTCTGCTTGGTGATTTTAATCAGCCTGGGCTTAGCTGGTCACCCTCAGGCCAGGGTTATGCGTTTCCAGATCCGATTGCATCTTCAACTACTCCTGCCAGCCGCTTGCTTGTTGACGGCATGGCTTTTCACGGACTGAGCCAGATAAACCTTGTTCCCAATTTCCAGTCTCGTTTTCTTGACTTGGTTTTTGTTAGCGAAAGTGCACTTCTGGACTGTGTCGTCGTTGAAGCGCCTGATGTCATCGTTCCTCTTGACAATTTCCACCCTGCTTTGGATATATCTATCGCGAACGGATCTCAAATTCGTTTTGATGAAACCATGACTGCCACTCGGCTCAATTTCCGGAAGACCAATTTCCGTTTGCTGAGACGTTCCTTGTCCCGGATCAACTGGAACGTGTTGAATGACCTTGATATCGATACAGCAGCCGCTCGCTATAATAGCCTTTTGCGCGACTGTGTTTGTGCTTCAGTACCGAAGTGCCAACCTCCAAGAAAACCGCCTTGGTCTAACGCTACTCTCCGCAACCTGAAACGAGTGCGATCTAGAGCTATCCGTGCTCTCACTCATCGAAGATGTACCCTTACCAAGCGAAATTTTTCAATTGCCAGCAATGATTATCGCCACTACAACAAGCTTCTTTACAAGAGGTATGTAATTCGTACTCAACATAATCTGCAATGCCACCCCAAGGGATTCTGGTCGTTTGTGAATACTAAGAGGAAGGAAACTGGACTGCCGTCAAAAATGTTTCTCGGCAATGACGTAGCATTGACAACTGAGGACAAATGCACCCTATTTGCTAGGCACTTCTTAAGCGTCTTCTCGAATGACTCCCCATCGCAAGCAGAAATTGAGCGAGCTGTCCGTGATGTGCCAACCGACGTCGTAAACATGGATGTTTTTGCCGTAGATATACAAATGGTTCTCTCTGTGATGAGTAAAACCAAATCATCATTTTCACCAGGTCCGAGTGTTATTCCATCTGCAGTCCTAAAAAAAATGCTCCGATATCTTAGCTGCTCCGTTGTCCTTGCTCTTCAACCTGTCACTTCGTCAACAGAAATTTCCCGCACTATGGAAACGGTCTACTATGTTCCCTGTTTTCAAGAAAGGAGAAAAACGCAATGTGGAAAACTACCGTGGGATTACCTCGCTTGGGGTTGAATCTAAGGTGTTTGAGTCGCTGATAAATGAGAGATTGTTTGCTTCCTGCAAGCATTACATAAGTACATGTCAACATGGTTTCTTTCCTGGCCGCTCCGTGGAAACTAATCTCGTCAGCTTTACGTCGTTCTGTATGGAAAATGTATGCAAGAAACTTCAAGTGGATGCCATCTACACTGATCTTAAAGCTGCGTTTGATAGAGTTGTGCACGACGTTCTGCTAGCAAAGCTTGAAAAAATTGGATGTTCTGTTTCCTTCTGCAGCTGGCTTAGATCGTACCTCGTGCAACGTGAAGTTACTGTATGCATTGGAAACTACTCATCGTACTGTTTCTCGAACAGATCAGGAGTTCCACAGGGTAGCACTTTGGGACCAATGCTCTTCTCTTTATTTTTGAACGATATAACGTTTATTCTACTACGAGGAGGTAAATTGTTTTTTGCCGATGACTTGAAGATTTATCTAGTCGTTCGAGGCTATGCCGACTGTTTAGAACTACAAAACCTTCTTGAAATCTTTAATGATTGGTGTGAACGTAATTTTATGGTCCTGTGCGTCTCAAGGTGCTGCGTAATTAGTTTCCGTCGAACTAGGACTGCCATTTTGTTTGATTATAACGATGCTGGAACTGCAGTTCAACGTGTTGATCACGTTAAAGACCTCGGTGTCATGTTGGATGAAAAGCTCACATACACTCGCCACTTCTCAACCACGATCGACAAAGCTAATCGACAGCTTGGATTCATGTTCAAGATATCTAAGGAATTTCGTGATCCTCTGTGTTTTAAAGCCCTTTACTGTTCATTGGTACGCTCACTACTGGAATTCGCGAGTGTAGTCTGGAATCCCTACCAAGCTGTATGGAGTGGACGATTCGAAGCTGTTCAACGCAAATTCGTCAGATACGCACTGCGCTATCTTCCATGGAGTGACCCGCTGAATTTACCACCGTATGCTGACCGCTGTCGTTTACTGGGTTTGGATACTCTTGCTAAGCGACGAAACATATCGCAGGTCGTCTTCGTTGCTAAAGTTTTACTCGCAGAATATGATGTTCCTGAGTTACTGGCCAAAATTAATCTGTATGCTCCTGCCCGAACACTCCGTCCGAGAACCTTGCTACATGAAGTAGTACATGCAACCAACTATGCTGCAAACAGTTCCTTTGTCGCCATGATTCATCAATTCAACGAAGCCTCTGACCTATTTGACTTTGACATCAATGCCTCGATGTCATCGTTTGCTGTTGGCCAATTTTTAATTTTTAATGAGTGACTACATTTAGATTTAAGTGTTTCATTGAGACTATCAAGTCAGATGGACTATAATAATAATAATAATAATAAGCTCAACACTGTACTATATCTGCGCCTGATCTGTACATGTGTCAAAATTTTAATCATTGTTGTTGACACAATCCAATGTATGGTTTCACAACTTCAACCGGGAATTTCCGGACATATTTTCAAAAAATTAGCTAAAAACCGGTCAAAAGTCACCGCGGTATGCTTGCGGGATGAGCGAGTTCATCAAGGCGATGACAGTTGCCAAGTACATCTGTAATCTTGGGGTGGTACTGGAATTCTTCCGGATGGTGCTGGAGTCACTACCGGAAGACTTCGAGATCGGAGAACTTTCACTCAACACGATCGAACTGTTCAAGGATCTGGTGCGGAAGGCTTTGGTGTGTCAGAACAGTTTGATCGAAGTTGGGAAGAGGGTCGCATCGTTCCGGAAGCTGATTGAAAAGATGACCATGAAGCGACTGCTACTGCTCATAGTGCCGATTCGGAATGTGATTAGTGATTTGGTTAGTGGGGAGAGAGTTGGTAGATCGATTTGGGGCGGGGAGATTCGTGACGGAGCTGAAATCACAGCCGAAGGAGGTTAAGTGGAATTGTAAGATGTTGATTGGTTAGTTGTTGGGCTTGAAGGTGAGCTCCTGAAAGTTGACATCGGTGAGTTGGTTAAAGGATAGGTTTAGCTCTTAGACACGACCCTGGTAACCCAGCGCTTGAAATATAATATTTATAGGCTTGGCGGAGAAGAAGTCCCCGTGAAGTGTAAGGTGACCGGTGTTTTCTATGGTGCTCAGCAATTGGAGCAGTTCGGTAAGCATTTCAACATCGCGATGTTTGCAATATTCCTCGTAGAACTGATCCGAACGCAGCTTTTCGAACTCTATTAGGTACGAATTGATTATGGAATCCGAGCGGCACAGAAGGTCGTAAGGGGATCGGTGTCCCTGCAAAGGCCACCATCTGACCGTAGAAGTTTTATCAGTGGTCGTTTACTATGTTTAATTCCGTAACGCTTCACCACTTCGTTGATCCGTCAACCGACATTCAGTTCCATGATTCGTTCTTCATCGTAGCTGACAGCGATGAATTCGCCTTCGATGATCACTCGGATCATGTTCGGAAGTAGAATCTTCACCGGTGTTTGATTTTCTACCATGGCCAGCGCCCCAGCTTCTACAGGTGTTCGTTCTCTGGCCGGCACTGCTTTTCGCCAGAGACAACATACTTTTCTCCATTTGTCCGATCGTTGAACTGTCTGACCGTGTGTACATATTAGACCCCACCTCCGCCAGGGAAGTCTGATTCCGATTGAAACTCCCACTAGAATGCTGGCGACGCATCTTTGATTGAGTTCATCAGAATCTGAAGATCATCTCGTCAAGTTTCCTCTGATGATGCACGCTTACAACCGTCACCAGTGGTTCATCCGAGTCCTCATCATACTCCAATCCAGTAGAAATTATTGTCCTGTCGGAAATTGGAAGTGCCTCCTCCAGAGAACGTTCTCACTCGAAACTTCGATTCGGTGGCCGAGGCCGTTGCTTTTTAGGTTCAGTGTAGTCCATTTCCGATAGCAACGAACCGAGAATCACGGCAGTTAGGATCTGGGATAGGATTCCACTGCTTGTTGTTTTGTTTCTTCAAAACAAAACATGTGAACTGTCAATTTAACCGGGTTGCCAAACATACCATCATCATACAAACAAAAAATTCAGTCTAATGACCAGCGTTGCCAGATTATTTCCTAGCTTATCGGAATGAAATGTTTAAAAAAAAATCGGTATATCGATATTTACAATTTTAATTAATTTTATATTTGTGCCGTTCTTGTAGGAGAAAATTAACACTTTTGGACTAATAACAGAAAAATTGCTTTCTATGAGAAGTCAGAAATAATTTCCGGGAAAATTTGAATTATCTTGTGCTGGAAGCCGAAAAAACTTCCAGAGAAATAATTAAGAAGCTCTTCTTAAGGAAGTTTGAAGAAAGTTCTAAGAACAGTCTGAAAATCGTCCCGGATGCCATCCAAAACAAATATTGAGAAAGTTCAGGTGAAAATTTGAAAAAAAAAAACTTTCGGAAAAGAATTGAAAATCGGGAACAATAAACAATAAAGAACTTTCGGAATAGCCAATTCCAGGGGAAGTCAGAAGAAGCTCAGAAAAACCTTCCAATAGAAGTTGGAAAAAACCTATGGAGAAATTTCCAAAAGAAGATGAAAAAAACTTCTGGGAGAATTTCCTAAACACATTCGGGAGAAGTTTAATTGAACTTCCTGGAGAATACGGAGGAAACTTTCTGGAGGCGCTGGAAGAAACAACCTAAGGCAGATTGGAAAAAACTTGTGTAGAAAGTCGGAAGCCAGACGGCATACGGAACAGTCGAAAAAAACTTCAAGTAGTAGTTCGGAAAAAAAAATCCGGAAGAAAGAGATTTCTTGGGAATGTTAGAACAACATTCCCTGAAGTTCTTTATCCAGTAATTTTCCTTATATTCATAAAACATCCCTGAAGACCCTTCAATATCGCTGAAGTTTTCGGAACATTTCGGAAATGCACTTTGGAATATGCCATGCTTCCTCGGAACTCCTTGAAGGTTCCTGCAATTTTCTTGAAGTGAATGGGGCTGTTTTGAAGTTCTCTGATCATTCATCAAGTACTGGGAAACTACCGGAAAATCTTTTATCTTCTTTGAAGATCTCTAGACCTTCTTGTAGATTTCAGAACATCTTATAGTGCTCTCAGAATTTTCTTGAAATCAGAATTTTCTATTTTTTAAAGTTCTCGAAACTGCCATCATAAATCACGGACCTTTCCTTACAAATTACTAATGTTCCTTCCCTCACGTTTCCAAAAATTTCATGACCCTCTCTTATGAACTTTGCTGAAGTTTTCGGAAAATCTCCAAATTTTCCCGAACTCCTTTAAAAATTCAGAAACTCTCTTGACATTAATTGTTCTGTTCTGATGTTCTCTCAATGCTCTTAAAACAAATTGACCTGTCCTGAAAACCATTTAATTTCCCTGAAGTTTCCGGGCTCTCGAATTTTAACAGAAGTAACTTTACAGATATTTAAACTTACCCATAGCTTCTTAAAATGCCTTCAGTTTTTCTGAAGCTAGTGGAACCGCAATAAAACTTTTGAAGCATCCCTGAAGTTCTGCGGAATATGTAGAAACTTCCAACTTCAGGAAGTGAAAAAATGAACGTTTTGATGAACCTCTTTGTTCACTGAACAAAAGTATTTCCTGATTCCCACGAATTCCCGAGATGAGCCATCAGCTGTTTCTCGATTATTGGGTAGCCAAAAACGGCGAGGAAATGTAAACATTAGTCGAAAGAATATCAAGCATAAGACATTGATATAGATGAATATTTGTTTTGAGCAGACTCAAAGAATTTGAGATATTCAAACAGTTTAAAGTCGCTCACAATAGCTTTCTCTGACAGCTCAGCACGGGCAAGCCTTAATCATTTTGAATATTTAAATAAATCTATATAAAATCCCATAAATCAGTATTCTTAGAATCCTTATCTGTATACTGGTATCAAGTTCAAAAATCGGTACATCTAGCAACGCTGCTGATGACACTCGGCACTGCCGGCACAGCTGCGGCATACTTGATGCACACTGAGAAAAAAATTGGAGCAAAATAAAGGGCTGAACACAATGACAGCAGCATAGCGACATAGCGGCACAACGGCAAACACGCAATGTACTAAAATCGTGCTAACCGCTGTACTGCTGCCACGTTGCCGCATTCCTACCCACAATGCATGCCCTCAAAATCTATTTATTTTTCCTGTTCCGTTGAATGCTGTACGCAAACAAACCACGTAAACGGGATTATTTTGATTGCAGTTTTGAGTTATTTGTTATTTGAATAATCTCTCAAAGATCAGTAGAAGGTCTTCTGAATAATTAATCAATCTGAAATCTTGTAAAAATATCCAAGAGGCTTTGAAATTCTCCGAAGTACAGTGATCGTCTCTGAATTTGCATTAACTTAAAACAAAATTTGGGAGCACTTTGAAGAAGTACCTTGAACCGTGGGGAAATATCAAGAGCTTCGGAGAAGAGTTATGAATATCAGGAAAACTGCGTGGGCTTAAGGAAAGTTCTGTGAAGCTTAGGAAAGTCCAGACAACTCTGGGGGAGTAAAGATCTTTAGGAAAGTCCCTTAAGGAAAGCTTAAAAATCTCCAAGAGAATATTTGGACAACTTCGTGCATTTCAGAAAAATGTTGAAAACTTCATCGAAGATCTAGAGGGAGAACTTCAGAGTAGTTCTGCCGAGAACTTAGTTCTGAGGAGAACTTCAGAGTAGTTCTGAGGAGAATTTCAAAGGAATTATGAAGAGAGTTTCAGAGTTGTTCAGAGGAGAAGTTCAAATTAATTCTGAGGAGAACTTCAGAATAGTTCTGAGGAGAAATTCGAAGTATTTCTGACGAGAACTTTAAAGTAGTTCTGAGGAGATCTTCAAAGTAGTTCTAAGGAGAATTTCAAAGGAATAGTTCTAATGAGAACTTCAGAGTATTTATAAGGAGAGTTTCAAAGTAGTTCTGAGGAGATCTTCACAGTAGTTCTGAGGACATCAACCTTTGGAACCAGGACGCACTGAAAATAGCATTTTGGAAGCCCCTAGTCCCTCTAACACGGTCCTGCCAGTACCAGCCAGCGTTCTTCACAGTCGTCCTGGTCCTGTTGTTAGTAGGGGTTCGGGGGTCTTCCAGCCTGCTATGCCAGGCAAGTACAATAATAACTCTGAACATTCACCGCCTGACGCCATTCCGAATTTCAGCACTGTATCGGTACTCTCTAACACTCGAAGTGCGGGTTGCACCACTGGATTCTCCGATGCAGCCCCACCTTCTGCTGCCTTTGATCATCGAAGCTGCCCTAATGCTGTTATCAGAAGTGAAATTAGGATGCCCAAAAGTTCCCTCTCAGGCGAGGTGTACACAGATTCTCAACGTGTTGCTAGTACTAACCAGGACGTCACTATTTACTATCAGAACGTAGGCGGGATGAACTCGAACGTTGAAGACTATCGTATATCCGTATCTGACCGATGCTATAATATTATTGCTCTCACAGAGACTTGGCTCGACTCCCGCACGATCTCCAATCAAGTGTTTGGATCTGAATACGAGGTTTTCCGTTGTGATCGTAACCCCCGCAACAGCCGAAAATCAACGGGAGGTGGTGTCCTCTTGGCTGTCGGTTCTGAATTGAAAGCCAGAGCAATTGAAAATGATCTGTGGAACAGCGTAGAGCAGGTCTGGGCAGCAATGGACCTAGCGGATCGCACGTTGTTTGTATGTGTGGTCTACATACCTCCAAACCGAGCTCGAGATATAGATTTCATCGACGCCCATTGTCGTTCAATTCAAGCTGTCTTGGAAAGCGCAACTGCTATTGACGAGGTTATTGTCTTGGGAGACTACAATTTACCTGGTATCTCGTGGCAACCATCCCATGGCGGTTTTCTGTATCTGGATCCAGAACGATCAGTGTTCCATTGTGGAGCCACTATGCTTCTTGATAGCTACAGTACGTCTACGTTATCGCAAATCAATCATGTAGTCAACGAGAACAACCGCAGCTTGGACCTTTGTTTCGTCAGTTCTCAGGATGTCGCTCCATTCATCTCCTGTGCACCCGCTCCACTAGTGAAACCAACTCCACATCACCTTCCTTTGATTGTGACTGTGGAGAGCAAGTTACTTCACGATTTCGACGAAACGCCCGTTGCTGTTTCCTACGATTTTCGAAAAGCAGATTACCGCAGCATCTCAGACTTGCTCTCCAGCTTGGACTGGGAAAACATCCTCGATCATCACGATGTTGAGGTAGCCGCAAGAACGTTTTCACACATTTTGGCGTATACTATCGACAGACATGTCCCGAAGATAAGTCACCAGAAAACAGCTCATCATCCATGGCAGACTAAGGAGCTCCGTAGACTGAAATCTACTAAAAGAGCTGCACTACGCAAATACACCAAGTACCGTACGTTCCAATTAAAATGCTATTATGTTCGACTAAACTATCAATTCAAACGGATCAGTCGCCAAAGCTATTCGCGATATCAGCAGGGAATTCAGCGCAGGATGAGATCACATCCGAAATCCTTTTGGAACTATGTAAACGAGCAGCGAAAGGAATCCGGTCTTCCATCGTCCATGGTGTTCAATGGCGAAGTGGGATCCACAAATCAGGAGATTTGCCGACTCTTCTCTCTCAAATTTGCCGATGTTTTCACTGACGAGAGCCTATCTGACGAATATGTTAACCTCGCAGCAAGCAACGTTCCAATGCACGGCGATACATTAAATGGCATCGACATCAACGATATGACTATTTTAAGAGCTGCTTCCAAGCTGAAATCTTCTTGCAACCCTGGACCCGATGGAATCCCGTCCGTTTTTCTCAAGAAGAATATCGATAGTCTATTGACTCCGCTCTGTCACGTGTTCCAATTATCGCTTCGCTGTGGTATTTTTCCTTCTTGCTGGAAGTTTGCTCACATTTTTCCTGTTCACAAAAAAGGAAACAAACGAGATGTCAACAACTATCGTGGAATTACCTCACTGAGCACCGTATCGAAGCTTTTTGAACTAGTCATAATGGAACCGCTACTTTCTCACTGCAAGCATGTTTTGAGTGATGATCAGCATGGCTTCATGTCAGGTCGTTCCACCACCACCAATCTGCTATGCCTCACATCTTATGTAACTGATAGCATGGTTGACCGAGCTCAAACGGATGTGATTTATACCGATCTGTCAGCAGCGTTCGATGAGCTAAACCATGCTATTGCTATTGCTAAACTAGACAGACTTGGGATCAATGGTAACCTATTACAATGGTTTCGATCGTATGTAACCGGTCGCCAACTGATGGTTGCCATAGGCGATTACCGATCTGATACTTATCCTGCTACATCGGGGATACCCCAGGGTAGCCACCTTGGACCTTTGATCTTCCTGCTCTACTTCAACGATGTGAATTATGTGCTTGACGGACCTTGACTATCGTATGCTGACGATCTAAAAATCTACCTTCGGATTCGTTCCATTGCCGACTGTCACTTTCTTCAACGCCAGCTTCATGCTTTTGGGTTCAGCAATTGAACGAGTGAGCCACGTGAAGGATTTGGGAGTCATTTTGGATTCGCAACTCACATATAAGCAGCATATTTCGTATGTCGTTGATAAAGCTTCCAGAACACTAGGCTTTATCTTTAGAATAACCAAAAACTTTACTGATATTTATTGCCTGAAGTCATTGTACTCCTCACTGGTCCGATCAGTCCTTGAATATTGCTCAGCAGTTTGGAATCCAAGCTACAACAATGGTGTTGAAAGAGTCGAATCAGTCCAGCACCGATTCTTACGCTTCGCCCTTCGGCGATTGCCTTGGAGAGATCCTTTCCGTTTGCCTAGCTATGAAAGCCGATGTCAGCTGATCGGTTTGGAAACTCTTTCGACCCGAAGAGACGCTGCAAGGGCTTTACTTATTGCCGATACATTGCAAGGAAGAATCGATTGTCCTACTATCCTCGAAAAAATCGATTTGAATGTACGACCACGTGCACTAAGAAACAGTCTTATGCGGAGACTTCCCTTTCGTCGCACGAACTACGGAATGAATGGAGCAATAAACGGACTGCAGCGAGTTTTCAACAGAGTTGCCTCAGTGTTCGATTTTCACGTACCATGTCAGACGCTTCACCGTAGTTTCACCTCGATATTTTCGGGCACAGGTAACCGTGAATAGCAGTGTAATGTTTAAGTTTTAAGCACAGACAATCATGTTTTTTTTTTTGTATTACTTAACATCATTGGGGCTTATTGAAGCCTGTTGATGGAATCAATTAAATAAATAAATAAATAAATAAATAAATAAACTTCAGGGTAGTTCGAAAGAGAATTTCAGGGAAGTTCCGAGAACTCCAGAGAAGTTCCATTAGCCTCAGGAAAATTTCGGGAAATTTTTTAAACTTCCGGGAGCACCCGGAACATGTATGGCCAGTGTGGTCTTGAGTACTTAATATGGTCACAAATGTTCTTATTTTATATTCTAATATAGTTTGGTATGTCACATGAGGATGTAGGTTCAAGTTTCACTTCTCCGGGGGTATCCGGAACATGTTCGGATCTGGCCAACGTGGTCTTCAGTACTTAATATGGCCACCAATGATCCTATTTTTGAATTATCATGTAATTTGATGTGTCGCATGTGGGTGTTGGTTTAAGTTGAATCTGACCAGTTCCTCGGAGGTACCCGAAATATGTCCGGATGCATGGTTCTGATTACATACTACGACCTTGGATGATTATTTGGTTCACGTCTTGAAGGTTCTGGTTAACTCAAAATTACAAAAAAAATACTACTGAAAATTTTGAGCACTACTCAGGCTGCCACTCAACCGCACCGCGTTTTTCCAAAATGTTGAGGAAAAAAGCGTTTTAGTACAATGCCGCTTTTGCCGCAACGCGCTTATTGTGGGTTGTCAAACGAATTTCAGTGTATTGAAAAATTTACGATTACCACTACGCCGCTATCATTGTGTTCAGCCTTTAAGTGTGTAGAGTGACCACCCCTTGGCTACATGCAAAGTTGCTGTTTTCTGCATTGTTGTTCAGATGGTTAAGACCTTTTGAATGGTGGATAGTTTTGTTCGGAGTTCTCTCGCTAGGTAACACTATTGTTCTTATAAATTTCGTATACATACAGAGTCGACATCTCCAGATCCTTGCATGAGCATGAATATGAGCATAAGCATGATTGACCGCCCACGGTTGCTGCTCTGTTATCAGCTATAATTACACAGAGAACCAACAGATGATGTTTATGACTAACATGCATCCTCAATGTATAAAAACTGGAGATCTATTATTTAGCAATACCAGCGCCACCCTTGTCCGAATGCAGGTCAAATAGGGAATGGGAAGGAATGTGTTGACGTGATTCTCGCTGTGAAGGAAACCAAGAAGTTCTCTGCGCTTCCACAAGAAATCACTGGAATGTTGGATGTATGGAAAGTTTTGCAGCAAGGATCGTTTTGGTAAACTAATGCGGATAATGACGTACTTTAAACACTACCGGATATGAAATATAAATAGATAAAAAAGAAAGATCTTACCGAAGTGGACCTGCAACAAGCTGCCCCGTAGTATTTTCATATGCTGTCCTCAAATCATCCTTCTTCTTGACGTAATAGTACCAGCCGTAGACGGTCCACGGGGATCAACATGAACTGGTCCAGACTCTTTTAGAATGTATGTGAAATATCCCTACTTCACTTCTGATAAAGTTTCAACGTTCGTTGATTGACCATTCTTGAAATTCAATTTTAGTGGCGATTCAGAAGCGAGAAATTCGCTCATGAGCACTGCAGTGTACTGCTTGTTTGTAGCTTGCGTGATCTCCTTTGAAAACTTGTCCATCTGCCACGGTAGCCAATTTGCAGTAGCCCTTTCTGCTCGGCCAGCAAACGGGAATTTATTGAAATTCCCTTGTTCTTGACCTCGACAACTCCAACTCCAAACTTCGTGCACAATTTGGAACTCAGGTGCAACACACTACTAAAAGCAGTAAATTGGAAAACGTTAAGTTAGAGGAGAAAAAAACATGCAGAAAAAAATTAAACGTCTATTTTCAACCGCAGCCTACGGGAAGTCAGCAGTGATCACTGACCTGTTTTCATAACCCTTTACCATTCATCGGCCGTGCTGGTGCTGTCGGAGTGGCTCCTCTCGGAGTGGCTGCTACGGATGGTTGTCCAGGCTAAGCGAGAACCCTCGCGTGCGTAACGCCTGATGACTCACCTTCTCTCGAACTTGACGACGAGAGGTTAGAATCTGCCGGCGGTTTGGTACTAATATTTTCCGAAGGATGCGGTGGGTGGTGTAAATGCGTCTCCGTATTATGGGAGTGCAGGGTAACGTTTTGTTCGGTCTCGTTCACGGGTATAGTCTACCACCTGCTTTATCCACGACCCCTATTAGCCTTATTCGCTCTCGAAATAGGGGATTCTCGATCCCAACCAAACTCCCACGTTAAAGGGTCTTACAAATTGCACAATAGAAAAATTATCGACTTATTTTTTTTTATCTGGTTCTAAATACTACCAATGTTCACTATTTGTTTTAGGTTCAGCTTATACAATTCACTAAAGTAAACTATAATACATAATCTAATACATTTTTAGTTCAAATGCTTTTTCAATGTTTCAAACTCACTTTGTTCTAGGCTTTTCCAAAAATTCACCACTAAACCAATTCAAACTTTTCTTTACTATTTCAAAACTTATTCCGCTTTATAAAAATCGAACCGAACAATCTAAGCACTCCAACAAAAGTGATTTGAAAGTGTTCTGGGTTAATCCTTTCAAGTCCCATGACCTTGGATTAACCAATCAAATTTATTTGCGTCGTTTAAATTAAACCCAAAGACAAAACGTAATAGCGTTTGAGTGAGGCAAATTCATTTTATTGCGTCGTGGGAAAATTAAATAAAAACTTTTCTTTCGATCGCCTATACACTGGAAGATCAATTCGAGCAGTTTGGGATGGTACTGTGTTGGTAGGGTATCGAGTAGCTTAAGCCGGGTGCAGTCTAATAAGTATAATTAAAGGCGAAATGTTTATTAAATGCTATTGGGTTGTAAAGTTATCGTTACAAAATAAATAACGGAACGTAAGGTAAATAAATTTAGGAGGCATCTATAGTAGAATCATTCCATTATTGGACCATATCCGTTCGAAAAATATAGGTAAAACGTGGGTTGCGCTTAGTAGAATGCTACTTTTTTTTTTTCTTAATTTAAGAGATTTTTAGCCTTAGGCTAGTTCATCTCTAGAGAGAGAATGCTACTGATGTTTTCTTTAAAACCATAAGTTGAAAATAAGTTCAAATACCGTGGTAATTCGTTTAAGGTTTGGATGAAGAAATTAATATGCTAGGGGAAATGGATTTAATGTCGGCCTAAATGCCCCTGATTTGGACCCATACATAAATTCAGCAATCGACTTAATTTTCAACAGCGACCAAAAATATCCATTAGTACCGTCTCAATGACGCGTTCATCTAGATACAATTGATAAATATAAGATTTTTAGCGATGGGCCCAATCTTAGATCCATAGGCCAACATTAGAGCCTGTATCATTTTTTATAACGTTATTTTGACTTACCGTTTGTTTTATCGAAAATATATAGTGGAGATGAAAGTAGTTGGGTTTCTCTAAATAAAAGGAATTATTCTAACGAAAAAAAAAACTACAGGTGGCTCAGACTTTCAAATGTTTATTTGATTACAAAATCAAAAATCAACATCTTTGATATCTAGGCAAAAGTATTAACGTCAATACCTAAAATGCTATAAGTATTTCAAAATAATTTTTAAAAAATTCAAGAAATCCAAATAAAATTAATCAGTGATACTCCGTTTTACGGTACCGAATTATCTCGACCATTAACCAACAATTTCCTGTGGCATCCAATATCTATTCCTCGCCGCATCCCCTCTCCCAAGACCAACCATTAATCAACTCCACACCTTGTCGAAAATCAACTACCACCCAGGTATATCAATTCAAACAGACCGGCAAATAGCATTCCAACAACATTCACCCCTTCAGCCTCCAACTCCAATTCACCCCCAAATTAGTGGGCGTCGTCGGGACGGAATTCACCCGCAAATTCCAAAAATAATTCCAAACCATTACCCTCCGGCATATTCAACATTCATTCACAACACAACCTGTTTGCTTCGCCTCTCACTCTCGCAATCTGGCTCTCCTTCTCACACCAACTGTCTTCTTTTCTTTCAGAACAAACAAATCAATGACGACGACGGAAAATCCGAACGCTCCCATCGTTCGATATGAATGGAAAGTAATTAGCATATCTCAAGTATTCATACCCTTCACAAGCCGGTCATCGTGTGCCGTCAGTGCATAAGCGAGGAAAAATGAGCGTCGTCATCCGAAGAACGTTCAAAGTGTGTGATGTGCTTGCTATGTGCTTTTCCGTGAAGCAAAGCGGCGGGAAATCTGTCCCTCTGGTCGCCCTCCGGTCGGCGGTGGCGGTGTCCGGAGAGTGAAGTGCACCCGAAGAAAGAACCTTAAAATCGATAAAGGATATATAAATAGCTCCTTGTGGTGGTGGTGAGAAGTGGCTGGGAAAACCTAGAGCGGAAATGGTACCGAAATGTAGAGTTGAAGAACAAAGTCAACGAATTCCCCGCCGCCAACCAAGTTGTTTGTGCCGTGTGGAGTCTCGTCGCATGCGTGTTAAAAATAGTGGCCAAATTGGCTTTTGTGAGTTAAAAGTAGAGTAAATCAGAGCGAATTTCCAGCGCAGCATGGATTGCTGCAGCAGTAATTACATGGATTATAGACATTCCATAAATAATAACTTTTGCTATCCGTACTCGCCCAGTATGATACGGAGTGCGTCACCGTACCAGCTTCCCCCGGGGGTAGCCGGACGCTACGGAGCCGATTACCGGGGTGGGTATTACGATGGCAGCTTCGACAAATACTACGGCAGTTACCATCCAGCGGCCGGGTCGGGACATGGGTACGGCGGAAACTATTACGGTAATTCCTATTCGACCTACCGAGAATTCGCCTACAACGATTACTACCACCCGTCATCACCGTCTCCGTCTTCGCATCCCTTCTCCGGTCCTCCACCCGGAAGCTTCCATGGACCGCACATGTTCAATCGGCACCAATCGCTTCCGCTTCCATTCCAACGAGAATCCTATTACCATCAAAGAGATCACCATCAGTATGCGGCGGGCTTTAGTAATTACTCCGGTAATCCCTACAAGGCAGCAGACTCCAATCCGGGCAGCAGCACAACGAGTGCCAGCTCGGGCAATAATGCACCGAACGGGGGCAGTGGCAGTAGCAGCAGCCCCGGTTGCAACACTGCTGCCGGTGAAAGTCCCCTATTTGGCCCGCAGCAGAACGAATATACGCATAGTCCAGATTATTCGGCACAATCCTATAATTCCGGCAGTAGTCCAAATCATCCCCATCACCATCGTCATCATCCACACCCACACCTCAGTCCGGGGGAAGGTGGCGGCAGTAGCAGCAGCAGCTATCCTCCTTCCGCAATGCCAAATGCAACAGGTACGTACATATATGAAAGACCCTTCATATCATTTGGGTGTACCTACATACCGAAAGCGAACACGTGGGCGAGCGAAAACTTTGATACATAACGATCACTCTGAGGAAGGGAAGGAATGGATGAAAAATGCTTTTCACACCAATACATCTCAAGTCAAAAACAAAAACAACGGGTTTTTCACATTTCGGGAGTCCCCCCATCCCCCATTCCAATTGTCTCCCTTTTGACACAAACACATACAAATATGCGTTGTTTGTTTTTTTGTATCTGTGCTGGTAATGCTCAACATTGGATATATTTTGGGACTTTCAGATAGAGCCCGTAGTAAGCCTGTACACATCCAAGCCCGTGGTGGAGGAAAAGCATGAAAGCTTGTGCTGCAAGGCTTGTATCTGGCAGAGAACGGTGTGGCAAAAAGACGATTTTCAGGACAAGAAAAATTATAAAGTACCGATTAACTGTCGAAACACAGACAAATGCGTGGCGATGCTGTGAAACATCACGCCTGTCCGGTTGCCGAAAAGCGTGCTTGTTCACAGCATCACACAGTGGGATGAAATAAAAAAAACTGGGACATGGCTATTTGCGACGAAGTTGTTGAGTTTGAGTGGTAAAAGTTTTTGAGTCTTAACATAAAAAAATGTCAAAATTTGAAAACTATAAAAATATAGATATAAAATGTGAATTTCTTAACTTAACGATCCTGCGCACCTCCAGGGGTGCAAAGGGCCTTTGTGATAGATTTCCATCCTGGGCGATTACTAGCTTTGGCCTTGACCTGTGCCCTAGTCAAATTTCGGTCAACGTTCTTAATTTCACTGCTTAGGCTTCACCGCCACGAGCCTCTGGGTCTGCCTCTGCTGCGATGTCCTGCTGGATTCCAGTGGGGCCACCAGGCACGAATTATGTACCGCAGGCATCGGTTGATAAACACCTGCAGCTTCTGAGTGTTCTCCGCTGATACACACCATGTTTCACTGGCGTATAACAGCACATACTTCACGTTTGAGTTAAAAATTCGGATTTTGGTGCGTCGACTGATCTGATTCGCTCTCCACACATTTCGCAAACTGGCAAAAGCAGCCCTCGCCTTCTTAATCCGTGCCGCCGTCCGACGCTATCTGGCTGCCAAGATATTGGAAGCTTTCGACTTTCTCCACTGTCTGCCCAGCTACCGTAAAATTGGAACGGTTTTCCGTGTTGACATCGAACGATTTGGTCTTTTTGACGTTGATGGTTAGACCTGCTTCAGAGGAGCGTTCCACAAGGTCGTCGAGCTTACTCTGCATGTCATAGCGCCGTTGTGCTAATAACGCAACATCATCAGCCAAATCGAAGTCGTTGAGTTGTTCCATAGTAATAGGCTGCCACAGCAACTTACGGTTCCGTACACGGTCAACGACTCCAACCATGATCTCGTCGATTACAATGAGAAACAGTAGCGGTGATCAACAGTAGCGGTGATGCAAATACTCATTTCAGCTTAAACAATGTTTTTCTAAATTATGAAATAATTAGATGCCATGCTCAAATTTTGAATTGGTAGGATACAAGAAGAGGTTGCAAAGAATGTGTTTGACATATTAAACCTGTTTATTTCACTTCATGAGAGTCACAATCAGCGATTTTTCACAAACTCACTCACTCACTCACTCACTCACTCACTCACTCACTCACTCACTCAGCGATCAGAAAATCGCTGATTGTGACTCATAGAAAACAAAATTTACAGGTTTTATGTTTCCTACGCATACTCTGTAACCTCTTCTTGTAAGTTGTAAGTTACAAGTAAAACATGCTATCATACCATCTTTTGGTTTTATTATTCCGAAAAACATTATTTTAGCTGAAATGAGTATTTGCAACCTTGGCGGTGACAATATACATCCTTGCCTCACACCCGCGATTACCCGAATCGGGTCAGACAAATCTCCGTTGTGCAACACTCTGCATGAGAAAGCCTCGTAGTGCGCTTCGATGAGGTTGACGATCTTATCAGAGACTCCGCTACACAGTTAAAGTCGAAAAACTCGTAAAATTCGTTGAAACGCCCAGACATGAACCGTATTGGGTCATGCAAGCTGTAGTTCGCAGCACGAGGTCCAAGATGCAGGAAACTCCTCGACCGAAGAACTCGTTCGGGTGCGTAGATTTCGAATTCAGCCAAGATTCCTGGAGAGTCGATATCACCAATAAGTACTTTCGCTGCGAACACGGTCTGACTAATCGTCCGCCTATGTTCTAGTGTTTCAAGACCCAGGAGTCATTCCAAGGAAGGTGACGAAAGGCATACCGAACAAATTTCCTTTGAACAGATTCAATCCTCGCTATCCAAACTGCTTGATACGGGCACCATACTACCGAGCTGAATTCCAAGATCGATCGCACTAGAGAGGAGTATAGAGCTTTTTGACAAGCAGGATCGCGAAACTCGTCAGCGATCTTGAAAATGAATCCGAGTTGCCTGTTAGCTTTCGCAACGATGCCCTTGTAATGAAGCCTGAATGTTAAGGCGCAGTCCAGCGTGATTCTTAGGTCACGAACATTATCCACACGTTGCAGAAGTTGGTGATTTATCGTATAGTTGAATGCCACTGGTTTCTGCTTGCGATGAAATGAGATAGTTTCGTGAGATAGTTTCTTGAGCACCACTCTTCGAACGTATCGATTAGGTGCTGAGGCCGCAAGCAATCGGCGAAGCTACGAACAATCACATAGATCTTCACATCATCCGCGTAAAACGATCGGCAACCAGTTGGGAGGATCAGTCCAGCCTCATTCACAAAAATCGAGAATAGCAATGGTCCCAAGTTGCTACCTTGAGGAACACCGGAGCTGTTTGTAAAATAGTTCGATTGCTCTGATCCGGTTGGTCAGATAGGACTTGAACCAACGAGTTAAACCCGAGGATACACCGAGTTTTTCTCGCCTAAGCAGCCTTAAAGCCTTAAGATCTGTATATACAACGTCCACCTGTGCTCCAGTTTCCATACTCCGAAGACATAAAGAAATGAACGGAGCTAGATTTGTTGAAACTGATCTCTTGGGATAAAAACCGTGTTGGTCAGGAGAAATGTAATTTCTGCAGCTAAAGAATAATGCGTCGTTGATGATGGTTGGTTGACGGTTGAAACTTCGAGCAGTTGTTCAAAGTGCTCAAACCAACGTTTCAGATGGTCAGTGGGGTCGGTGAGCAACTGTCCAGTCGCGTCTTTCACAGGCATCCTTGGGTTCATCCTTGCCCCGCTCAGGCGTCGTGAAACATCATAGAGGAGGCGGATATCGCCAGTTGCTTCGGTTTTCTCCCCTGCATCAGCCAGGGAGTCCACCCACGCTTGCTCGTCCCGTATACAGGAACGCTTAACTTCCCTCTCTAGAGCCGAATACCGCTGACGGGCCTCGTTCTTGGCTCCTCGGGTCCTTGCTCGCTCTATCGCGGCTTTTGCTTCTCTCCGCTCCTCGATCTTCCTCCAGGTTTCATCGGTGATCCACTCCTTCCTCTGAGTGCGCAGCTCACCCAGGTTGTTCTCGCTTGTTTCAATAAAGGCATTCTTGATGCTCGTCCACTGTTCTTCTACGCTGCCACCTTCCGGAATATTAGCTGCGCGAGCCTCGAGTTCTTCGACGAACGATCTCTTCACTGCTGGGTCTTCCAGTCGGCGTGTGTTGAATTGCCGACCAGGAGATGATACGGTTGTACCATAGAGGTAACTCTAAAGCAAACCCCACACGTATCAATATATTGAAGGGAAGGGGAATTATTGACATTAATATTGATGATGTGAATACAGAAATATTGTCAATACCGATGTATTGACGTCAATATTGAATGTATTGACAATACGATTATTGTCAATAAAAGTAATCGTGTACGGTCCACATAAGACCAGAAGGTTCCGAAGAAACGTGCTAAACTTTTTGGCTCAGCTCTGGTCTATCTTCGGTCCCAAGCTAATCGATGCACCCCTCGAAACATCGGAAAATCCACGAACCCCTCATTTTATCTGTCAAACTTTCATAGCGAATCAAAACAAACATAGTGTAGTACTAGAATTTCGATTAGAATGCAGTACGTTAATCGATTTGCTTGGGACCAATAGGCTAGTCAAGTAGTGAGCCAATTTTAAATCGTTAGTTTCCATCGGTTGGTTGTACGGTAGTTAAAAAAAAACAAATTCTGCGATTACCTTATGTCAAGGGCCTCCCTTAGCTCAGTCGGTTAAGCTACAAAGTAAGACCATTCTGGAGGTGGCTGAGTTCGATTCCCAGTCCGGTCTAGGAATTTTTCGGGTTGGAACATTTTTCGACCTGGGCATATAGTTATGATTGTTCTTGTCACACAATTATACTAACGCAAAAATGGTGCAGGCATCGAAAGCTCTCAATTAATAAATGTTGAAGTGCATCTAGAACACTAAGTTGAGTGCACGCAATAAGCTAATATACGATAACCAATAAGTTTGAAATGCGAGGAAGAAGAAGAAGAAGACCTTATGTCATAAGGCAATGTATAAAGGTTAATCCAAAATGGAGCGATTTCAAATAAAAAGGTCCTGGAAAAAAAAAACTTGACATAAATTATTCTGGTGATCTAAAACTAGGCAATACCAGGGCCGGCCACGTCCGAATGCAGGTCAAGAAAAGAATGGGTTGGGTTTGTAGCAGGATTCGTTTTGGTACACAATAAGCTAAATTGATGTCTTAACGATCCTATATCGCGAAGGTGCTTGGGATTGGGTCTTCTGTTCAATATTCGTTTAGGGTGGATTTTCCTTCTCGACAAATTCAAAATCCTGTCATTTTAGTACAGTTTTGTCGTCCAGTGCAGTTCTGTAGAAAGTGCAATTGTCCTGTTTTCCCGCATAAATACTAACAGTTTGGATAGTTTTATCCATCGAAATCTCTTTCCAAGATTCACACTCTGGAATTTTGTACCCGGTACCGGTACGATCATCATTGTTCGAAACGATCACCAAGCAAAAACGTTTGCTACTAGGCAAACGAGCTCCTTATATTACGACACACCACTTGTGATTGAGTTGTTGTTATCAACATGTATTCATATTAACAATTAGAGAGATTAACAAATCTTGAAACTTGAGGGGATTGAGATTAAACTCATTACGTTCTGCTCAATAAGCAAAAGCGGTCGCTTTAAGGCCACCGATCCCTTCATATCACATCTTACCATTGATGTAACGGCGACGACGACCTTACCCAGAATAAACCACTGTGACTGACGATCTTTCAAACCCGGTGAATAAAAGGTACGAAAAAGCAATTATGCATTAATTGAATTTTACTTTAATGCGACGATCATTGTTTGGAAGAATCTAAAGAATCTTTTATTTCGTTATAACTAAAGTCTGTTCCATTTAGAATTCGGACGCACAAAATAGGTCATTTCTCCAAGGGAAAATAAAGTACAATAACGCTAAAGGTATCATTTTGTAGGATTCTTATTTAGCTTTAAGGGAAACATACAACAAAAATTATTCGTCAGCTTTTCGGATGAATTTTCGAACTTTTCGTGGAATACCTCTCATCTTGCCTTGCACAGTACTGTAGTACTGTCAACCTCATCTACCATCCTTTTCCACCATTTATCCAAATCAGATGGTGTTTTGATGCCACATTTCTTCAATTTGCGCTTGATAATTGCCCAAAATTTTTAATGGGACGAAAATCTGGACAATTTGGTGGATTGATACTTTTCTCAATAAAATCGACATTATTTTGCTTTTAACATTCTATGACATCGTGGCTGTAATGGCAGCTGTCTAAGTCAGGCCACAACTTTACGGGACCTTCGTGTGATTGAATGAACGGCAAAATTATGTTCTGGAGACACTTCTCCTTGTAAAGTTGTCCATTCATAGTCGCTCCAGTGATGAAAACCTTTGTTTTCTTTTCGCAACTGCAGATGCCTTGCCAAATCATCAACTTGCGAGCAAATTTATCTGCAAAGACAAATTTGAATTTATCCGGAGCATCCCCCTTACGTTTAGCAACGTAAAATTTTTGGCCCGGGATTTGTCCAAAGTCCATTATTACGTAAGTTTCATCGTCCATCAAAATGTGAATGTGCAGAATTTGTTCACGTCTGCCACGTTCCATCTTTGATAACTTTTGAATAAGTATTTGAATCCTGATGAAATTTTCACTACTAAATAAAAAATCCTTCGGATCAAAACGTTGTCATTGGTTTCTTGTTACGACAGCTAAAGGCGCTACAGTAATTAAAAAGAAGCGGCCAAATACTAACTGGAACCACAGAGAACAGACGTTCAAGTTCGGTCAGAAACTTGTGTAAAATAAGTGGGAACGTCGCCGTTACGTGGTGTTAGCATCTCCTGATTTTCTCTATAAATTTTCCACTTTCGACCAATTTGGCGCTAGTATCGATAAATTTTCTGTTGAAAATTGCCACTTGGCGCTACTAGCACTTAGAATCTTGTGTAATTTGTGCAACGCCAGCGCCATCATGTTGTCAAAGAGGGTTTTTAAGTGGGGAAGTCGCCGTTAGTGGCGCTTAAGTCAATTAGGAATCTTTACACAAGTTTTTAGAGAAATTTTGTTCGAGCCTCCATGTCTGTTCTCTGTGCTGGAACAGACTTTACATAGGTTGCTAAGACGCATGCTGCTTCGATCAAGGCTTCGATAGCTCTGCAACACTCATCCTTAACATGTGGTTTTAAATTTTGGATCGCAAATCCTCCAGCTTTACCCGGTACAGTGGCTTGGTTAGCATATCAGCCAACATGTCTCCAGTTCGAAAATACTGCACATCGATTTTTTTCTTCTTCACCAAAACCCGAATAAAATGGTATCCTGTATCCACGTGCTTGGAACGCTTGGTGTAGTCATCATGTTGGAGAAGTTTGTTACAACTTTGGTTGTCTTCTAAAATCTTCACCGACAATGAACCATTCCAGTTCTTGACAGCATACGGACAGCGAAATGTACTCTGCTTCCGTCGACGATAATGCCCCGCATGTTTGCTTCTTCGCACCTCAGTGAACTAATCCACCGTCCAAACGAAATAGATAGCCCTAAGTGGATTACCGATCAATTGCATCTCCTGCACAATCAGCATCCGAGAACGCTTCGATTATCCCGTCTTCTCCTCCAAGACATAGCTTCAAACAGCTAGTCCCGATCAATTCCTTCTTTTTTTGAATATGCGACGATTTTGCTTCGTGCAGTTCGAATCGTTCAGCCAGTTGCTAGATGTAAGCAGTCTGGTTCAAATAGTACTGATTTCCTCTCTTCTCGATCTCAATTCCGAGGTAATTGTGAACGTCTCCTAGCTGAGTCAACTTGAATTCAGCTCCCAAGGACTTCACAATACCAGCGTACTCCTTCTGGCTTGAGCACGCCACCAGCATATCATCGACACAAAAAAGGATATAAGCGGTCTTACCTTCTCGGTGACGAATGTACAAGCATGGGTCCGCATCCGACGATTCGAATCCCATTTTCTTCAAAGCACCATCGATTCGCTGGTTCCACATTCTTGCCGATTGTTTTAGCCCATAGAGACACCTCTTCAGAAAACACGCTTTTTTCTCTCCGGTAGCTTCAGCGTCGGGCTCCAATCGCAATAAAATCTGCTCATCAAGGGATCCATACAAATAGGCTGTTTTAACATCAACGAGTTTAATCATCTGATCTTTCTTTGCCGTAATCATCAATAGAACACGGAGCGTAATTTATTTCGCTACAGGTGCATAGATTCCATCGCAGTCTTGGCCATACACCTGTGTGTAGCCTTGTGCTACGAGACGGGTCTAGTACTGAATCAACTTTCCAGTAGCATCACGTTGCTTCTTAAAAATCCAGCGACAACCCACTGGTTTTGTACCTGGGACGCAATAGCTGGCATCCATTGCTCGCGCTCTGGACCACTAACTACATCGTGATATGACCGAGGCTCCTGCGTCGGTTTCTTCACAGAACTTTCAGTTAGCATACCCACCTGGTACCGCAGCGGTGGAACTTACTTTAGTACTTCGATTTGCATGACGAACTTCAGCGGTCTCTGTCTCCTCCTGCACTACATCATCACTGTCAGGATCATCCTAAGATTCTTCTTCTTCTTCAGACTCGTTGGCGTCTCCAAATATCGTAACATTTCGTTGTCCAACATGTCCTGTCATGGCAAGGGCGTCTCTTGCACGGGTAATTCGTACTCAACAGCCTCTTCAGAAGCTTCATCCTGTGGAACGAACACCTTCTGCTCCTCCACTTTCTAAAACCGCACATCCGGTACCCCTTGTGCTGTGGCGAGTACCCAACGAAAACCATCTTCTTCGCTTTTGACATTAGCTTCGTTCGTTGCTCCTATGGTGCATGCACGTACGCTTTCTCGCCGATAGTCTGCAAAAAATTTCCACACTCACCGCTTCTACCCAGTACTGGTATCCCATTTTCGCGTCCAGCAACATACAACGCACCACCTCTACTAGGTACCTATTCCTGCGCTCAGCGACGCCGTTCTGCTCGGGAGTTAAGGCCGTGTTTGACTTTCTTGGGAAATGGCCTTCCAGTCATCTTCCCCTCTACAGAGCACTCGCAGATCACTTTGATTCCACACGGATGAATCTTAATACCTGCCACTAGCCCTCGTTTTTCTGTCTCCAGAATTGCCTCGGGATCACGATGTCCAAGCTTCCTGTGCCACTCATGAATCCACTGCTGGTTATGGCTCTGAATTCTGCTCCTGATTCAATTCGTACAGTCCATTCTTGAGTCATAACGACATTATGAAATGCTTTCGATAGAGACAGGAATATGATTCCGAGCATTTTTCAACGCTGGATACGAATTTAGGACCAACCGTCATCCGATATTCAAAAAATGAAAAAGTACTCCATCTTATGACAGAAACATTGCAACAAGTTGGTTTTGTTGGTTTAATTTAGTCGTACTGTGTTGACATTATGTATTTACGTTTGTTAAGGCTGAAGTCAAGGTTAACGTTATAAAACAATAAAATTTAAATACTATATAGTTTATTGTTTTAGGAAACGGAACTAACAGAAAAAATTTCGTATTTCAATTAGCTAGAGTGGCATCAGCGTCTTTAGTGTCTCTGTTCTTGCAATTATTGGTGTGTCCGATTTCGATCTTTGAATGGTCTTGCTTCTTCTCCTGCAGATTGCTTTTTCCGAAACTTTGAATTCGTATTTTGGCCACTGTTTTGGTTGCCTTCAACTTCTTGAGATTTCTCACGTCCATCTCGATCACGTTAGTTCCTGAAATCAGAAACAGCCAAGATAAGACTACCTGGTAGCCTTTGATTGTTGAACTGATCTGCGAGTAGGACATTGTCGTTAAATACCTGACAAATCGCTCCAGTGTGGCGTCCTAATTGGCAGGCTTTAGTCGCTTATGGCTTAAGTATGAAGTTTCTGGCCATATTTCAACGTCAGCACTACGTAGCCGTCATGTATCATGGTACTCCAATTGAAAAAAAAACACACGATGGAACAGATCCCTGGTACTCAGTACGGAAAAGAAGATTGACGGAAAACAAACCAAGGTAACAAAAATGGAGTGGTATGAAGCAACTTGATAATTAATATTGTACCAAAAACCGCAAATCCACCAAATTGTTCAGAGTTGCGTCCAATCGAGAGATATTGGGATCTGGTGAAGCGGAAACTGAAATAAACAACTACAATTGAAATATAATGCGAAATTTGTGTTTTACTTAAATTTTGATATGTCCGGAGTATTGTGGATACAGACCTTCAATGATATTCCATTGTTCATGGCTAGCCTGATTCGAATTCACTAATAATTTAATATTTTTTTAATTCACCCATTTACCGTTGCTTTATATGAGGGTGCTATTTTTTGACGCTCGGTATTCCACAATCGAAGGTTTGATAGCAAAATATGAGCAAAGATACCTTCACGTTATTAACGAAAGAGAAAGTCGATGAAGAGAATCGATCAACGCAGGTAGAACCTATTGAAATGTTCATCCAGGAATGTCCACATGCAGTTTTGGTATCTTAACTGAATAATTTGTCTATGAAAAAGCATCACTAAGAAACACCGCTACACCCAGCCAGCAGCATAAAATCAATACACGAAGCAGTACACCCAAAGCGAGGATGCTACTCGCTGCCTAAGCTGCCTTTCGCATTCGTCGCAAATGCTTTCCATATACATTTCACGCCACTTCATTTTGTATACACATTAAGGTAGCAGCAGAGCTCCCATACCCATGTGTGTAAGCAGTAGGTAGGTACATACAACCGTTGAAAAAGCGCGGAAATGAAGTGACAAAAAGCGTCTCGTCTCGTCTCGTATACAACTCACACTCTCATCACATTCCACACCCGTCTCCCATTTTGGGTATCCTTTTTCGACAACCACCCTCCGACTCAGCGACTGTCAACGAACATTTTGGGTCCGATAGGCGATGGGCGCCTGCCCATTGAACAGTCCCCGATGACGATGATTGGTGGGGTAGACGAAAATTGCCTCCAGCCAACAACAAACGAGCCGTGGAATCATCAATTGGCAGTCAAGAGTTGGGCTTATTCGACTGGGTGGCGAATTGACAGGCGCCCCGAAATCGATCGATTGGAGAATATCGATCAGGACGGCGTTGTACGGGACTTGTGTTATGCGTTGTTTGGTAGTGCTGATACGATTCCGCTTTTCCACTTTGTTCGTGATGGTGCTGCTAGCTTGTAAGTAGATTTAATATGAGTGTAAATTTTGTGAAAATAGTGCTGGTAAACTCGTTAATCAATAACTGAGAAAAAATATAAATTTGTTACCAATGCTATCCATATTTAAAAATTTCCAGCACTCAAATCAGTATCCATCCTTCAGTAACAGCAGCACCTGCCCCTCCGCACAAACAAGAACCGCACAAACTCCCTTTCATTGCCAAACACTGAATTGACCTTCCCCAACAAGGGATCGGAGAAAAGTTTGCCACCCCGTCTCATAGCTCATCTCATTTCTCACGAGCCACACGCTCGCTGCTGCTTCCCAAAAAAGGTCCTCCGCGCGTGCACATCCCAGCCCCACAGGCAAGGGGAATGGAAATTCCACGCCCGTGCGAATATCCTCATTTTATAATTGCCCATCATTGCGTGAGGGAATCCGAACGCGTACCTACATAGGTCCTACATTGAAAACTTTTCCCATTACGACTACGACGACAATGACGACCGACGCTGACGGCTCCCCAGACGCTCGATAAATTTCCTCATCCATCGATCGCATCGTAAACCCCGACCCTACCGACCGGCGCGGTGTGCGGTCTTCGTTTGTCGGTGTAAGTTAGAGCGTCCGCACCACGTTTTCAGACCTCCCCCCCCCCCCCCCGTTTCTCGCTCCACTATATTTGTAGTGTAAAGAGAACCTACACAGACAGAAAACTTTCTAGGGAAATTCACTTGTTTGGCTTATGGGAACGCAGTTACTTACACTAGAAAAACAAACCAACACAGGGATAACCGAGTTCTAGGAAATTCACTTTTCCAAGAATTGTATTTATGTACAATCCGAAGACGCAACTGTGGTCGTGGGACTGGGGCTTCCCAAAGTTAGGATTGTTTTATATACGAAATGACAACGCGCCATAAGATACAGTGTTGCCAGTATATTGCATCCGTTTTGTTCAAATGAAGCCAGCTTTAACCGTAGCGCATGTAGTTTTCATATTCGACTGATAGCGAATTTGTTTATCCAGGTTGGAACCAGTTCCAACCCGTACGAACCCGTCAGTGTTGTCAGTATTGTCAGTGCAAACCTCAACCCGAGCCCGGTTACAAAAACAAACGTTAACACTGACGTTTGAAAGGCAACAAGCTGACCCAATTTTGATACCCGATCCAGGTTGGAACTGAATCAAAATCAAATTCGTTGTAGTTTTCATATTCGACTGAGTGAACTGTCAAAGTCAATTTGGTTGGCTGATGCTAATTTTATTTTTGTATTTTTTTTTCAAACTATACTTAATTTTCATATGATTTTCTATTTAGCATTTGAGAAAGATATTTGCTGTGTATATTCTTTAATGCGGTAGACTATCAAGAAGAGCATATCTCAAGCGTAACTATTTAAATCGACGTATCTGATTTTTTAGACAATCACTTCAATCGACGATTTGTGGCAACTGCTAAAACAACACCAACTAGCCCCAGTAACCAACAAGCCCGCTAATTTTGCTTTTTTTGCAATATAAGGCACAATATAGGGCATGCTTAGCTTTATATTAGGCGCATATTGGCCTTATATTGCTAAAAGGTGAATTAGCGGGCTTGTTGGTTACTTGGGAGCAGTCTTGTAAGTGGTCACGGTAGTCGACAAATTTTCTGTGATAATCAACTGCCTTTGCCTCCGACACTTTCAAAACAAGCTATCATAGTACAGTACCAAACTCAAATGTCATTTGACAGGCTCTGTCATACTACACTGTCGCCGAAGACCGTCACGAATGTATGTATTTTAGTTTTTCTCACAATAAGAGCTACTGATGTTGTGCTTGTGTGAGTTCTGACAATAGCAAGGAATGATGTCCTAGGAATAACATTTCTGATCAGAAATGTTTTAATTTACACTAAACTGAGGAATTAAAACGATATCACTCATGTCATATGATAGTTATTTGATAATTTTCTTTTTGCTCGAATGTTATTCTACCGGTTGTGTTGTGTTAGAGAGACGACGGTAGAGCATGAGAGTACGAATAAAAAGAGACTGTCGCGCATGACCACGAAGCGAGTGTCGTAAAAAACGTTAACAGTTTAAACCCCTGCTTGGGAGTAGAGGAAAGATTCCCCTACCTGATGATGGTGCTCGTTTGCGTGGGTTAGTTAACAGTTAAGACAAATCGTCGATTTAAATGATTGTTTACAAAAAAAGATACGTCAATTTGAATAGTTACGCTTGATCTCACGAATTTTTTTATTGTTTAGATCCTATCAAACCAACTTTGACTGATTCACGTAACGGTAGACAGGGCAAGATGGTCATCCTAAAGGTTGAGATCATTTTTAAATATGTAAAAATTGCAATTAATACATTGAATTATTGTCTGCCATAGTTCTTTCACGTCTGTTCAACTTGGCACCTAACCTACACAGTTTAAAAAAAACTCAAAGGGACAGTCCTTAACTGCAGAAAGAGCTTATGTTTCGTATATGAATAGGAATTTGAGCGGGTTTCTCTCTGTTTATACTCTTTAGTATGACGCGCTTGACATATGTACATGGCGCACAGCAACTCACGAAGAGCTACTGATTCCAATCAATAGCGG
Source organism: Ochlerotatus camptorhynchus (assembly GCF_037179485.1). Lineage (NCBI taxonomy): Eukaryota > Metazoa > Arthropoda > Insecta > Diptera > Culicidae > Ochlerotatus > Ochlerotatus camptorhynchus. The sequence goes on along the minus strand of NW_027041032.1, from coordinate 61,288 downwards.
TGCGGCTTCTCCCTCCTTCTATCGATGCTCATATTGGCTGCAGCTCGCTGCTTGCAGACAGCCATTCGTTGTGTACTGAAGAACAATGTTCAACGCCACGTGCCGAAAACACTGCTGCTGCTGCTGCTGATGATGATGATGCTGACCACCGGACACCACCTCACACGGTGATTGGAACTGAATCCGATCAGCGGTTGAGGGCAGTCTTGATAGTTAGCTGCTTGCGGGGAGCCTTTCGTTGTGTACTGGAGAACATCACCACCCACCACGTGGTGATTTAATAAACACCGTTTGGTGAGACCGGATGGAATTCAACTTTGAAATATGTGTTAGGGAAATCGCTTTTTACAGGCAATCGGTGATAATTTTAATTAGAATAGCAACAGTTGCACATTCGTGCAGTTTTCAATAGTGTCATGTTGAAGAATGATAAAGTTTTAAATTTGAAAGACGTGTAGAAATATTTCTGATCGAATAGTGGTAAATTTTTTGAAATTGGTCCAGGTGCAGCTGAGTTATTAACGTTCAAAATCTTTCATAATTTTGTTACATGTTACATTTTCTGTTTTCACAAAGTGTACCCCCATATAGAAATTACAGACGTAGTCCTACCATAGAGGTAACTCTAAGACTAGTAGGTCCCGAAGAAACGTGCTTTACTTTTTGGCTCAGCTCTGGTACTCTCTTCGGTCCCAAGCTAATCGATTCACCCCTCGAAACATAGGAAAAACCAATAACCCCTCATTTTACCTGTCAAACTTTCATAGCGAATCAAAACAAACATTGCGTAGTATTAAAATTTCGACTAGAATGGGATACGTTAATCGATTGCTTGGGACCAATAGGCTAGTCAAGTAGTGAGCGAATTTAAAATCGTTAGTTTCGTATTGATTGTTGGTCCTACAGCGCTGAAAAAATCCAATTTTGCAACGATTTGCACAGACAATTTTTTGCACTCGAAAGAGTATCGAACAGTAGAACTTTTCGGCAGTGGATGCTGAGTATAGTACTTTTAAACACTGTTGTGCTACGAAAAGAAAGCCATTATTCAAAACAGTGTCGAAAAGTGACACTTTTCAGAAATGAGTGCTAAAAAGGAAGTATACAGGAATGAATTTTAACATGCATGGATGTTTACATCACAAGAAAAAATCAAAAATTTTCTGTGTACGCATTGATACAAATCAATGTATAAAATTTGGGTTTTATTTTTAAAGAAAATAATTAAAAAAAAAAACCTTTAAACAAATCCTTATTAGTAATTTGGCTTTTTAGAAAACTATGCATCACAGCAGACCGTTATGACATGTGAGATCGTTTGCTGTGTATACGTCTGATGAGAGTAACTCAGTAGCTAATTCGAATTCAACTCAAAATTGAAAAAAGTGGAGTTACTCAGTGAGTAAGTAACATTTACTTCTCTTTCCTGAAAAAAAAACTGCTTGAGTGCAAGGAAGATTGACCAAAATTTCACTCAGTCTAGGAGTATGCAACGGCCGTTCGCAATGCTGAGTTTCAAAATTGTTTCGAACTACTCGATAGTTCTAAAATTTGGAACTGTCACCACTGAAACTGCAACACGATATTCATCCCTAAATATGTGAGCGTGCGCAAAGTTTGTTTGCTTCAGTGATTTTAGCACGAAAGTAGAAGGTGATTTTGATTCAAGAACATGTTTCCTGGAACAAGATGATTACAACAACGTTATCCAGTGACAGATAACGAGTTCGTTAAGGTTCATCGACCTTATTCGCCGCCGAACGCCAGTTAGATTTAAACTTTTTCCCGTAAAGGCAACTCGCCAAGTCCGGCCAGAACAGCACAGGTCTATTATGTTGCTTTAGGAATGGTAGCAGCCGCTTTTCCAGGCACTCCTGGAAGTAGATCTTTTGATTAATGGTTCCCGTAGTAATGAAAATGCCACTTTTTAGACCACACGTGCATATGAACTGCCAGACGAGATATTTTTTCGGGAACTTCGATAGTTTGATGGTTTTGAAAATTTCAGCTACCTTCATTTTTCTTGATTCCTTCACATAAGTTTCGTCGTCCATGACGACAAAGTCGAACTTTGCGAGCAGATTCGTAAGCAGCTTTCGGGACCGCTGCTTTGCCGACGTATTTTGTTTGTAATCTCGGTTCGTCACCTTCACCTTTTTAAACGTCGACAACTCGGCTCGTTTCTTGGCCCGCTGCACAGTAGTATGGGAGATATTGAGCTTGCCAGCGACGTCCTGGTTGGAGAGTTTAGGTTCCCGCTTATATTTCACCGCCACCTTCTTCGTCGTCGCTGCCACGTCCGGATTACGATTGCTGCCACTTCCAGACTTGCTGGCAGTCGACAGACGCTCCCCGAATACTTTTAAAACGTTTGTCACGGTCGATTTGGCCACATCCAGCAATTTTGCCAACTTGGCTTGTGAGAACGTTGGATTCTCTTGCAGCGCGAGCAAAATTTTGACACGCTGCTCCTCTTGCTTGGACGTCATTTTGAAAACTGGAGAGCAAACGGTGAAAACTCATCATAGCAGCCATTGTATATACACTCAACTTCCAAATGCAGCATTCCAGTTTTTGTGCATTTTAAACACAAATACATCAATTTGAAGTTGACCAATTTTTGCGCGTTCCAAACTTTAGTGTAACTTTCAAACCAACAAAACCAAGTAGATAAATAGACTTGATGGGTTGAGACCTCGATCGCTGTCCTTAAATAAGGGTGTTAATTAAACTGCTATGTTCTCCCTAATAAAATAGTTATGGTTATTTAGCTTAACGACGTGTTCTGGGTATAATCCAAACCATTTGTGGAATGGTTCAATCATTTGGGTTATCATTCGTTTATGGTACTTTTTATTAGGGCTCTGTTACTGTTACATTACATTACAATACATTACATTAATGTATTGTAATGTAATGTATTGTAATGTAATGTAAACGAAGAAAGTGCATCTTGCCCCAACGGGGCATGTTACCCCCTATGCCTCAGAACATCCCGGCGGCACCGACTGGGATTGAGCCCAGGCCTGCTGGGGTGAGAGGTAATCACGCTTACCACTACACCACTGGCGCCACGATAAAATATTTTGAATAGAAATGGGGTAGTTTTTGACGTTTTAGAGTTAAACAACTCGTAGGAACCTCCAAAGAAGAAAGGCCAGCTGCACTATGCCCTGAGTGATCTAGTTAACTCTCGTCCATGCTTTCGACCTATTCCGACTCTCTTCGTATGTACTTGCTCACATATAACTGATAATACATATTTGCTCTTTCCCATTTCTTCTATTTCACGCTTTTCCTTCGTTGTAAAAAAAATCGACTTTCCAACACAAACAAACTGCTCCACACTACTCAACCTCAACTGCAATGATAACAACAATGACACCGACAACGGAAAACAAACGCACCACACTCGATTGGCGGGAATAAAAACAGCAGCAGCAGCAGGATATCCTCTCAGCATAAAGGACGCAAGAATGCGAAAGCTGAAGGAGCGCAAACTAGCAAAGTCGACAACATCCTACAGCAACGGGAGTCCCAACCGTGGCCAAAACACCAGCACCAGCAGCAGTCCCAACCCCGGGAGCTGCGGGAGCAACAGTAGCAGCACCGATGCACGATTAAAATCGCTGGATGCACTCGCTGTAAGTACTAGACTCTATGTATGTATGCCTATATGCAACTACACTCACAAACCTACACCATCTGGGTTGGGGTCGCTCCTGAGCTCGGAAAATTATGATTTTTCCCACATTACTTTTTTTTTGTTGGTTCGCAATGTTTGCTCTGGGTAAACAAGGATTTTCTCCCGGGGAATCAAAAGTGGCTCGTTCCTTCTTTTTTTTTTTTGGCCAAAATATCGATTAATTTCAACCAAACATACATACACATTTCAACTCTTCCGAAAGCGAAAGAGTGTGTAGGGCGGGCGCCAACACTGCGTCAATGACACCGTGCCCGATGAGGGTGGCGCAACGGGGGAGGGAGCGCGAGCAGTTCTGGGCTCGGACGGATGATGGGTTTGTGCAAAATTCGATACGAAAAGTGTGAAGTAGGAACACCCTGAAAAGTTTCCTGTACCTATTACCAGTGTGACACAGCCAGCAGCAGTAGCATAGGCAGGAAAATTTTCCATGGATCCACCTACCACCGACCACCGCAGTAAATATTGATTTGTTTTCCTATGCCACCGACGACGAAGCTGCTGCTACTGCTGCTGCTTTGGATGGTACTGACTTCAGTTGGTGTCTCAAAAGTTTGGATAGGTACATAAGGCTCGAAAAGAGCGGTGACAAGGAGACTGTGACTGTAGAAGATGGGACCAATGTGCTAGAGGTAAGCTGGGTATCCCCAATAACAAAGTTTTGATTGCAAAATTCCAATTTTGGATTCCATCAGCCAATTGGGAATTGAGCAGGTAAAAGTCAGAGCTGATTCATAGTCAAGCGATGAATTTGCTTCCGTGAGTAAAGTGAAAATCCTCGGAGTGAACTTAAATGGCGTACGCTGTTTTCTAGTACTTTCACGAAGGTTCCTGTACTTACACAAAAATGTTTAAACTTATACTCAGTTCCCTGAACTCAAAAGAGGCTCCCGAAACTTCTTTCCCAGGTGTGGGAGCTGCCCCCCTAGGGATAGCCGAAATATGGCGGGATGTGACCAGCGTGGTCCTGGATGCTCCAAATTACTACAATTGAACTGGTTTTGAATTCTCATGTGATTTGAGACATTGCATGATAGATTTTGACCCTATTCAGCTCTGGTCACTTCTGCGGGATACCGAAACATTTCCGGATACAGCCAGTGTGATCCTGGGCACTTCAAATGACTACCATTGAACTGGATTTTGCATTCTCATGTTATTTGATGTGTCACAGTATGCTGGTTTAATTCACTTCAGGTCGTATTTAGTAACATAGCCCAAACAAACTGGAAAGGGCCCATGCATAAATGACGTAGCATTTGAGGGGAGAAGGGTTTCAGAAGTTGTGACCAGCCATGTATTTGGTATAGCAAAATACGCTCCATTGGGTCTAACATTGGTAAAAAATATGATACGTCATTTATGGATCATCCCAAAATGTTCCGGCGATATCTCCAGAACCAGTTGGCCGATTCCAAAAATATGGGACCAAAATATCTTTCATTTGATGGCTGTTACGTCCAGTTTGGTTTAGTGGTTGCTGAAACACACGACTTATTTTCTGTAATCCGTATTCATTGGAACTTGTTCGGGCCATATCTCCAGAACCGGATGTCCGGTTCTAATAATATTCAAAAGCGACCACGATACCTTTGATTTGATGATGATGGGTGCCGAGAAACACGACATCATTCTCAAAATTCGTGTTTTACGGATCTTGTTCCATCCAAATCTCCGCAACCAGTTGACGGATTCCGAAAATATTAAAAAAAAAAGTCCTGTGGGACCGTGAAACCTTTCATTTGGTGGTCTCCGAGCCTCAGATTGAAAGTCAGTTTTCCAAGAAGGGTTAAAAGGCTCCCTAAGCAATGTTTGCTCAACTAACTTACTAAAACGTTCCCTTATATTCTACAAAGTTGTGCACACTTGTACAAAGTTCTCACTTTTACGAATTTTCCTGATTTTCGTCAAAGTTCCCTAAAATTTTACTAAGTTCTCTAAAGTTTTACGGAGCTCCTAGAATTTCTATGAAATTTCCTGAATTTCAACGATGTTTCCTAAACTTCTATAAAGTTCATGAAATTTTACAAAATCGCCTGAAGTTCAAACAAAATCCCTGAATTTCAATTTCTACTAAATTCACTAGATTTCTTAAAAGTTCACCAAATGTCTAGACAGGTCGATGAAGTTTTACAAAGTTTACTGAACTTCTACAACATTCAGCTACTGAAAAAAAAATTGTCTTACTGGAGCTTAACTAAATCAGTATTTAATATAACTTAACTGATTTATCCAGAAAATTTCAGCAAACTCGTACTGAAACAACAGTAAATTTATTTTCATTCAGTTTTGACTGATAAATCAGTACATTTAACATAGAGGTAACTCCAAGACCAGAAGGTCTCGAAGGAACGTACTCAACTGTTTGGTTCAGCTCTGGTACTATCTTTGGTTCCAAGCTAATCGATGCACCCCTCGAAACATAGGAAAATCCGCGAACGTCGCATTTTATCTGTCAAACAATCATAGCGAATCAAAACAAACATATTTTTTTTAACTAGTTCGTTTATTTGCTAGGCTCAATCGCGTTAGCTTTACGAAGCCGATAGTTCATTGTTCTTTGTTTGTAACAAAATTCACTTAATTCTATGTCTAGTAGGAGTTGGGCCGAATACTCGAGGTTAGAGAGGTACATTGTCGAAGGATAGGATCAGGGGAGGAGCTTGGGGGTAAGGTTTCGTTGTCTCATCAGAGTGTTGTCGCCAGTATGAATGGTAATCCGGTTCTAGTTTCGTCTGGAGTTCGACCGGCTATGACCAGTGGGCGACGATGAGACTCATCGAGATGGGAACAAAACAAACATAGTATAGTACTAGAATTTCGACTAGAATGGGGTACGTTAATCGATTTGCTTGGGACTAATAGGCTAGTAACAATTGTCATCTTAAAACTGAAAACTAAAACTAAATCTTATCTAAGTATAAAGGGAATTAATCGTTGCAAATGAGGATTGAAACGATATTTGCTTGAAATTATTAATTATTTTGTTGGAAATTTGGGTCCTAATTACAGGTGTCACTACACGGTGAATATCACTTTGTTTTCAACGTAAAGTGACATAAGGGCCTTGTTCTAAAGTCGCAACATTCGAAATTCTGTATACCTCGGTAGTACTATACCAGGGAGGCAACTTCAAAATCATCTTCCGAACTTTGTTCGGTCTTAAAACTTGTTTAAATATTAGAAGTTTATTCGTCAGGCAAAGTTTGGATTTCCTGTTTATAAGAGGATACAAACATTTTATATATTTGTTACATTTGGCTTGAATGCTTGGAGTTGCTGACAAACCGGTTTCACCGTGCTACGGCTATCTATACCGACGGCTCTAGGTGTGAAGTAGTGCTGGGACTCGGATTTTCCGGATATTTTTATTTTTCAATTTTATTAAATTTTGGCAATTGACAGATCTGCCATTTAACATCAGGTCACATGGGCACATACAAACCAGCTTTTTGACAAATATTCAGAACGGTAATAAAAGGAGAATAAATTTGAAATTTCACTATCCGGACACCCGGATAGTTACTATCCGCCTGATAACCATCTCAAAGTTTTCTCAGTTTATTTTATTTCAATATTGGGCACTAGAAAGCATGATATTCTGTATACTGAATATCAATACAACGATATTCCATTTGTCTGAAAGTAATTTTATTAAAAAAAAAACTGAAGTATCCGGATAGTTGAAGTCCCAGCTCCAGCTCTAGTGTGAAGACAGAGTAGGATCAGGAATATTCAGCGGTAGCGTGCAGAGAACAATAGGCCTTCCGTCACAATGTAGCGTTTTTTACGGAGGAGGCCTATGCGATCAAATCGGCTGTTATCGAGACTAAAGAGCCTAAATTTATAAAGAGGCAACATGTCAAAATTGGAACAATCGATTGTCTGTCAAAGTCATTGGAAAAGTCATTCCAATCGAGCAGAAGACCTGTCAAATAGATAAGATGTCGTCTCTTTATAAATTCAGGCTCTTTAATCGAGACGAGTACAATAAATGACCCCCCTAATAAACAAATACAAAAAACAAACTGTATCCCGGATGGGTAAACTATCCCACAAATGGTTTGGATGATACCCCGAACACGTCGTTAAGCTCTCTTTTATGGTTATTTTTATTAGGGCTGATCATTCTGTCCGACTCGACTAGCTGTTTTCAAGCAATAGAGATTGGCAAATCGTAGCAACCTTGGATCCAAGAAATTGAATGTCTGCCTCGAAACCATCCGTAGCAACGAAGAAGCGATCCGACTCGCCGGAGAAGCACGAAATTATCCGCCACTTAACATTGGTATTGCAGGAAAAGATGCCATTAAGGTAATGAACCAAGCCGTTCGTCAACAGTGGGAGGCACGATGGGCGCAACTAACAGAAGTCAAGCTGAAGGAAATAAAACGTGACACGAAAAAGTGGATCGATCAGAACGGTTCTGCCGACCAGCGAGTACTCACTCGTCTGCGCATCGGTCATACCAGGCTGGCACACGAATTTCTATTGAAGAAATCATCGCCACCGACATTCGAATGCTGTGGAACGGTTATGGATTTTATTCCTTTGATTTGTTTTTTCCGTCGATCTTGTTTGTCCGTGCTGAGCACCAATGCTACCGACGTGCCAGGAAGGCAGCTCCCACACCTGGACCCTACCTATCGACCCATCAACTCATGAACCGGGGACCAACGGCTTTACTTCCCATCCGAAGGAAGGCGTGATCAGAGATGTTATGCCTCAGAACATCCCGGCGGCGCCGACTGGGATTGAACCCAGGCCTGCTGGGGTGAGAGGTAATCACGCTTACCACTACACCACCGGCGCCGTTGACGGAACGGTTATGGATGTCCGGCACGTAATTCTACACTGCAGGACGAAACATAGAATCGATCCAACTAGTCTTCACACGGCATTATGCAACGCTGATGACAGTGGAAAGCGATTGCATGAAGCTAATATTCTATCGAACATTGTGAAAATGGGGAAAAGAGAGAAGCGGATTCAGAGGACGTTAAGGACAACAGAAGAAAACAGAGGATGATGGTGAAGAAACATACAAACTGGGAGCAGAAGAAGACATGAATGGAAAATAAGATTAAGAAAGCGGGGCAAAAAATCAAGAAGACGAAGGAGAGGAGTTGCCGCTGCCTGATGAAGTAGAGGGCGAAGCAAAACGAAAAGAGGTGAAAGAAGACGGAAAGGTGAATACAGACTCCAGCACGGATGAAGAAGATGGCGACAAAAAAGGTGAAACCGGAAATCAAAAGAAGCGGAAAATCGAAAAATGAAAATCAGAAGAAGATTGAAGTGGATGGAAATCCAAGAAGCAGGAAATATGAGATGACGAAAGGAATTAGCAGTAGGCGGAGAGGAAGAAAGTTGAAGATAATTTTATGGTAGAGAAATTAATGAAATTTAATTTAATCTGAAGTAATTAATAAGTAGTAGAACGAAGCAATAGAAGAAGATGCTGTATGCAGCAGAATTGATGAAATCTGGACCGGAGCAGTAACGAAGCTAAGTGTAAACTTAACAACTAACACTTTTTGTTTTTTTTTTTTGCAAGGGGGAAACCTTCAAAAGGCCATCGTGCCACCGCTTGATGACTGGGCGCACAGTCGCGGTGACACGGTGTGTGGGATTCTTACCGCACTAAAATCTCCTTGGACGCCTTGCCATTTTCCCCCGGAACCACTTGTCGTATTACTTCGGAGGGTGCCGTGCATTACGCACCTCACTTTACATCAGCTAATTGGCGCTTCCAGTTCGCTGATCGTCTCTCCAATTTGTGAGCTATTTAGCTCCCAGCGTCGCGTTCTACTCGGTTAACCCCGGTGGTGGATTCAGCCTATTCTGACGGAGAGTTCTCTCGGCTTCGGCTTTCACATCGCACTTGTGTGACCACATTACTATGTACTTTCTAGCTGGTCCTCTTGCCATTTTCGCTGCACCGCTGACATGATCTGCGTTACTGCTCTGCTGACGGCGTTAAAGGTGCCCTCCTCTTGACACATTTCTTCGACCACATTCTCCGTGCTAAGGGCGAGCATCTCCTCTCGCACAGCATCAAATCTAGGACATTCGAAGACCACGTGCTCTGGTGATTCTTCCACATTCCCACACTCCGGACAGAAGGGTGACGTTGTGTGTCCGAACCGATGAAGGTACTTCCTGAAGCAGCCATGACCAGACAGGAACTGCGTCAAGTGGAAGTTGACTTCTCCTTGCTTCCTGTTCATCCAGGTCGAAAGAACCGGTATTAGCCTGTGTGTCCATTAGACTGATGCAAAATTTGAAATTTTCGCTCCACAGTGTTCAAACGGTTTCAAATCGGGTCCTGATTAGCCTCCGAAATTTTAAACTCATTTCATAAGAAACTGACTTGGCACAAACCATTTGAAGTTTTTATGGAAATTACTATGGAAAAACAAAACTAGTTGTTCATTGTCTTCTAGCCTTTTTACATATTGTACTGTTAACAAATTCTATTGCTATTCTCATGGGAATTTTTATCAGCTACAACTTCGCAGAAAATCGTTTTTCAGCCAAACGTCATATTAAATAGTTATTAATTGTTTAAGAGATTGATAATCTTATGGCAAGATTAAGCAACTGTATTGTGGGCAACACTGTATTCTGCAGTGTGATTTTTGTCCTCTATTCTACGCACCATAAACACCAATGTTGCCTGCTGAACAGTTGATTGAGCATAATCATAAGACATCAAAGACTTGAATCATTAATAATTTTTGTTTGATCGAAAAGTGGTCTTCAACAAAGTTGTAGCTGAGAAAATTTTCAACAAGCTCAGCTATCATTTTCTAAAGTAGAGTGAACTTGTGAATTTTGAGATAGATATGAACCGAAATTATGGTTTCTCCATAGTAATTCCCATACAAACTTCAAATGGTTCGTGCCATGTCAGTTTCTCACTAAATGAGTTCAAATTTTGGGTCTAGTGTCCATCTACCGTTCTTTGCTGCATCTCACTCCTGCTGCCACTTAGCCATCGACACCGTTCTCACCATGTTTCGTACTCCTCTGGTTTCTCTCGTCATATAGCACTACTAGTGCTATGCTCCGCCAAGGAGATGTCGATTGGGATCATACTGGCGATAACGCATACTGCCTCTATCGAAATGGTTCTGTACGCACTCACGACTCTCATGGCTATGAGCCGGAACGTACTGCTCAATTTCCTTTGGTTCTGCTTCGTTTTCAGCGCTTCAATCCAGGCTGGACCTCCGTACCTTAGTATAGATGAGGACACACTAGCCAGAAGACGCCTCTTGCTGCTGCTTGGACCAGAATTGTTCGGCATGATTCTGGCTATTGCGTTGATGACCTTCGCCGCCTTCTCGCAAGCATATTCGATGTGGCTGTTAAAGCTTAGCCGGTCGTTGATCATCACTCCCAGATACTTCAGCACGCGCTTCGAAACAATGGTGTGCTCTCCAACGGTGATTTCTGCCCAGTGCATTGCTTTGCAGTTACTGACCAATATCACTTCTGTTTTGTGGTGGGCTATCTGCAGCTTCGCTCCTTGCATCCAGTTTCCAATCGTTTCTCTCGTTTCGGCCACCAGCATTTTCACTTCTTCCAGCGACTCACCGGTTACCGTCAAGACGACATCGTCCGCAAAGCCAATGATCTCAACTCCTTTGGGCAGCTTGAGCGTCAGCACACCATTGTACATTCCATTCCACAGCTTGGGACCTAGAATGGAGCCTTGTGGAAATCCCGCCGTGATTCTAAGCGATTTCTGCCCCGTGTCTGTCTCGTAGACCAGGACCCGGTTCTGGAAGTAACTACTTAGAATCCTGCAGAGGTAGTCTGGAACCCTCATTTTATGGAGCGCCTTGGCGATGGCCTCCCAGCTGGCGCTATTGAATGCATTCTTCACATCAATCGTAATCACGGCGCAGTATCGATTTCCTCACCGCTTCTGTTTGGAAGCTCTTTCGGCTCTGTCAATCACCGTCCGAATTGCATCCACCGTCGATCTCCCTTTCCGGAATCCGAACTGCCTCTCCGACAACCCGTGTTCACTCTCCGTGCATTCAGGATGATCCTCTCCAACAACTATCACTTACACCACATCATAAAACACACTGTACCAAGGGGTATTCAACTATGCACACTGTGCCGAAACACAGCATGGCACACTATTCGGCTCTTTAAGACAAACGTTGACAAGTACGATACAATCAACATAATATAAAACGGCATCACTGTCGAGAGTTGACGTTTGGCAATCGTTGCTAAGGTTGACTTATTTGTTTACTCCATTGGGCTTTACATTGGGTTCGGATTCCAAGGAAAAATGCTGTGATTATTGCCTGCAGTTGAATTCAACTGACTTGATCAATTGACTTTCCCTGTCTAAGCCCAGCTTAAAGAAAAAAAAACACATCATAGCGGGTGTGTGTGATGGGTTTTGTATTTCGGCCAGGTTTGAATCGCGGTCTTGCCAAGGGTCTTCCGGGATGAAATTTTGTATCGTTTTCTCCTATATTTTTCCTTAGGTACACAGGACTTTATAGTGAAGTCCCAGTACTTATTGGGGGATGTCGATACGTATTAACCCCAAATATTCCATCAGGTCTGGACGATTGGCTTAGCGAAACAGTATAGGATTTATAGGAACAGATCTATGCAATCAAAAATGCAATTACATTCTACTTCGTGGGTACACCCCATCACCAGCGATCCAATCTGCACTCTTCTGTTGAACTAGTTCGTCTCAAAAGGATCCGGTGCGATGGGTGGCCTACCAATAAATCAATTATAAGGCCTTGCGCAATCTCGAAAGTGCATGACGCATGACGACACTAAGTAATTTGCTGTTCGGCAAGATCCAATGGGCGTGCAGATGAACAACAACAACCACAGGGTACAGTTGAACTGCAGATGCGAAGTTAATCTGGATCGTGCACTATTTCCGAGGTATCACATATATGAAGTAGAGGGACATTTGATGGTTTTCACTGGTGGTACATTGGCCATTGGTTTTGATTGGTGGTACCTTGTGGAAGGTATCACATCTGCAAAGGATCGTGAACCTGCGTAATTGAGTGATGGTAGCAGACATCACAATCTGCGATACGATAGGCTTGGGAGATGTCTTCGAGGTTGCGTAGTTCTGAGTCGATCAGAACTGTTTCGAAGATGTTGTTTCTAGGGTGGGAGGGAACTTTCGTCCGTTCGAGTTCTGGGTTCGATTTTGTCGGGGAGCATTTTACTGGCAGCTGGTGAAAATTTCGACCTCCGTCCGTTTCTTGTGGGTTGTATTGGGTTGCATTGCTTCCAGTTCCTCTTCACTGCCCAATCCGCTCTCATTCTAAAGAGAATGAAGCTTAATATTTGCCATGAACCATGTTCATGAATTAGATAAATTGAAAATGTAAATACAATCACAAAAGTCTAACATCAAGGTTGCCAAACTCATGGGATATTGACACCTTGATTGATACACTTCGGCCAAATTCCAAATGGTTCGTTTTTCCAGACATTTTATTGCATTTTTATTAAATCTCTCAAAGAGAATAAATATGATTCTGAATAATACTAAGAGACCATGATAAAATTCTCGTATTATTTTAAGCATCGTAGCCATAGATAGTCAACTTTTAAAAGTGCCCAGACTTGGGGATTAAGTGTCAGAATTTCGATTCTGTACGGTATCTGAATTTTCTAGTCATTAAGTGTCCTATATCTCAGACTTGGTTGATTAGTAATTAAACCATTCTCTGCAAAACAGCGAGATAGATATTCTTCATCAATTTGCATCCGACTTTCGAATAAAAATCATTCAAAATCTTCGCTCCCCTCTGTAGGTTGTTGCTATTCTGCTGAAACGTCGTCATGAACTCCCCAAGGGCAGCCTCGAAACCATCATCGACCCATCACTCTGGGCTGGGCGAACGCGATGCGATGCCACTAAGGCAGCATAGATGAGCGAGCATAGCATTAGATGAATGCCTCACACTCGCATAATCGCAACCATCCACCACCAGAAAGCACAAACCGAAACCGGGAGGTGGGAGATCATGTTGTGTGAATCGGAGAGGGACACGACACGCAGCCCCGGAGAAACAAGACTTTGGCCCATTTTTACTGCGCAGGATCGATAATGAATTTTCGATGGGTATCGTCGTCGTCGTCGTCGTCGTCCTCGCCACTGTCAAGCTAGATCGAAAGAAATACCTACGTAGGTAGTAGACACGGTGCAGACGGAAGGTGAAAAAAGACAAGTGTAAGCCTTTAGCTTGCCCTCGCAGCCGGCTTGGCCACTCACACAACCCTTGCTCCGGCTCCAACAGATGTCCACCATCCGGACGCACGCCAAAAAACTGTCTTGGTGTTGGTTTGGCGCTCGGTCCCCCTTTCCCAATGCCGGTTTCAGCTGGACAAACTACACGGCCGATTACACCAACTCAAATTTGAGTTTCGTTCACTCAAAGTCGCAAAAAACGTAGGTTGTTATTAGACTGAGTAGAGTTTCCCTCGAAAATCGAGAGAGGTTTCACTCAGTCTATTAGTATACGAGATAATGGGTTTTGCAACTTTAAACCACAGAGAACAGACGTTCATGTTCGGTCTGAAACTTGCGTAAAGTTTAGTGGAAACGTCGCCGTTACGTGGCGCTAGGCTATCCTGATTTCCTCTATAAATTTTCCACTTTCGACCAATTTGGCGCTAGTATCGATTAGTTTTCTGTTGAAAATTGCCATTTGGTGCTACCAGCACTAGTGTAAGTTGTGCAACGCCAGCGCCATCAGGTTGTCCAAGAAGGTTTTCAAGTGAGGAAGTCGCCGTTAGTGGCGCTTAACTCAAATTGGAATCTTTACACTAATTTTTAGAGAAATTTTGTTCGACCCTCAACGTCTGTTCTCTGTGAGTAAACGATGAAATCAAATATATTATATTAACAATATGATCCACTCTTTCGCTTAGCTGGTGAACCGAATTTTTAGCGATAAAAGCACCTCTGTGGCCAAAAAGGCTACCAATGTATTTGCTTATCGTCACGAGGGATAAACCAAATGAAAATTTGTTTAATATTTCAAATGAATGTATTTCAGCATTTTATTTTTTTTGATGACAACAGTGACATGTCAGACAAATTTTAAAATAATATACACAATGTAAATAATGAAAATAATTTTACACTTACTTTTGTAATAAGTGCTATAATCGCACCCCTCGATTGTAATTGAATGATTGTTGCTGACCTTTTTCAACGCTGATGATGCGTGAAGTAATATTTTGCGGGTCGCCATTGCAACATTTGGAAAAGGCATGAATGGATCATATTGTTAATATGATATATTTGATGAAATGCTCCTTAAAACTTGGAAAAAAGCGCTTTATATGAATCTAACGATTTTTAAATGGCTCACTACTTGACTAGCCTATTGGTCCCAAGCAAATGGATTAACGTACCCCATTCTAGTATACATTCCAGTACTATGCTATGTTTGTTTTGATTCGCTATGAAAATTTGACAGATAAAATGAGGGGTTCGTGGATTTTCCTTTGTTTCGGAGGTGCATCGATTAGCTTGGGACCGAAGATAGTACCAGAGCTGAGCCAAAAAGTTGAGCGTGTTTCTTCGGGACCTTCTGGTCTTAGAGTTACCTCTATGCTTTTACTGCGTAGCTTCTCAGATGACCACAGAGAACAGACGTTGCGGCTCGAACAAAATTTCTCTAAAAACTTGTTTAAAGATTCCTATTCGACTTAAGAGTCCCTAACGTCGAATTCCCCCCTTTAAAACCTTCTTTGACAACCTGATGGCGCTGGCGTTGCACAATTTAGTGGCAATTTTCAACAGAAAATGTATCGATACTAGCGCCAAGTTGGTCGAAAGTTAAAAATTTATAGCGGAAATCAGGAGAGCTAGCGACGGGACTTGACAATCGGGTAGCGATTTCGAGCCAATTTTCTGTCAAATCCGAGCCAGTTTCTGATTGGTCGATTTGACAGTAGCAATCGTGGAATGAAAAGGACAGAGGGATCGCATCAATCTGGCTGGCAGTGATGCCGGAATCAAGGTTGACGTCAGTGGCGTTGTTAACAGCTGGGTGATATGCCGCCATGTTATTGAAACCAACATCTGAAACGTCACAATTCAAGTGTGAACTGCAAAAATGGCGTGACTGCATTGTCTTATTATTATCAAATGAAATTATTGTCCCTTTCATGCCATATAAATGGTTGACTTCGTGGTAGAAAATCAGAAAATAATATTTAATGAGTTCTATGTTTATTTTTCACAAAATGTAAGCAAAAATATTATGAATATCTAAAATATCAGTCACGCCTTTTTTGAAATTCTGGCATGAATCTTCTATTTGTTTACAAATTATGAGCTGTCAGTGGGGCCCACGACTCGCGGGCCCGCAGCGATGTTAGCTCTTTTCAAGGCAAGGCAAACAATATAGGGATGCCACCCAGCTGGTTGTTAAATGTTTATATTTGCCAAAGAAAAGGGGAAAAATTGAATGCACTGCGTGTTTTAAGCGATGTATATTGTTGTTTGTTTATGGTTGTTTTTATTGTGTTGAGCAAAAATGATGTACGAGCTGCTAGACTGCGGGAGTAACTTCGAATAAAAAATCCAAAGTAAAATAGAAAAAATATTTTACATTCCAGGCATCATTGGTCAACTCCATCAATACCACGCACAACTTCCCGAAGAACATTCTTCAAAAACATTGTGAGAAGCTCGATTGTCAAACCCCGTCCCGGGTGAAAACTAACGATTTTAACTCACTACTTGACTAGCCTATTGGTCCCCTTTACATCTATAAGCGTACCCCATGCTAGTCATAATTCTAGAACTACACTATGTTTGTTTCGATTCGCTATGAAAGTTTGGCAGATAAAATGAGGGGTTAGTGGATTTTCCTATGTTTCGAGGGGTGAATCGATTAGCTTGGGACCGATGATAGTACTAGAGCTGAGCCAAAAAGTTAAGCACGTTTCTTAGGGACCTTCTGGTCTTAGAGTTACCTCTATGGATGTACTGTTCAGCAAATGTTTTTCAGTCACGGAAGGACGAGCAAGCGTCTAGAATAAGCTTTTAAAAAAAGATCATAAAGGAAAAGCAAACTTCTAAAGAAACTTCTTAAGAAGATTGTATAAGAATCGAAGCATTTTAAAACGATCCAAAAAGAAGCTTCTTTTGAAAGCTCATTACAGACGCTTGTCCGTCGCTCAGCTCCTCTGATTGAAAAGTAAGAGGTTGTATCCAAAACACGACCGTAGATTTGACGTAGGAATACGTAAGGTAGTTTTGATGTCACAGTAAAAGTATAGTAAATATTAAATCGATTTCTTAAATCGTTATCACTGAAAAAGTTCGATAGGTTGAAATTCGGAAGAAGTTCTGTTTTTGAGGTGCTCTATGTAGCCAATCCTGGACGATGCGTCTTAGATACAAGCTCTTACTTGACTTTGTAGTCCTGAAAAGGACCGATGGGTTGAAAGCTTGGAAGTTAGTTTAGAACAATGCTGTGAAGTTATTTCCTCGATGTTCTTGGAGATGATAGCGGTGCTTATGCGTTGCACCTGTATCGATTGGTGAAAATTTTGGTGAAGGGCGATGGCATAGTAGTCCTCAATTGATGGTCTTGGCGAATTGATACGTTACAAACAATGTACATCTTTGTTTCAAAGGGATATAGTCAAAGGTTCTATCTTGTCCTAAAGACCCTTCTCCAGCATCCCAACCAGTGGATATAAAGCAATGTTGTCTCTAGCCGTTCTGATCCTGTCTCGGTAACATCGATTGCTTTCACCATCAGTTTTCGGCTGCTTCTACGGAGGTTTGTCCGCTTGCAGTTCCTTTGCACGCTTACGTGATCCGCGCTTGTATTGTGTAGCCAAATGCTGCGACAATTTCTCAAATATCACTTACTTTACACTACAATAGTAGAATTTTTGAAGAGATTGAACAGACCATTAATTTGGGAATTCGGAAATTAAATCTGTATTAGGGAAACCCCCAATGTTGCCTTTAAAAATACATGGTATCTGATTTAAACATATGGGGACTGACATCCGATTGATGACCTTGACAAATGTCAAGAAAATACTCTTTAACAAATTTATGGTGTTCCTGCAAATGACCGTTTTGTCGTGATGGTTGAGTAATGCTGCGCTATTAGGGTGTCCAACACAGATGAGGCTTGTGAGCGGTATGTTGTTTGGAACGAGGGTGACGCGCTTGGCATAGATGGCTCACAGTGACTCATTAAGAGCTACTGAATCCGATCGCTAGCGGTGCGGCTTCTTGCTCCTTCTTCGGTAAATGGACGCTCATGTGGACTGCAGCTCGCTTCTTGCGGGCAGCCTTTCGTCGAATACTGGAGAAAAATCTACAACGCCACGCGCCGAAAGCACTGCTGGTGCTGCTGCTGCTAATGACGACCGACCGGACACCACTATAGTCGCTATATTCATAGTCTGGCGGATAGAATTTCGATATATCAAAAAGCGGAACCAATTCAATACCTTGTAGACCAACAATTGAAAAGGTACTATCAACTTTTATGAACAAAACGTTGATTATTCTTTCCTCGCCAATCGAAGGTAAATTACCGGCATCATCGGATAGGGGAACTTTCCACAACCTAAAGATGGTGTTAGTTTGTGTAGGCGAGCCTTGAAGCACGAGAAAACGGTTTCCGAAGTTTTGTTCGCAATAGCTGATGTGCTCTTTTCTGCTGTTGGTCGTGATTTGTTCGATTGGTTCCGCTATTTGACAGCTCAATTGATTCCCGAGATTCTATCCACCAGACGATGAATAATAGCGACTATAGACACCACCACACACAGTGATTGAATAAGCACCGTTCAGTGAGACCGGATGGTATGTGATTTTGAAATCTGTGTTAAGGAAAGTGGTTTTTGCAGGCAATCGGTGATCATTTTTATCACCATTGTAACAGTTTGACATATGTGTCATTTTCAATAGTGACCTATTGAAAATTCATAAAGTGTTCATTTTCGCAGATTCGTAAAAAAAATCCAATCGATTGGCTTGTTTAGAATTAATATTCATCCGCTATTGACAGAGTTATAAGTGGTCAAAACCTGACCACTTTTCGTAACGCGGTCGATTTTGGTTTTTTTTTTTAAATTGCACCCCCAATATGTTACCGAAAGACGTAATCTTACGTCAAAACACGGGCAGGACAGGTAATCTGAGTAGCAACGTAATAAAATAACATATAATATGTTTTAAGAAGCATTTAATCGTTTTAATATTGCGTTTCCATAGCTGCCTATACTCCTGGACTGAGTAAAAATTTCGTCGATTTTACTGGGTGTTGAGTGTTGTCCGTTGCCTAATGGTAAGTTTTCAGTCTGTGCAACCTCTGGTTGAAAACGGTGTCAATTGTCTTTTAACACTCCGAACGTAACGGCACATTGACAATGTTTGAAAAATCATTGTTCAGCAATTTATCGATACATTTTAAATCTATCGATAGTGAATTACAGAATGTAGTTTCAAATGGCGCCAATAGATTTTAGATTCGTCAATAAATGCGTGAGCTATGATTTTTCAAACATTGCAAGTTTGCCGTTACACATTTTAGCGGAGGCATCGTGTTTGGAGTGTTAAATCGTATTTAAAAAAAAATGAGGTTAAGCGAGTAACCTTCGTTTTTGCGATGTTGAGTAAAAAACCACTCCTTTTTGAGTCGATCT
This sequence comes from Ochlerotatus camptorhynchus, assembly GCF_037179485.1. NCBI lineage: Eukaryota > Metazoa > Arthropoda > Insecta > Diptera > Culicidae > Ochlerotatus > Ochlerotatus camptorhynchus. Next base: position 41,877 of record NW_027041032.1, on the reverse strand, counting down.
CATCGGCCGTGATGCTTTTGCAAAAGTTAAACAAAGTCTCTTTTTGATTTAAGGTGGGGAGGGGGAGGTTCTAAAGGTGGGATGAGGGTGAATGGCGCACGCTTTTCACAGTATATAAAAGTGCAATTATGTTCTGTTTGTCGTGCCGGAGTACACAGGAATGCTAGCTCTAAAAAGTGTACTACTAGCTGAAAACAACGAATGGAGATACATCCAACTACTCCCAACTAAAACTGAGTGAATTGACGAATTGACTTTTCACTGTACTGCCAGGGTTACATGCCAACTAGCGTCTCCATCGGTAGGGATGTAACCCAATTTTCTCTAATCAATAAACTGGTAGCAGCGAAAGCACTCATCCTACGTAGGTAATAGAAGCCTGCTTCGCTTGAGAAACGATTACAACCAACGGAAGATCTTCTTCAACGCACGTAGAGCACTTCTGGCTCAGTGGACAACTAACGGGCTTCTGTTTCAATTAGGTAAATTGCAATTTATTGCCCTTTTTATGGTCCATGCTCCCCATCAAGGATATCCTTCGTCGGTATTACGTCCATCTATAGACCCTATACTATAGATACATACATATGTGCGGGAAAAGGCGCGATAATGAAATCATCACACGATGCGTGTGCGGCACGGATGGTGGTCTTCGGTGGTATGGTGTGGATGGAGGTCGGTCTCGTTTCGGGTCCCTGGAGATTGCACTCGGCGAGGACCTCGTTACTGGATGCCTAATTGATTTGATATTGATCCGCGTGATGGTGATGATGATAATTCAATTGGATGGAGGATTATCGTGCAGAAGCCTTGGTCACCGTTTTCCGATGTTCGATGGGTGTTCTATTTATAGCTCTATTTTGTTAGCGGTGAATGGAATTGCTAAACATCAAGTACCGTTCTGATTCGTATTTCGGACACTTAAAAATTCTATCTTGAAATACCTATAAAACTATATGATATAAATTTAAAAAAAAATATCATGCTTGTTCCTTTAGTCAGCCCGCGGTTTTTCATAGGATTCACCCCTGTATTATAACATTGCTGGTGTAAACATTAACGCGCTTTCAAAATTCTTAAAAAATAAAGTGCCCGAAAAATGAATTACATTTTTTCGCGGTTTTTCGCGGTTTTCCGCGGTTTACGAAAACAAAGTAAAAGCTTTCTCCGTAATGTTAATTTTTGTTGATTATATTCTTCACGTTTTGGTCGTTCTATTTTTATTGCGTTATTTTTTTGTAGTAATTTTTTTGTAATTGAATTTACTCTAGGTTCTACTGCCTGGGAAAACAGTCTCCGCACTCACGTGTCAGGATCGGGAAAGGAAATCTGAAAGGGAAAGTTCCTCCAGTGATGATAAATGTGAGTGGGGTTTTTGTGTTACGGTAGAGCGACGGATAACTTCAACTTTCGCTTAAGACCATTGGAAGCGGCCTCTGTTTGTGGGGATCTCAATCCCTCATGGAATTTCAGTCTGTTGAATCGCTCTTAAACTAAATTTCGATCTCTTCCATTCATAAACCCGCCCTGAGGTTGGGTTTCTTGCCGGGCAAATCAAACCTTGACAAGTGGTCCTATTCGGAGGTGGCGCTTAAGACACTCGTTTTAGAGACAGGAAGCGTAGTCGGTGGTCGAGATCTCGCAGGCTGAGAGGCGTGCGTTACAATGTAATGGGGACCAATAGGCTAGTCAAGTATTGAGCCAATTTAAAATCGTTAGTTTCCACCAGGGACAGGACTTGATACTCGAGCTTCTCACTCTTCTTAATGTTTTTGAAGAATGCCCTTCGTAAAGTTGTGCATGGTGTTTGACGGAGTCTAGGACGGAGTTGATCAATGATGCCAGGAATGTTAAATAATTTTTCTATTTTAATTTGGATTTTATTCGGAGTTTCTCCCGCCGTCTAGCAGTCATTTTCAATGCTTTTGTCATATAACCTTTTTGCAGCAAATCAATCTTGAAGTGCTTCGAAAATATGCCCTTCAAAACCTTCTTCGGGGTGGACCAACTAGACAAATTCTGGTCTTAATGAGGTTTTGGTGGATGTAATAAAGGCAAAGCCGTCTTGACCAGGGTTTTATGAATGTTGTTTTATAGTAGCCTTGTAGTATTTCATAAAACGTAAAATGTTACTTGGGCAATGGATCCATTCAGATGGGATCCGCCTGTAAAATATCTGTTCATGCAATTGACATGTTGGAGGAACTGCGATTGGTGAAGTGAGCACGGTCTGAAGTATAATACGGAAGATGCATATCCGATGATATGTAGTGGTGGTAGATTCTCATAAATCGAGATTGTGTGCTCAGCCCATGAATTTCTTCAAAATTTGCGATTGAGCGATTCCAAACGAATTCGAAAATCCATTAATTTTAGTACCTTTTTATTTGACTGAAGATTTTCAGAAACGACCCTCATGGTGCATGTCAATGCCATTTTGCATCTTCAGATCACCCTTTTTAAATCGAGCCTTAATTTTGAAAAGGGCCCATATAAAAATGTTTGTCCAATCGATTTTGTAATGTTGTATGGAACATCTGGAACTATTTAAAAAAATGCACTCTAAAAAAATCACTTAACTTAAAAATCGTTTTGTTCTCAAAAAGCGGATTTTTTGTATTTATTTTTTTTATATTTTATTGCACTATAGGTCAAGATAGAGAAATAATGGACAAAAAGTTATGATTTCGAAAAAAAAACTTAAGTTTTTGGAAAAATATCCAAAACTTGGTTCAATTATTTTTTCGACTTGATATATTTAAAGTACACCAAATTTACAATAATAAAGCACCTGCATAAAATTTGCTATGTAACACCGTTTTCGAGGTGTAGCGGTTTGAGCGTTAATTGTTTTTAAATGTTGGTAGTTTTTGGTCATTTCCGTATGTATTTCGCGGTTCTCCAGTTCCGACAATATTTTTATCCAAATGATCGGAAAATTCACAATAAGAAAGCTGATGATCTCTCGTGTGCAAATAACAACGATATGGTCTTCCAATATTCATCGTGAAGATGGATCTGATGCCTTCAACATTGGCGCAGGCGTCCCACAAGCAAGTATCCTTGATCCCATCCTATTCAACCTGATCACCTTCGACATGCCAGCTCTCCCAGATGTCTCTGTTTGCAGATGACACATGTATTGTCTACAAGGAAAGATTAATCGGAGTTCCTAAATGTATTTTAATATTTACACTGCTTCGCAGATAATTGATAACTGTACACTCAGAAAATAAATATTCAAATCTAAATAGTATAAAAGCTCCGCTAAACCGCAACCCTACCGACCGACGCATAGATCGATATAAAATGAGAGAATACGAACTTAGTATAAATATGGTTCATACATTGAAATGTATAAAGTCGCGATATTGATAGGATGATACAAGCTGTTTATTGGTCTGGATGCGTTTTTTTTTTTATTTTTATTTTTGTCAAGTAACTGATCAAGAAACATAGTAAACAAAGTATTCTTAAATACTGACGATATATTTTCATAGATGTGAATTCCAATAAATATGCACAGAACCGACACGAGTACCAGATGATCGAGAATGGTTATAAGAAAGTGCTCGTTGATCTCCTAGTCAAAGTCAATAAACTGCAGACCATCGTACTGATGATCTATGTCCGACTGGCGAATTTCCACGTGACCAATGCGTTGCAAGAGGGAAAATGTTTTGTTGAATTTTCAGTAATATTTTAAGCGAGAAAATATTGTCACCTATTCAAATTTGTGCACAGAGGTGATCCATTTCTCGTAAACGATTCAGTGACATTCCGTAAATCTTATCTTATCCTTATAATTAAAATACAAAAACTTATTTCTTATTTGCCATCGGCAAAGCGATCAGTTATAACTCCCCCAACATAATTCGACGCGACTGATTGTTTCCTCCTCGGTTTTTTCAACCCGACTCACACGACTTAATTTTTATATTTAATTTGGAAAATTCTGAACGAATTCAACCTGTTATTCGGGTTATTATTATAATTTTGTAATCAAATTTTAATCCTATCAATGATTAAACATGCGTAAATCATAAAATGCTTAAATTTAAATCATTAATTGCTTAGTAATATTTTTGAGTGTAGGCAGTATTTTCAAAAATGTTATTTTTTGGTTTGTGATTTGTCTAACTTAAACACATTGACAATAGTTCACACGTTACATGAGCTTCAATTTTATATGCAAAAATATGTGTTTTAAAAATATGCAATTTGAGATTTTTTAAGATTTTACATAATTGTCAACTTTTTTTTTAAACAAAATACACAATTTCATTTTTTTTCCGTGTATATATTTTTCTATAAGGGCACAATACTCCTACACAACTTTGCCGGAGACACCATCTCGATAAAACATATCTGGAGATATGTATTATTGTATTTATGTGTGTCAATTAAACAACGGTAGATCTATGTGGTCTACGGGTGTATTTGGCTAATGACATTTGAGTTTCGAATCCGTTTCCCCACCCTTGTCCTTTTGCACAAGTGCTCTCTAATAAAGAACAATCGTCTATTTATCGACGATATGTGCTTGTACCGCAACCACTCAGTATCAGTCAAGCACAACACTTAAGCTGCCGGCTGCCGGTAGTGATGATAACTCAATCTGCTCAAAATAAACTTTACTGAACTAGCCGAGCTCCGGCTTTTTCCTGAACACGACGTACCACATTCCTGCTAAGGCTATCAACGTGATTCATCTGTCGTCCCGATCGGAACTTTAAATCGAACGAAAACTCTTGAATGGTTAACCACCAACGTGCAATTCGAGGGTTGAGCTCCTTCTTGGCACTTGTTAAGACCAACGATTGACAGTCAGTATATACGGTGAATTACTTTTTAAGCAGGTAGTATCGGAACTTCTTCAGGTTTTCTACCACTGCTAACACTTCCAATTCATAGCTATAGTATCGAGATTCAGTGTCAGTCGTTGCTCTGCTGAGATACATTACAGACTGGCCTTCGTGATTTTCATTGACCTGGATCAGTATCCCTGCCAATCCAAAGCTGCTTGCGTCACAATGAACTTCATGTTCGAGCGTGGGGCTGTATAGTGCCAAAACAGGCCATCGGGTTAACGCAAACTTGAGGCTTTCGAACGCCTTCTGCTCAGCTTCACCCCAAACAAACTGCACCTTTTCTGTAAGTCGTGTAAGATGTGCCGCAATGTGTCCGTAGTTTTGTACAAAGTGACGGAAGCATCCAGTAATACCTAAAAATTGCCTAACAGATCGCGCATCTTCGGGTGTAGGGAACTTCTCAGCAGCCATATCATTCGGCGACGACATGCCCTAGATACACGATTGATCTTTTGAAAAACTCGCATTAACCATAAGCGTCATCCCGGATTTCGACACCTCAATCTGGAAACGTTCCAGCAATGCCAAGTTTTCTTCCTCCGTTTCTGTGGCAACCACACAACGTCCATGGGGAATGAAATTCCTTGATTTTTCAGCGGTTCTACAAGTTTGTTCATTACTCGACAAAAGACATTGGCGGAATTTGAAAGCCCAAATGTGTACCGTTTATATTGGTACCGTTCATCCGGCGTGACGAAAGCGGTGTATTTTCTGGAATCCTCAGCCACACCAATCTGAAAATAACCGCTCATCATATCCAGCATGGAGAATACGCGTTTCCCACTCAAGTTGTGAATCTCTTCCTCGACACGATTAGTAGGAAAGTACTCTTTTTGGATAACAGCGTTCAGCATACGATAACCGACACACATTCGTTAGCTACCTGAACGCTTCGGGACGATCACCACGGGACTAGTGAACTCTGACGCCGACTCTTCAATGACGTTGTTTTTCAGGAGATCTTTTATTTCATCCTGCAAGTATTTCCGCTGACCAAAAGCTACTCTGTAAGGAACATGCCGAACAACTTTATCTTCCTTCAACGTAATGTGCATAGTCTCAAGGTCTGTGTAACCAAGCTCACTTGAATCGGCATCTTGATAGGGTCTTTTTTTGCTTCCATATTCATGATTACACGATCGTCCCATCTGGTGGTTATCGTATTTGACGTCTTCACAATGAATACACCTTTCTTACAGAAATAGTCGTCTCCTACAAACAGGTCATGTTTCATCACGTCAACCAAAATCCTTATCTCATTGGCGAATTCGTCTATTTGAATCATTGCTGTCACATTACCAATTGTTTTGCACTCACCTCCACCAAATCCTTTTAATATCGACGCATCACTCTTGATGTCCAATCCCAAGCTTCTCGCTACCTTCTCTCCTATAAGTGTTCGCTCGCTGTCCAGATCGATAAAAGCGGTCAATTGAACGTCTTTGATGATAGCCATTTTAGAGTGAATCACATTATTTAACACTGCCTTTTCTGGTTGACTACTATTGAAGCAGTGCTTCTGGAAGGACTTGGTTCCGGTCCCGCTTTTGCTAGAGTCTTGTTACAAGGATACATATTCAAACGTTGCCTGTTGTACAAGGACTTTCTGCTAAGCGTTTTATTAGTTCCAAACCGTCCGTGCGCTTCGGAGTCTCGTTTTTCGTCGTCTTTCGTTACACGTTCCACCCGAATCAACGCATTCAGGAACTGCGGCAAAGTATCAGCAGGATCTTGTGCCATGACTGCACGGGTGGAAGCATATGGAAGGCCCTTAATCAGCTTAATTAGCTCATCTGATAACCTTATTTTTCGGCCCAAGGCAACCGTTTCATGGAAATACGATTCCACTGATTTTTCAGGCTTACGCTTCAAGTTGATAAGCTTTTTGTGGATCCCAGCCGTGTCAATGACACTGGGAAAATTTTCCATGAACTTCTCTTTGAACAGTTCCCAGCTACGAAGCTCCTGCTTACAGCCATCGAATAAAAACTGTGCAGGTCCTTTAAGCCGCATACAGGCATACAACAATGTCCGCCTGGGATCCCAACCGAAGGCCTCGGAGATGAACCAGCGTTTGGCTGAAAATCTCCTTAATAAAGACAACCAACCGACAACCAACCAACCCAACCGAAGATTTCGGCCATCGAATCTATTTCGTTTAGCCATTCCTTTGCAACTATATCTTGCTGGTATTGAATGTGTACCCACAATATCAATTACCTTTTTTTATATATTTCCTGGCGCTGTACGTTTACATGTGCAAAAAAAAACTACTCGAAGCGTACCGCCAGGAACACCACATTTGAACTGCAACACTCTGACGTAGTTTATCCCACTTCTGAAATGTGAACTTAAATAACTCAATCTGCTCAATATAAACTTAACTGAACTAGCCGAGCCCCGGCTTTTTCCAACCACGACTTGTTCAGACAACGAATCACCAACCAAAAGCTTGATGATAGTTCCTCGATTTTCCTCAGTAGTGCTAAATAGTAGACTGAGCGACGCGACGATTTAACACCAGTGAACAGCTACAGCGGAGCAGTTCCACATATCCTGATTGGCTTAGACAATACCGACTTGATGGTGACACTGAAGAAGCGGATTGGCAAACCTCTGGAGCCAGTTGCGACGAAAACGAAGCTAGGATGGACAGTCTATGGGAACATGGAAGGCCTTGATGATCCACCAGAACATCGCCTTCTGCACGTTTGCTCGGGATCAACCCATCGTGAACTACATGACCTCGTCGAGGAGTTCTTCACCGTTGAGAGTACTGGTGTGAAGGTCGCACCGATAGTCGAAGCAGATGATGATCGTCGGGCACGGGAAATCATGGAGAAAACCACGATTCGTACACCATCTGGGAGATTTGAAGCGGGTTTGTTATGGCGTTATGACTGTATCGAGTTTCCCGAAAGCCGCCCGATGGCAGAGCGGCGGCTTAAGTGTCTCGAGCGTAAACTGACTACAGATGCGGAACTTTACAACAAAGTGAAGTTACACATCGCTGACCTGGAGGCAAAATGATACATCCATAAGGCGACACCGGTGAAACTGGCGAACTTTGATCCGTGGAGAACCTGGTTCCTTCCGTTGGGATTGGTTATCAACCCAAACAAACCAGGAAAGATCTGTATGGTGTGGGATGCGGCAGCGAAGGTGGAAGGCGTGTCATTTAACTCCATGCTTCTGAAAGAACCCGATCTTCTAACATCCCTCAAGTCAGTTCTACACCGTTTCCGACAGCGACAGGTGGCTGTGGTAGGGGATGTTAAAGAACTGTTTTTCCAACTTCTCATTCGCGCCTGGGATCGTCAATCGCAATGCTTCGTATGGCATGATGATTCATCACTACTAGTCGAAGTCTACGTGATCGATTCATCGGTTCAACGTGCTCACCATGCTTGGCGCAGTACGTAAATAACCGGAATGCTGAGAAGAACAGAACAGAATTTCCAGAAGCCGTCGAAGCAATAGTCAACAACCACTACGTCGATGACTACCTCGACAGTAGGGACACCGAAGAAGAGGCAATCCGAATAGCGTCAGAGGTTAAACAAGTTCATGCAAAGGCTGGGTTCGAGCTCCGTAACTGGTTGTCGAAGTCGGAAGAAGTTGTTCGACGGGTCGGGGAAAGCTCTGCAAGCGAATGCAAAAGCTTCGCGACGGACAAGTGTACAGGGATCAAAAGAGCCCTCGACATGTGATGGCAGCCCATCAACGACGAATTCACATTCAAACTTTGCTTGCGGGAAGACGTCATGAGCGTCTTTGATCCACTGGGACTAGTAGCAGCATACATTGTTCACGGGAAATGTTTGGTGCAAGACATATGGAGAAGCAAGATAGGATGGGATCAGCGAATTCTAGAGGAAATCTGCAGTCGATGGCGTCAGTGGGTGCAAGCACTTAAAGGACTGGATCGAGAAACAGTGATAAAGCAGTGCCGGCTTAGACAACATAGAATTACATGTCTTCGTGGATGCAAGTCTGGTGGCATTTTCTTGCGTTGCATACTTTCGCATCATCGATGAAGGACAAGTACGCTGCGCATTGGTGGCAGCAAAGTCCAAGGTAGCCCCGTTGAAACCACTGTCCATTCCACGGCTGGAACTGCAAGCGGCAGTTCTTGGCAGTCGCCTAATGAAGTCTGTTCAAGAGAGCCACACCTTACCTATACGACGTCGAATGATCTGGAGCGATTCAAGCACGGTATTGTCTTGGATCCAGTCGGACGAACGTAGATATCGACAGTTCGTTGCAGTGAGAGTCGGTGAAATCCTGAGCGAAACCTGTGTAGGCGAATGGTGGGAAGTTCCTGGAAAGCTGAACGTGACTGACGAGGTGACAAAATGGGGAGAAGGTCCATGCTTCAAAAATGGTTCTCGGTGGTTTACGGGTCCGGAGTTCCTCTACAAGGCTGAATCGGAATGGCCACCGGCCTTATCTTGAACTGGTATTATCGACAATACGGTCACGGTAGCTCTGAGACTGTGGTGAACGAGGTGAGACAGAGGTTCCATGTCTCCAGTTTGCGGAATGCTGTCCGGAAAGTAGCAGAGACGTGCAAATGGTGCGTCGTTCGAAAGGCAACTCCTCAAGCTCCTCGTATGGCATCGCTTCCAGAACGCAGGCTAGCAGCGTACATTCGACCGTTCACCTTCGTGGGTGTGGATTATTGTGGACCGTTCCATATCCGGATTGGCAGAGCAAGTGCCAAGAGATGGGTTGCTCTGTTTGTTTGCCAAACGGTACGAGCCATCCACCTTGAAGTAGCGAACTCATTGTCTACAGAATCCTGCAAAATGGCGGTGAGGCGGTTTATTGCTCGCAGAGGTGCTCCGCAAGAGATATATAGTGATCAGGGCACGAACTTTCAAGGTGAAAGTAACGATTTGAAGCGGGAGATAGCACAAATCAACATTTCATTGGCCAATACCTTCACCAATCGAAATACGGCGTGGCGGTTCAATCCACCGCTAGCCCCAAACATAGGTGACTCGTGGGAACGCTTAGTTCGGTCCGTCAAGGTCGGTCTAGGCACTCTCTCTATCTCCAGGAACCCGGACGAGGAATCCTTTGGCACTATATTGGTCGAAGTAGAAGCGATGGTCAACTCCAGGCCATTGACGTACGTTCCCGTGAGCGCAGAACATGAGGAAGCTCTGACTCCCAACCATTTTCTGATGTTGAGTTCCAGTGGTGTCGTACAACCAGCAAAGCAGCCTGTGGACGTTGCAACTACACTCCGAACCAACTGCGGACACGTTCAGGCTTGTTTGGACAGGTTTTGGACAAGGTGGATTAGAGAATACCTCCCTACCCTCAGCCGCCGCACAAAGTGGTTCATCGAAATCAAACCAGTGCAAGCGGGAGATTTGGTGATCGTCATGGATGAAGCTATACGGAACAGCTGGATTCGTGGCAGGGTCCTCAAGACACATCCAGGGAAAGATGGAAGGATTCGAAGCGTTGATGTGAAGACAGGCGGTGGCGTGTTCCAACGACCAGTAACAAAGCTGGAAGTGTTGGACGTGATGGATGGAGGTATAGCTGATGGAAGTCTGCAGCAATACGGGTCGGGGGATGTTCGCGACAGTCCTCACCTTGCAAGCACACACCTTGCACCGTCGATCCGTAACGTTAGGCATTGGATACGGATAACGGATAGCTTTGACGTTGATGTAAACCTTCAATCCGGACAAAGAGCACAAGTGGACAATGACTGTTTACAAGTGAACAAAGACACAAAGTAGACGAATTAAAATGTGCGTTCACAAAACTTTATCCTAAATTGTACTATTAAAATTCTAGTTTACGAAGTTAAAATTACTTATATAAATTGAATTGGAGGTAAACTTATATGATATTTGATTAATTAAACTTATAATCTAATGTACAATACGATACAATTTAGACACCAACAGCAAACACAAACAATCAGCTACGACGTGAATTCTTAAATATTAATGGACTAAAATCTGTAAGTTTCATGCAATTTATTATTATAATCTAGCTAATAAAAATCACAATTTGTAGCATAAAGCTTACTCTACGGAAAAACCAGAGTTTGCTATAAAGAGGTCCGAAAAACCAAGTGGAATTCACACCAGTGGCAACACGAGTCTTCGTGGAACTGCTCAACTATCAACTCTATACTCTCCAATTATCGAAAATTTGTTTATTTTTTTCGCTATTTTGGCCTGGAACTGCTCTTCTGTATATGGCTTTTAGGTGGCGGTGGGAGAACACAACTGATAAGAAGAACGCTATATTCCAGACTAAATTGCCTCTGGGAAGCTAATAAATACCCGCGTAAACAATAACCATAAGAAGCGCCTAACCACCACTTCGGGATATCATCCCAACTTTATGTGGTATGGTGGTACCAATTATGATACTGTTAGTGTATGATATTCGTTTATTAGGGTATGTATTCAAATTAGCGAAAATCACAGCTACTGCATCTTCATACACAGTATCTGTTGTAGACTTTGCACTCGATTACCTTAGTGTACCGAATGCCGAATGGTTTATTAATCCGGACAGTTTTTTTTTTTTATAAATACAATAAAGGAGACGATTTTGTCAGCGCATCAGTCTTTTATCTTTCAATAATTTCACATAACCGTAATTCCAAACCGTTCTCATTTATCTTCAAGATGGATGTTTAAGGTATACTTTGACGCAATAAGACCACTGTAAAAGCACATGGGTTTCGTAGAACCTTAGAGAAGATTTGTATTACTGTATTACAACCACTTTGCAGCAATATAAATAGGCCAGTGTGAGATGGATTGTATATAAAACACATATCGCAGCATAATAAATACAGAAATACATGTATGTGTGATAAATATAAACGATTAAAAATTAGCTATTAAAAGTGTCCGGAATTGAGAACTAAGTGCATTACGGTACATGCGACAAAAGTTAAGCTATGACCTACTAGGTACTGATACGAACTAATAAGCTTGTAAACTCCTGAGCTACAAGGAGATTTATATCTTAGTTATTTCTTCGTCCACCGTCGTAGACCGCGATTAGAACCGGAAATCTTTCCCCACCATGGGAAAATCCCTTACCTCGCAGTATAGCTGTTATTCATGTCACGGTCGATATGCGGTGAAATTTTAATCATACTTTAATCAATCAGCCAGACGCCCAACTAATCGACCCACAATCTCACGATGGATAGAGACAAAGCCTGACTGACTCGCCTTCACCATTGAGTGCGGTCACCGACACAATCAGTGGCACTCATTCTCCAAGGGCTCTCACTCTCTTTCTCCGCTAGGTGGTGTGATTGTATGTGAGAAAATTCCTCCCCTGCACGCCGAACCGGCAAGACCACCTTGAATGGTAATTTGTTTACAACCAGAAAACACCGGAAAATTCACCTGGATAAGCGATGGGTATTCAGTTCAATGCGGGACGATAAGAGTTCACGAAGAAAAGCTGGTTGTGTGGCAAATTGAGCGATTAACTAGAAAATGGAGCGTCTCCGAGCATCCCCAATAGGGAGAAGAGCGTTGGTTTCTCCCATTTCATCTGTGTTTGCTCCGGTTGGGATTTTCCCTTGTTTTGGTAACGGACGAAAGCACACTTGTTGCTTTGCTTCTATTAAATTGATTGATGGTCGTGGTGGTGAAGTTGATGTTGTTGATGAAATACTCGTTGTTGTGATAAGATTAGTTACCGTCCCTGGGGGTGGCGGAATTCTACGATGCACACGGTGTAAATATTTACACTATGTGACAAATGTCAGGTAATCATGACACTTGATTTTCGAAAACAATGTGAAAAAAGAAACCTAATAATGCGTCATGATTATGGTCGCTATATTTATAGTCTGGCGAATAGAATTTCGATCTATCAAAAAGCGGAACCATTGTAGACCAACAATTGAAAACGTACTATCAAATTTTATAAACAAAACGTAGATGGTTCTTTTCTTGCCAATCGAACGCAAATTACCAGCATCATCGGATAGGGGAAACTTTCCCCAACCCAAAGTTGTTGTTAGTTTGCGTAGGCGAGCCTTGAGTCATGAAAAAAGGGTTTCCGATGTTTTGTTCGCAATAGCTAATGTGCTGTTTTCTGTTGTTGGTCGTGATTTGCTCGATTGGTTCCGCTATTTGACAGCTCAATTTGTTCCCGAGATTCTATCCGCCAGACAATGAATGTAGGGTAGATGTACCAGTTATGGCTATACGTTCGTATTATGATGTGTTCCAATTATGGTCTATGGGAATTCTATAGGTCATAACTGGAACACACTTGTTGCTTTTGCAAACTTGCTTTTGCAAACAAATACGACAATCAGGCTTGCAATTGCTCATTACAGCTAAAATGCTAATTTTTGGAATTATGAAACTATGAGATACTATAATGATAATTTTTATTTGTAAGAAGGAAGAATGGGTGGTAAAGTTTGTGTATGACATACACAATTTATCAATTTTGCTTTCAGAAGGTCACAACTAGCGATTTTATAATCTCTGATTGCTCGCTCACCACGTTGCTCATCGTTACAGCTAATCGCTATTGTGACCCTCTGAAAGCTAAACTAACATGTTTTATGTATCATACAAATACTTTACCTTCTCTTCTTGCATCTTGTCAATAAGAATTGCCATTAAAATATTTCATAGCTTCATAAATCCGAAAAATAGCATTTTAGCTCTAATGAGCATTTGCAAGTTTGACGACAATCACAGATTTCTCGCGAATTAAGGCTCAATCTTAAAAAATACAACACAAACAGGTAGGGTAAACGCTCCTATAGTAGCGGTACGTTAGAAGCGTTAGGTTCCTATAGTTGTGTATGGAGACTCAATACACAACTATAGGAACCTAACGCTTCTAACGTACCGCAACTATTGGAGCGTTTGCCCTAGATGAATGACTGCTTTATCATTTGGTATATTTTGTTTGCGAGATTGAGCTTTTATTCGCGAGCAATCGGCGATTGACGTATTTGTTTACAAAAGCAATTACGCCAAAATCTCAAAGTTCTCAGGACTTTACATCCGCTTATCTATGGAATCTACATTATCTATAGGTTGGATGTATCGAAATATTTGTTGGATACACGGTAAGAAAAAGTACCTAAAATTGAGTTACTTTCACTCAACACGTGGCTTCCGTGGGGCTAGATAAAATTAAGTTAAAGAAGAAACTCAATTTTGAGTAATCTTGACCAAGAATCCATTGAGTGAAAATTGCCTAACGATCAATCGAATTAGAATTGGTAAAATTTATACCATTTTATTATTCAACGTTGGAAGAAAATTTGCATAATTTTCCTTTTTTAGAATGGAAATCAACAAATATATAGCAACCAAAGTAAAATTGTATTTATCTGTATCAACCTGCAGGAGAAGTTTCAAATGAATGGACTAATGGAGCCCAAATGGAGGTGATGGAGCAAAAAACAGCACCGAAAGCAGCGCAGGTTGCTATGATTTTCATCCAAAAATAAGTTAAAAGTATGCAACGGTGAAAACATGACGGTTGAGTACTTTTAACTGAAAATTTTGTTCTTTTTTATTTTGAATAAAAAGTATTTCAAGATATTCTTCGTTAGTTATTTTATGCAACACTTTTTACAAACATGAAATTTTTAAACAAAGACTATATCAATCGATAACATTTATGGTAACATTTTGTTTGTACTTTTTTGTATCAAGTTCGTTTATTTTTAAGGCTCAATCGCGTTAGCTTTACGGAACCGATAATTCATTTTTCTTTGTTTGTAACAAAATTCACTTAATTCTATGCCTAGTAGGAGTTGGGCTTAATATTCGCGGCTTACCCGAGGTTAGAGGGGTACATTGTCGAAGGATATGAAAAGGGGAGGAGCTTGGGGGAAGGGTTTCGTTGTCTCATCAGAGCGATGTCGCCAGTTTGTTTGTACTTTAATAAATACATGGTGACCAGTATATCCGTTTTAGCAGTTTCTCGGATTTTTTCCAGGAATTTTTGAAATTTTCCCGGTTTTGCGATATAAATTTAATTTAAGCATAAAACCAAAAGCGATTGAGCCGAAGAGATCCCTACGTTAAATGAGGCATACGGTCAATGAGAGTAACTCAAAATTGAGACAAATTTGACTCAAAATTAGACCTATGCATCGCCGCCGCCTGTGAAAATCATCCAACTTCCTGAATTTCTAAGATGTCCTCTGAATATCTCCAACGAGATTGATGAGCAATAAAGAGAATTTCAACATAGTTCCCTTTTTTTCTTGATTTGTTTTCCGTCGATCTTGTTTCCGTGCTGAGCACCAACGCTACCGACGCCAGGGAGGCAGCTCCCACACCTGGATCCTACCTATCTCAACCCATCAACTCATGGACCGGGGACCAACCATTTTACTTCCCTTCTGAAGGACGGCATGATCAGAGATGTTATGCCTCAGAACATCCCGGTGACGCCGACTGAGATTGAACCCAGGCCTGCTGTGGTGAGAGGTAATCACGCTTACCACTACAGCACCGGTGCCGCTGACATAGTTCCTTGATTTTCTACAAAATTCTTAAAATTTATTTGAGGATCGCTAATTTTTCATAATATTTGAAGAAGTTCTACAAAATTATCTGAAATTTCATTGAACATTTTTTTATAGCTTTATTAGCAAGATTTTAAGTTCACTGACTAGTTCATCTCGTAATAAGCAAAACTTCATATAAGTTGAAGATGCTAATTTCAAATAACAGATTAAAGTGGTAATGTTAATACGATAGATGAGATGAAAGTATAGAGTTGATAGTTCCGTTAGAGTACGGCAATGTGAAAATTGTATGTAGAGAGTAGAAAGCGAGCAAGGACAATTTTATTAGGAAGGTACAAATCGGTTTGATCATCTCTCTTTACCAAACTCCCCCGTTGGAGAGAGATGGTGAGAGGTATCCCCTCCCCCCAGCACCACTAGCAAAAAGAGATGATCACCGACTCGCTCATGTACCAACGATTTGCTTGAAACAGTTTTATCGATTGTACCGCACTCAAGTTGTTATCTGAAAGAAGGCATCCAGTCGAAGGTTTGGCAATAGCAGCTATTGTTACCTCTACCACGGTATGTAAAAATAAATTTATTAATTATAAAGCTAAATGAACTTTAAATGAATCCGGAAATTCCGTTATAATTCTTTAAACATTGTAGAACTGCAACGAAATTCGAAGAAAATCAACAAAATTCTTAAAAGTTCAATGAACTTTGCAGGAGTGCAGCGAAGTTAATAGGATTTATAAGAACTTTGTCAAGTGAATTAATTACATAGCCTTTCGAGAAACTTTATAGTGCTGAATTTCTTTATAAATTTTTAAATGAACTTCTTAGAAACTCTTCCACATTTGTAGAAATTTAGGGAATTTCGTAAAAGCTCAGGAGATATTTAAGACGTTCAGTATAATTGTTAAAACTTTAGGGTTTGACTTAAGAGTTTCCTTGAAGTTTTGGGATCATTGTTTCGAGGTGCAGAGTCATTTCTGAACTTTGGAGAAAGACATAGATGTTCTATGATCTTGGGCGAATTGAGAGAACGTGTTAAAATAATAATTATGAAACTTGGAAGAAGTTGATGGACCTACAATTTATTGAAAAATTTCATAGACACCATTTTGTAAAAAACATACAACAACCAAAATGGACGATTTTTGCCAAAATGTGAATGATTGCCCATAACACACAGTTATGCAAAGTTTTATGCAAATCGGAGAAGGTCGAGAATTTTCGATTAGTCGTTTGGCGTGGAACTTCTCTCTAGGGAAAATGATTGGAGATCTCGGAGTAATGAAATGTTTGAACCCTCTGTAGTTTGTACAAACAGAAATCTTATTAGGATGTATTTTTTTCAGAGACTTGTAATTTGCAAAAACCTTCAAGGTCCTAAAAATTAGAATTTTTTATATGGGACTTAAAATGTGTTATTATGGAAAATTACAAGATCCCTGATTTAAAAAATCACTTAGTCCTGGAAAGTTTTCAAGGCCTGAAACTTGGAAGAATGTTCTGGGTTCCAATAATTTAAAAAAATATGAAACTGAGAAGAATTACCACAACACTCTGGCAAACATCCTACACTGATAAAATACGACACATTTTGATTGGCGAATTTCCATGTAAAATTCCACTTGATTGTCATTTGTCCACACATAAACAGAATCCACTCAGAAGTACACATGAAATTTATGAGTCAAATGAATAGTATGTGTGATTACACATGAATTTTATGTGTCCGACACATATATATATATCATTTGTTTATCACATTGCAAAAAATCATGTGTGGGACACATAAAAATAATCATTGAATTTTGCTTAGTGTAAGAGACTTCTAACCAGGATTCCAAGATGGTTCTGATATAATGTCCTAAGAAATTCTGAGATGAATTCAAAGAAATTTCTAGGGAGATGAAAGGAAGTTCTGAATTAAGTGCCTTGGTAATTTTTGGAATAATTCCATGGTAGTTGTGAAAATAAATTCAAGGAGAATTTTAGATGATTCTGAGGAGAATTTTATGGGGATCGTGAGGAGAAAATCAAGTTAATTGTAATGATAGCTACAAGAGAATTGTAAACAGACATTAAAGGGAGTTCTGAGGAAAATTTGTAACCCGCCAGCCTGTCGAGCTTCCCCTTTTTGATAATTGGATGGCTTATGCGCCACTCCAAAAGGAGACCATCCAACAAGTTAATGCGTTGCCCGGCTATGAGACCTTCCTTAAGGGAGGATCAATTTTCCTTAAGAGGGGAAGGAAGCTGACTGGTCGACTTAAATACGTCCACTGTACTTCACGTGACACGTGTGGATGCCACTAATCTTCAAAACACGTACACGACGTTATCAATAGATACGAGCGAGTACCAGAAGCTCTTTGGCGGGGTTTTTCATCACCGGCCCAGCCTCAGAATCCCAAAAAGTTCTGACCCGTTTCCGAATAGAGAGCAGTCAAATGGTCAGTAACGGGCTGACCTCCCAGTAACATCAAATTCCAAAAGAAACTAATATCGAACACGGAGCAACATGAAAACCTTAACAGAAATTAACCAAATAACATTCAAAATATACAACGGATTACATTCAGTGTATAGATACGGAAAACGGTTTATTGGTAAACATTTGTATAGTTCTACATAATATAAAGCTCCACTCTCATTTCAACGCAATTATAGCACAAAGCGTTTTATTGTTGCTCTACTTCCCTACATTCGTATTGTATTTCTAGGCCTAGATTTTTGTTATTCCTTTCCCTTTACTTTTTCCCATTCTATCTCCTAGCGTGTGTTTAATATCCTTCTTCCCATGTGCGTGTTCACTGTGTGCAGGTTCTTCTGTTGGTACTCACTTTGTCGGTGGATTCACATTCCGACATTCATTCTAATCTAGTCCCGTTTATTAATGGACATACGGGCTAGATAAGTTTGTGCCTCTACGAGTCACATGGCCATGGACGACACAAACGGATAACATGCATGTTTTTAGTACTCACGATCTAGGATTTTCTGCTGCGTTGGTGAGGAGACCGGCGGTGGTACCGAAGCTGCGTTGCGCACTACTTCGGTCCGGAAACTATCATCGATGCGATGAACTAATGGGTGTCTCCTACACCGATTCGCGGGCTTACGCGTGGAGCGTGGCACATACGCTCGATTGTCCGGATGCTGTTGCTTGCGTGCCGAAACCGTAGTTTGCACGTGTTCGGTTGCTGTTAACCGATACAGCGATGGTGAGCCTGCCTGCCAAAGGCGCGAAATTGGTGAAAGCGTCCTTCTTCCGACCACGTGTACCCCGGGATCCTTTGTAGCTGATAGGTGGGGTCAAAAGCGGTCGTAACGGAAACGGTGGTGTGTCGGCAATTGCCTTGCGCAGCCACGAACCTATTAAGTTTCAGGAAAACCAATGCACGCATGGGGATAATCACAATCACGCCCTCAAGGTTATCTGAACCAGTAGATTTACCTGACTATGTTGTGCCTAACTAGGGGAAAGGAGAATTAATTTAGCAAATGCCCTATTAGGATTTCATGTCACTTTATGCACACCTTTTTAAACCCACCACGGCACGGATCAAACACTGACCACTCTTGCCTCTTCCACGAACCAGAACAAAATGGAAGATTAAGGACTGAGGAAATCCTCAGATACCGCGCAAGGAGATCTTCGTCCTCAGATCACGCGAATTTGGACGAAGTCCAAATCACGATTTCCGATTCTCTAAATTACTCACGCGTAATTCCTCCCAAAATTAGTGGCATCTCATTCCAACTGCCTATTCAAATCAACCAGTCAAATTCTCTCCCAAGTTCGGGAAAAGTGCGCAAAACCGAATATGAAAGGTCAACGCATTTTGAATCGATTAGCTTGTGGGTCGATGCCCGCAAGCTAATGCGGTGAAATTGTGGCATCAAAGTGATACACCAGGCAAACTATCAGGCTATCGGGACATTTCCTTTGCGCTTGTAGCTTAGCGCAGGGAACTCATTCGAATTATTTTATGGCTACTGGAACTCTTCTAACTGTGGCTCACCCTTGACGGTGAATACATTTAGGCTGAAATTTTAAAGACGAGCTTTCATGCTATAAATAATTCAACGTGACTACACACAAAACTAATGATAACGAATTGGAAAACTAACTATATTTACAATTGATATATCTTCAATGATATCATGAAATTAATACAGCGTACTTGCTACAAATTTCAAAAGAAATAGCATAATCTAGTCTATATGGAGCTGTGTCATTTCGTCAAAGGACGTTTCGCCGAGGGAAGTTTCGCCAAAGGAATATTCGTCGAAGGACGTTTCGCCGAATGGGACATTTCACCGAATTTTAATCATGACTCAATATACAATAAAAATTAATTTGAAACGCATTTAAATTAACGATATTCTCATGATTTTGATGTTTGTTAATGCTATTGCCAGAAAAGGGATAAGAATTAGAAACAACTCGAAATAAATGGTCATGTTAAGAAGAAGGAAACATTTCTAAAAATGTAATACATTGATTGTTTAAAAATTTCCGAAATTAGTACAACTCGAAAGAACTGCTCATGTTTAAAAGAAGGAAGCATTCCTATAAATAAAAATATCTATTATTTGAAAATTTCTGAAATCAGTACAACTCATAAGAACTGCTCATGTTCAAAAGAAGGAACCATTACATTTGAATTGCTTGCCAGGTTGAAAAAATCGAAACTTTTTAATCTTTTTTCGAGACTGATTTCAATATTTACTGAATTTACTGATCTTCGAGAAAAGTTCAAAACCATAGAAAATGGCTTGCTCTTCGACGAAATAACACATTCGGTGAAATGACCTTCGGCGAAACGTCCTTCGGAGAATATATCCCGCTCCCAGAATTTCTAAGGGAAGTTTTGATTAAAATTTTAAAATAATTTTCTGTGCAATAGAATTTTTATAAAGAGGAGAAGAATTTGGACTCTCACGTAATGAATAATATGGAGTTATGTATAAAACTTCACATAGAAAAAATAGTCAATATCAATGAGATTTCAATACTCATGCAGCAAGAAAACAAATTGGTTCTATTTTGACTCTCTTAGCACGAAAGCCATTTTGTCTCCCTCAGAACCAATTTTTATTGTAAAGCATATTCATCCAAAAAAATTAAAAACAGAACAGAAGTTTAATTAATCCACAAAAAATATACGACGATCATCGCATATTGGAAATTCACAATGCACAAACTAAAACAAAAACTTGTTAGATTCCACAGATTTTACTATCGCGGACACTTGCATCGCAAAACACACTTTCCAGCTGCATTCCGTACGTATCCATCTTTGCAGAACCAACCTGATTTACACACTGCAATACACACCATCGGCTCCCGTTTGATTGACTCACATGTAGCGGGACATGCAGTGCCACAGTCTTTGTATTCTTCATTTTGGTGCGAGTTTCCTGCTGCAATCAGTTGAAAGTTAGAACGCTGCCGAGCCATGATTAGTGGTATGAATAAATTATACCTGGTTGAGCGCCAACAATAGCCACTATGATGGCCATACAGAGAAATAAGGTTGAAATGAATCTCATTTTTTTTTGCGTCAATTAGATACACTGGGATTGCTGGTTGTAATCGTACTGGATGTGAAATGATCTTTTGTGGTAGTTTTTATATGGCTTAAAAGACGTAATTAGGGGAATCACCTCAGTGGTGTCGGTTTTCGCAGGTGTTGATGATGTTTTTGAAAGCGGAATGCGCCAGTATCATCTCTGTACCGTATGCGTGATAATGTTTGCACCATTAAGCAATGTCAAAATTTAAAAAAAAATCTCAAAAATTTCGTTTTCGAGTTTTTTTTTATTTATTCAAAGGGGGGGATGTTTCTCAGAGTCTTAAACTATGTTAATTATCGATCGAGTTTCCACTTTCTGCAATTACGGCCTCCATACGCTTCCGGAATGCACGGCAGGTTCTAATAATGTAGTCTGGATCCATTTCTCTCCAGGTACGGGTCAATGTTTGTCTGAGGCTTGATGTACTCGGGTGGCGTTTAGAACAGACCTTGGCCTTCATGACGCGCCATATTGTGTAATCCAGCGGATTAAGATCGGGGCTGGATGGCGGCCACATATCCTTCGCCCAGAACGGAAGATGTTCCTGCAACCACTTCTGAGTGCGGTTCGAGGTGTGGCACGGAGCCCCATCTTGTTGAAATACAACATTTGGCTTCGGAATGTACTTTTCTTTTGATCCACGGAAGATCATACTTACTTAAAATCCCGATTTAGACCTCCGTGTTGACCTTGTCGCCTTCTGGAATGAACACCGGGTCCATTTTTTAGCCATCGGAAGCCACCAATCCAAACACCATAACGCTAGCAGGATGCTTGGTCAGATACACGTTTTTGTGCTCGTCGGCAACGTCTTTTACCGGAAGAGAACTAATATACCGGTCGGTTCTGGAATTTGATACGGGATCGACGGTAAACATGCTCTCGTCGGTGAACAGGATTACCGGATTTTTTCGCTTAAGGAAGTTCAAGATTTTCTTGCATCGTTCGACTCGTAGCTCCCGGATGCGGTTGGTAATCATGTGAGTTTTTTTCCGTGCCCTCGACTTCGCCCCGCAATCTTCCTTTACTATATTCCGTGCCGTAAAGTCAATGATCCCGTGTTCCTTTGCCATTTTCCTTATGGAACGCACTGGATTCACCCGAATCTTCCTTTTGATAGCAGCGATAACCCTCGGAACCCGAGCTGACCTCGGACGACCTGTGGCCACCTTCGCGGATAGTTGTCCTTTCTTTTCTCGGTTCAAAAACCTTTTGACGGTCCACAGGGACACTCCCACGGCGATTGAAATGTCTTTTTGTGACATTTGCGCGTGGAACAAATCACAAATCCACTGCCACTTTGTCATGGTACAACTGTCTAACTAAGTAAATCATTTTCTTTTATACACAGCCTACTACGGTATGAGCTAAAGGTTACATGCATGCAAAGAAAACCAAGGCATTGTATGCACAGGTGAAACGAGAACCTTATTTGTACGATGGTGCAAACATTATCACGCATACGGTACACATTGATTACTGAGAGATTTCGGAAATCCCTGGGTGCTAGCGATCGGGTTATCAAGGGTTACCGTTACGTGAAAAAAAACAAAACCTGTTGTTGGTCGCCACAACGTTGGTTTAGCTTTCTGAATGTTGTGACGGTGGGCATTTCCGCGTACCTAAGGCGAGAGTAAAGTATTTCACTCAACATAAACTCTAGGTGAAGCTCTGGGTGTATCATTTAGTAGATTGGTTATCGTATTTTCATTAACCGAGCGGTGATTTAAGCGGTGTTTGTAATTCCGCTCATTAATGCACCTAATTCCTCGCAGTTTAGAATTTAAGCTCTATGCTGGTTTTCAGTTTTCTTGAAAGTCTTCCTTCAAGGATACTATTTTTCATTGTAAGGCCCTGAAAAGTGGTGGGAGAAATTTTCCATTTCTGTAAATAAGAAGAGAAAATAACAAAACTTTTCTGCAGTCTGCTGCAAATAACACGAAGACTTCTTCCTTTAGCGGAAATACCTGTGTCATCAGCGAACAAATATTTGTGGCATCCCTGAGGCAAATCAGGGAGGTCCAAAGTGAAAATGTTGTTCAATATAGGCCCAAGAATGCTACCCTGAGGAACCCCTGCTCTAACAGGTAGTCGATTAGATTTGGAATTTTGATAATTTACCTGCAGAGTTCTGTCAATTAAATAAGTTTAATCTAATGTCATAATATAGAGTGGAAAATTAAACTTTTTCAATTTCAGTCCACATCGTGCTCTTTTGCCGTGCGGATCTATTTGCTTTTTGCTGAAGGAAGTGTTACTACTACCTAAAGCTACAACAAATTTAAACAGCACTTTTCAGTGCTCAACCTGTAAAAAAATTTCTACCTTGTTCAACTCTTATTCCTCTTCGATCCTTGTTTGGACCCTACCCGAGGTAATCCTTCTTGGATATCGATTTGGAAAATTCGTCTTCGATCCTTCAGATTCTTATAGTAATCTGCTTGGAAGTCGATTTGGATAAAAATTTACTGCCGCCATGGCGCCTAAACGCAAAAGAAAGGGACAAACAATTTGATTTGCTCACCGATGATGAGAATGATCCATCATCCAAGAAAAATTCTAGTAAACTTTCCCGGCTTAATGCCAAGAAGGAAAAGATTCCCCCTATTGTGATAGCCACTTCCGATTTCCATGCTCTTCGCATGGAACTTTTGAACTTCGTGAAAGTTAAGTTTTCTCTACAAATTGGACGTCGGGGTGAATGCCGTGTATTGGCTGAAACCTTGGATGGATTTAAATGTCTTCTCAAGTATCTTACTGAGAAGAAGCACAATTTTTTTACTTACGACACCAAAACTGAACGTGTGTTCAAGGTTGTCATGAAAGGACTGCCCAGTGGTGAATCCCTGGATCAGATCAAAGATGAACTGGCAAAATTACTTGGAGTTGTGCCACTCCAAGTAATCAAAATGAAAATGAAATCCCGTCCTGGCGATTCGCGCAACGGGATTTCTAATGATTTTTATTTAGTTCACTTCAAGTCTAGTGAACTAAACAACCTTAAGGCCTTAGAAAAAGCTAGCCTTATGCTCCATGTCCGAGTGAAGTGGGAACACTTCAGGAAGACTGGAGGAAATTTCAAAACCTCACTCAGTGCCGTAAGTGCCAGGGATGGGGTCACGGAACTAAAAATTGCTACATGCCAGCTAAATGCATGAATTGTGATGATTCCTCTTACGCAAAGGACGACTGTCCTGTGAAGGAAGATCCTAAGAAATTAAAATGTTCAAATTGTGGTGAAAACCACAAATCCAATTTTTGGGTATGTAAGACTCGCAAATCTCGTTCTAACCGTCAGGTAGGAAACGCTCCACGTTTCCGAACAGGTACAAATTCCTCTGCTGTTAACAACGATCAGCGAGGAAGAAATTCTACATTCGTACCCGTAGGTACAAATATCACCCCTGCTTCAAATGTTTCATCTGTACCTACTCCCCTCGCTGCTAACAATGTTCAGCGAGTTAATGGAGCTACCTATGCTGCTATTGCACCGGGTAGAAATCAAAATACTAACCAACGTTCTAACGGAAATTTTGACAATTTTGACTTAGGAAGCATTACTGCCCCCAAAATGGAATTTTTACAGAATTCATTAATTGACATGATTTCTGATATGCTTAAATCTAACTCCATGTTTGATGCTATTCAAACTGGAGTAAAATTTGCAAATAATATTGACATGACTTTAAAATTCAGTAATGGATTTTAAAGCATTAAATATTGTAAATTGGAATGCTCGATCTCTTAAAGATAATGAAGACGAGCTATTTAACTTTTTGAGAGTTCATAACGTGCATATTGCCGTTATAACTGAAACGTTCCTTAAACCTGACCATAAGGTTAAGAAGGACGCAAATTACTTGATTTATAGAAATGATCGTCTTGATGGACCCTGTGGTGGCGTTGCCATCATTATTCATAGAGGAATCAAACATAAAATTCTTTCTTCATTTGAAACCAAAGTTTTTGAAACTTTGGGAGTTTCTGTTGAAACAAAATTTGGACAAGTTACGTTTATAGCTGCCTATTTGCCATTCCAATGCGTAGGACAGAAAAAGAATTTTCTCAATGGTGACCTCCAGAAACTTACCCGTCATAGGTCTAAATTCTTCATTATTGGTGATTTTAATGCAAAACATCGCTCATGGAATAATGCTCAAAGCAATTCCAATGGTAATATTCTGTTTGATGATTGTTCTGCAGGTTATTACACTATTCAATATCCAAACAGCCCAACATGCTTTTCTTCTGCAAGAAATCCCTCAACTATTGATTTGGTCTTAACTGATTCATGTCAACTTTGTAGCCAATTGGTTACCCATGCTGACTTCGGTTCTGATCACCTTCCAGTAACTTTTGAAATATCCCAAGAAATAATTTCTAATCCCAACAGCTCTACTTTCAATTACCATAGAGCTGATTGGGAGCAGTATCGAACATTAATGGAATATAACTTCGATCCAAACATTCCTTTGCAAACCAAAGATGAAATTAATTATGCTCTTGAATCTCTGACTACTTCTATAGTTGCAGCAAGAGCTGCCTCAGTACCAAAATGCGAGGTTAAATTTGATTCAATTATAATAGACGACGATCTTCAGCTCTTGATCCGTCTTAAAAATGTCCGTAGGAGACAATATCAAAGAACTCGTGATCCTGCCATAAAAGTTATCTGGCGGGATTTGCAAAAACAAATTAAAAAGCGATTCTCTGCCCTGAGGAACAAAACTTTTGAAAATAATATTTCTAAATTAGACTCGAGTTCCAAACCCCAAAATTTTGAAAAAACCTCAAAAGCCTATTCCAGCGCTTAAAGAAGGTGGTAAAATTTTGATCACAAATTTGGAAAAAGCTCAGAAACTTGCTAAGCAATTCGAGAGTTCCCATAATTTCAGTTTGGGTCTTACTAGTCCTATTGAGAATCAGGTTGCTCGGGATTTTCTGAATATTTTCTCTCGGGAAAATATTTTTGATGATTCCTGGGGGACTGATTTGGACGAAGTAAGGTCTATAACTAAAAAATTTCAAAATATGAAAGCTCCAGGTGATGATGGAATTTTCTATATCTTCATCAAAAAACTCCCAGAGAGTACCTTGTCTTTCTTGGTAAAATTATTTAACAGATGTTTCCATTTGGCATACTTTCCTGATAAATGAAAAATGCAAAAGTTGTTCCAATTTTGAAGCCGGATAAAAATCCAGCTGAAGCTTCTAGCTACCGTCCAATAAGTTTGCTTTCTTCAATAAGTAATCTTTTTGAAAAGATAATTTTGTATAGAATGATGCTTCACATCAATACGAACTCAATTTTTGCAGATGAGCAGTTTGGATTTCGCCATGGGCATTCAACTACTCATCAACTCTTAAGAGTTACCAATTTAATTCGTTCAAACAAATCGGAAGGCCACTCAACTGGAGTTGCTCTTCTAGACATAGAAAAAGCATTCGACAGTGCACCCTACTGTACATCGCCTGCCTCGCAGTCTGCAACCTGGTCGATCCACCGTGCTCGGTGCTTGCCTCTTCATCTCGTTCCAGTCGGTTCGTTATCGAGAACCATTTTCACCGTATTGTTGTCCGACATTCTTACGATGTGCACAGCCTACCGTCGTCGCCCGATGTTTGCGGCGTGGACGATGGATGGTTCTCCCAGCAGCTGGTACAATTCACGGTTCATTCACCTTCTCCACGTTCCATTTTCCATCTGCAATCCACCGTAGATGGTACGCAACACCTTCCGTTCAAAAACACCAAAAACTTTATGCGACCGGAGCGTTCTTCGGAGTCCAAAGCAAACAAGATTCCCTGCCATAATGCGTCTTTGATGCGTCTTTCTCTGATGGTGTCGTTTTCGGCGGTCACCAGTGAGCCCACGCACACAGACCCCACAATTATGGATAACCCATAATTATGGATCACTTCCAGTTGATTAACATGCTAGACTGACTTGACTACCACCTCGATTTCACCACCGGCAATCCGAACTCACGGTGGGAGGCTAATATTATCTTCAATTGAACCAATTTCAATCCGATTGGCTTGAGCCTTTAGTCTGATGAACGTTTCCGCCATCGTCTCAAAGTTACGCGCCATGATGTCAATGTCATTGGCGAAGCTAAGAAGCTGGATGGACTTCCTGAAAATCATAACACTCGTGGCTATCCCCACTTTTTGCATCACACCGTGATTACCCAGGCCAAATCACGTACAGATCTATCATAGTTGTTATGTGACGAACTGTCACCAATATTTGTTTTTATTAAAAGAAATCTCACATCTCAATTTCAGACAAAATTTAGGTCTTAGTTCTATAGTTAATATATAATGTTATACATTCATAGGATAAAGCAATTTCTACTAGCCCTTTTGTGTAGGTAAAACACAAATGTCATTGAAACGGACACTCGAATCTCAGAACACAATTTCCATCTGCATTCCGCACGTATCCGTCTATGCAGAACCATCCATTGACGCATTCTGTATCGCACATCACCGGTCCGTCAAATTTAATCGAGTCACATGTTTCGGGGCACCCGGTACCACAGTCATTGTAAACCTCATTTGGTTGGTAGCAATTTTTTACTGCAATCAGTTCAATACAATATCAGATACTGTCGTTGCGATATGAATAAAGCAATACTTGGTTCTGCTTCAACCATCGCCAGTACCAAAGTGAAACAGAAAAACAGGGTTGAAATGAATAGCATGTTTTATTTTTTTTTTTTTTTTGCTTTATTTAGATATACAGTTGGATCGCGGCTGGTTGCGAAAGTACTGGATGAGAAACGGTCTGTTCCGGTTGTTTATATAGCTAACCATACCGGAATGGAAGTTTTAAGTTTTTGCTTCCATTTACAGTAAGTGAGGTTTTGAATACAGAACACATTACACAAAGTAGCGGATTACGCATGATTATTTTTTTTGTAGTGAATCAAATATGATAGCATAACAATGTTGGAGTGCTTATTATGATTAATTTAGAAAAAAATGCCTTCTCCATCGGCCAACATTACACCAGCGGATCTGGACACTCCGATGGATAAACGCAACGATCGTTAGGATCTAGTATCAATCCAGAACGGCAGAAGCATCCCTCGGCGCAAACAGGGGGACAGGTCACATTGGAATCCTGTGTTTCACATGTTACCGGGCAGGCACTTCCACATCGGTCGTAAACTTTATCCGGTCCACAGGAGTCTAGCAGGAATATGTTTTTTTTTAAGATGCATGTAATGCAAAACTATAACTTTCACCATATCTTACCGGGATCGACCGGATCCGCAACTGCTACAGCTATCAAGGTTGAAAGTAGGAGCACTGTCACTGCGAACTTCATTTTTCCGTCTGTGGTTTGAATTCATCACCATATGGATCTTATATAGTGGCAGTTGATAATGATAATTGAGTGCTACTCAAATTGATAACAGCTCTGATGTCACATCCAAGGCTTTACATTTTCGAAGCTCTAAAATGAACTCGTTTCTTTCACACAACGTGCTTAATCTTTGTCTAAATTTGCATAGATTTCATAATTCAATTTTGCTTTAAGAACATTATTTCTCAATCTTTTCCTGCACAACAAGTTGGATTTTGTCGGGAATCTATTGGAGTTTTTAAATTCGTCTGGAGCAATTAGGATACATACATAGTTCCGGAGCTATTCCGGTTACCGTTGGGGTTCCTCATTTGTTTACCTGTGCACCAAACTTTTTTCGTTATAGTTTTGTTTTATTTGTAAATGCTCCATGAATTCGAGGGACATATTCTCAATTACTATATTAATCACTACCTAGCGTAACATTTAAAGGGCCTATCATCTTGTGTAAACAAACCGAAGTAGGAGGAATTGCAAAAGTTAACCAATTCAAGCTGAACATTGCATTAGGTCCTAAGTTATATTGATCGATTCTCTTCGTCGACTTTCTCTTTAGTTAATAACTTGAGCACATAACCATTTCTTGTTGTGTTTGTCGTATTATATACTAGATAAAAGCTTCTTTTATCGATCTGTGTGCTGAAAATAACTGGGCATGTCTTTACATGGCCGCGAAGATACAAACAGAAAGTCAACGGAGAGAATCTGTCCATGTTACTTTGGACCTAATGCAATGTTCAGCTTGAATTCTCGTTTTTATCACAAGGCTAACTCTTTCGACTAAAGTGTAATGAAGAAAATCCGTCAAACACTTCCAAAAACGTTTTTTGATACAAAACAGTGTCAAAATGTAGAGAAAATTCATGAAGTCCCCTGGGTAGTAAACTCGAATTAATCAACTCTTTATTCTTCTTCTACTACTTTCTCGATGCTCATTGTATTTTGACACATGAGCCTAGGGAGCTGTATAACGCTGTATTGCCAGCGAGTTTTGTTTATAGTCGCATCGACTTCACTGACAGTTTGCTCAGAGACTTAGCACATTTACCTTGTTTTGTTTGATTTATATACCTAGATTTGTTTGTTCAGCTCTCTTAGGAAGGCTACTACATTACTAGGAGTGTTGGATTATTTGTATTGAAAATTTGATAAATATTGCAGTAATTATCTAATTCGTATCTACTTCTGGTCTGTGCATACTTTGCACAAAAGAAAATAATATGTTCCGCATTTTCAACAACGTAGCAACTTTCGCATATACAATCAGTCTGGACTCTCATATTGAACAGCCAATAACTAGAATAGTCATGACCGGCCAAGAGACGATTTAGAGTGCGAGTTTCAAAATTATTGAGCTGTGTTTTGTAATACCAGGGCTTAACCGGAATCGTATTCTGGAACTGAAAATATTTACAGCCTTTTCCGCTTACTGCTGCATATTCAAGGTACGACTGTTGAGCATCGTTATCCTCCAAGCGATGGAAATAGTTTTCAACGTCATGATTAAACATTTTGTTGTTTTATTTTTTTTTATTTTTTATTATTATTATAGTCCATCTGACTTGATAGTCTCAATGAAACACTTAAATCTAAATGTAGTCACTCATTAAAAATTAAAAATTGGCCAACAGCAAACGATGACGAAACATCGAGGCATTGATGTCAAAGTCAAATAGGTCAGAGGCTTCGTTGAATTGATGAATCATGGCGACAAAGGAACTGTTTGCAGCATAGTTGGTTGCATGTACTACTTCATGTAGCAAGGATCTCGGACGGAGTGTTCGGGCAGGAGCATACAGATTAATTTTGGCCAGTAACTCAGGAACATCATATTCTGCGAGTAAAACTTTAGCAACGAAGACGACCTGCGATATGTTTCGTCGCTTAGTAAGAGTATCCAAACCCAGTAAACGACAGCGGTCAGCATACGGTGGTAAATTCAGCGGGTCACTCCATGGAAGATAGCGCAGTGCGTATCTGACGAATTTGCGTTGAACAGCTTCGAATCGTCCACTCCATACAGCTTGGTAGGGATTCCAGACAACACACGCGAATTCCAGTAGTGAGCGTACCAATGAACAGTAAAAGGCTTTAAAACACAGAGGATCACGAAATTCCTTAGATATCTTGAACATGAATCCAAGCTGTCGATTAGCTTTGTCGAACGTGGTTGAGAAGTGGCGAGTGTATGTGAGCTTTTCATCCAACATGACACCGAGGTCTTTAACGTGATCGACACGTTAAACTGCAGTTCCAGCAACGTTATAATCAAACAAAATGGCAGTCCTAGTTCGACGGAAACTAATTACGCAGCACTTTGAGACGCACAGGACCATACAATTACGTTCACACCAATCATTAAAGATTTCAAGAAGGTTTTGTAGTTCTAAACAGTCGGCATAGCCTCGAACGACTAGATAAATCTTCAAGTCATCGGCAAAAAACAATTTACCTCCTCGCAGTAGAATAAACGTTACATCGTTCACAAATAAAGAGAAGAGCATTGGTCCCAAAGTGCTACCCTGTGGAACTCCTGATCTGTTCGAGAAACAGTACGATGAGTAGTTTCCAATGCATACAGTAACTTTACGTTGCACGAGGTACGATCTAAGCCAGCTTCAGAAGGAAACAGAACATCCAATTTTTTCAAACTTTGCTAGCAGAACGTCGTGCACAACTCTATCAAACGCAGCTTTAAGATCAGTGTAGATGGCATCCACTTGAAGTTTCTTGCATACATTTTCCATACAGAACGACGTAAAGCTGACGAGATTAGTTTCCACGGAGCGGCCAGGAAAGAAACCATGTTGACATGTACTTATGTAATGCTTGCAGGAAGCAAACAATCTCTCATTTATCAGCGACTCAAACACCTTAGATTCAACCCCAAGCGAGGTAATCCCACGGTAGTTTTCCACATTGCGTTTGTCTCCTTTCTTGAAAACAGGGAACATAGTAGACCGTTTCCATAGTGCGGGAAATTTCTGTTGACGAAGTGACAGGTTGAAGAGCAAGGACAACGGAGCAGCTAAGATATCGGAGCATTTTTTTAGGACTGCAGATGGAATAACACTCGGACCTGGTGAAAATGATGATTTGGTTTTACTCATCACAGAGAGAACCATTTGTATATCTACGGCAAAAACATCCATGTTTACGACGTCGGTTGGCACATCACGGACGGCTCGCTCAATTTCTGCTTGCGATGGGGATTCGATAAGACGCTTAAGAAGTGCCTAGTAAATAGGCTGCATTTGTCCTCAGTTGTCAATGCTACGTCATTGCCGAGAAACATTTTTGACGGCAGTCCAGTTTCCTTCCTCTTAGTATTCACAAACGACCAGAATCCCTTGGGGTGGCATTGCAGATTATGTTGAGTACGAATTACATACCTCTTGTAAAGAAGCTTGTTGTAGTGGCGATAATCATTGCTGGCAATTGAAAAATTTCGCTTGGTAAGGGTACATCGTCGATGAGTGCGAGCACGGAGAGCTCTAGATCGCACTCGTTTCAGGTTGCGGAGAGTAGCGTTAGACCAAGGCGGTTTTCTTGGAGGTTGGCACTTCGGTA
This sequence comes from Ochlerotatus camptorhynchus, assembly GCF_037179485.1. Taxonomy (NCBI): domain Eukaryota; kingdom Metazoa; phylum Arthropoda; class Insecta; order Diptera; family Culicidae; genus Ochlerotatus; species Ochlerotatus camptorhynchus. The sequence goes on along the minus strand of NW_027041032.1, from coordinate 9,965 downwards.
CTGAAGCACAAACACAGTCGCGCAAAAGGCTATTATAGCGAGCGGCTGCTGTTTCGATATCAAGGTCATTCAACACGTTCCAGTTGATCCGGGACAAGGAACGTCTCAGCAAACGGAAATCGGTCTTCCGGAAATTGAGCCGAGTGGCAGTCATGGTTTCATCAAAACGAATTTGAGATCCGTTCGCGATAGATATATCCAAAGCAGGGTGGAAATTGTCAAGAGGAACGATGACATCAGGCGCTTCAACGACGACACAGCCCAGAAGTGCACTTTCGCTAACAAAAACCAAGTCAAGAAAACGAGACTGGAAATTGGGAACAAGGTTTATCTGGCTCAGTCCATGAAAAGCCGTGCCGTCAACAAGCAAGCGGCTGGCAGGAGTAGTTGAAGATGCAATCGGATCTGGAAACGCATAGCCCTGGCCTGAGGGTGACCAGCTAAGCCCAGGCTGATTAAAATCACCAAGCAGAAGAAGCACATCCGTTATATCAGCCATGGACGATGCAAATTCTGTAGCATCCAGATGAAGCTGCATTGTGGTGCAGTCATGTCGACGTTCAGGGGCAATATACACCGCTCCAATGAGGATGTCCCGCGAAGTGAGGCTGACCTTAACCCAAACCGCTTCAATTGTAGTAAATAGTTCGTTGGAGATTACGCAGGAGGCGAATTCGTTGGAAACAGCGATGAGCACACCACCACCGCGAGTACGAATGCTGTTGGATGAATTACGGTCTAATCTGTAGACAGTAAAAGAGTCACCAAACAGTTGCACTGAATTGATCCTCCCATCGAGCCAAGTTTCCGTGAATACATAAACGTCATATTCCCCGTCAAGCGTAGCCAGATAAACATCGTCCAATTTAGTCATGAGCCCCCTGGTGTTCTGATAGTAGACACGTAAACCGCTAGAGGGTTCGGTGCGAGCCGTGTCAATGATAACTTGTCCAGGATCCGCACGAGAGAACGGTGAACTATCAGGCAGCGAAAGATCACCTGACGTAGAAAGGCTCGAAGTGGTGGCCATAGTATGCAGATAGTATGCTGTTCTGGTTGCTCCAAAGCTGCTTTTGCTAACTGGTCTGCAATCTCGTTCCCATGAGTTCCAGCATGTCCGGGAATCCACTGCAAACTGGTGTGTGTTTCAGCTGCCATTGTTAGTAGTTTCTCGACGATCTCATCCCGAAGACGATTCTCAATATTCAGCTTGATGAATACCTGATTTTGAATCGGTCATGATAACTGCATTTGAAAGTCCAGAGCGTTGAATAAATTGAAGAGCAACATAAACAGCCTCCAGCTCAGCAGACATGATGCATACATAATTCTCCAATTTCGCAGATGTCAAAATTTTCGAAATTTTTAAATCTTAATCTTGCACATTTCCTAAGTCCTAAATGCATAAAATTTATTCCGAGTGCACTTTGCTATGTTTAAAATTCAAACTCCTAGAAGTTAATGTTGGTTCCTAGGTCTGAGATTTCACTGATGATAAAATAATCAGAATCTAAAAAAAGCTAGTTACAAAATTGATGGAATTACCTAACTCTGAGCATTTTATTAATTTGAGATGCTTTAATTTATGACATACGGACGTTATGCTATTTCATTACAAAAAGCATGAACAAAGGATCATTGTTTGTTCAAATTCAGTCAGCTTTTAAGGCTCCCCCAATCGAGCTCCAATTTTTTTGCAATGGAATAAGTATAATCAAATCAATTGCTTCACCATTTAAATAAAAGCAAGGCTCAATGCCATATTATTGTTCACAGAAAAAATGTATCCAAAACAAGCATTTTTCGCGAGTTTTTATTTAACCGCAGTTTAGCAAAATAAAAATAAATGCAACAGGCCCCCTCCTAGGCTCCCTCCAGATAAATTTTCTAGCTACGCCAATGCACAGCAGTTATGTATGCATACGAGTGGAGTAGAAATATTTTGGCGACATAAAACTTGAAAAATGAGCTTCTCCTTAAACAGACTCATAATTTATGGGCAGGGACCAATTTATCCCTATCTTCCATATGGGTTTGTAAATTTCAGGATTTCAACAAAATGTTAAGTTCTGAATATCAGAAAACAATACGAGATCTTGATAAATGTGATCAGTGCTGCAAAATCTCGACAACTAACGGCGATATTCAAAATTCTGCTTTGGTCACTCATTTGAGCTAACAGTCATCGTCAAAGCAACCCATGTCTATAATTATTGTCAGTTGAAATTCTATCAGTGACGAACATGTGCAGATTTGTTTATTAGTTAAATTTGAGTTGAAAATAAATTGAGCAAAACAATTAAATAGAGCCGTTAAAGTGAACAAGCATCTGCGTCCTGAACTGCTTGGATATCAATAATTTGAAAAAAATAATAAGATTTTGACAAAAGTTTTTTTTGAAGATCAAGTCTGTCAGTGACTTTGTGAAAAACTATTTTGCCAATATTGGGCAAAAATCTGTCAATGACAATGAAGAACCTCAGCACTGCTCTTAACTTTTTCGCACAGACTTTGAAAATATATTTTTTACACTTGAAAAATTGTTTTTTGGGCCATAGAATCCTATAACATTTTATACAGATCAGACATTTGGGTCTGGAGAAATGGCTAAAATAAAATAAACTTGGCAAACTATTTCCTATACGCAACAGGGCCTTTGTCATCGCGAGGTAAATCAATCTGTATTCTCATATAATTTATTGTATAGAATTACAATGAAATACGACGAAAGACGCTCACGAAAATAGAATAAAACATAAATTAACCTTAATGCACTAAACTAATGCGAAAACAACACTGCGTACACATATCCTGAGGTGAACCCCTCAACCATCTATTTATGAGCGTCCAATACTCCACTCACCCCAATTCAGTAAGCATAGGTAGTGGCATTGTTCGGACAATCTTCCGGTTCGACACAATTGTTATCCGGATCCAAAACGTAGCCTTCCCGGCAGAAGCATCCCCTCACACATTTTTCGATACATGGAACCGGTTCCTCCTGTTCAAGCGTATCACACGACTCAGGGCACGCCGATCCACATATCTGGAACACCTTATGGTCACCACAGCAATCTGAAGAACGATCGAGAAAAAAAGCAACTTGTTTCTTAAACCATACGTTTGCAACGCAAAGTTTTCAAATTCTTACGTGGCCTGCCGAAAGTGGTGGCAAATAGTGCCACCGACAAAATAGCAACTACTATGAAACGCATTCTACGAGATGCTCAGCGTTCGATTTACAATTGGTACAACACGTCGATAGCAATTATTTGTAACTGATTACCGATTCATGCCCGGGCTGTCTTATATAAAGAGTAAAGCACGCACCTCAGCAGCCATTGCGTAATGTTTACATATGAATCACTGTGCCAAACATAATTGATTGAAATGACAAATTGTTTACTGGATTGGAACATGCTCCAGGATACACTGAAAACATGATAATACATCACATTAATATTGCTGGGTATTTTAGAAACATTTTCATTCGAATGGCCTTGTAGATTCAATAATACCACATCTTCATATTGCATCAAATGTCTTTGTATCATAAAAACTACGTTCTAGATGTGTTATAATCAAGCAAAGGTGTTTCATTTGTAACACACTTTCATTTACAGTGTCCACCATCCTAAACATATTTACGAATACGTATCTCAATCAGATGCTGGTGATAAGATTGCATAGAGAACGATTTTTAACTGGTATGCAATGGAACCAAAACTGGTTTAAACTCAAAATAGCGCTAGATTAAATGGAAGGTAAACTGATGATGACGGAAAACGTAAACATCGTGCAATTTTTGATGGTTATAACGAACAGTTCATGAATAACAAATGCTCCCGCTGAAAAACCGATCTAATCACATTTTGATTGGAATATCTACATCATACGACTTGCAAAGCTTATTCATAACTTTGATAACTTTTCCATATTTCGGGAAAAAGAAAAAAATAACATACAGCTTCATTTGACCACACTCGGAATTTACAGATAAGAGAGAATAATAAGATAAACTTGTTTACGGCTTTGCTTCACAGAAACAAAGGTAGGTAGACGGAAAAATATAAATTTAGATCGACACATAAAATCTTTCCGGTGTTTTTGAGTAATAAGGTAAATATATCGAATTTTGGGTCTACTAAGCACAACCCACCCTTTGCCTCTATTTTACGAGTGGATTTTTTCACAAAATGGAATGTTTTCACTGCAAATGACTTCTAAATTTATTTACCTTTCCGTACGTACCGTAAGATTTGATAAAGAGAAACAAATTGATGAGATATTGATTGTTAAAAATCTGACACTGCTTCTTAACCCCAAACTCAGCCTACGTATTCTAAATTAGGCCTAACAGGTTATAACACATTGAAACGTCTTTCAAACGCCATTGAATTCACTTCAGCCTATCGGATGAAGATAAAAATAGATTCGGTCGTAGCGCTTCGTTGGGTAGCTTTAGAACTAAAGTATCGTACCGAACACATAATTGACATGTTAACTCTAAAATCATGGATTTATTAGATGTTTTCTGCTCGATAGGCCCAAAATGGGCGATTATGCCGAAGTGTTGCTTTACCCTACTTGGCAGGAGCAACGCATCAGTTTGTTAACAACTTGCTTGCCATTATTTAAAGGCCTAAAATAGTAGAAAACGGTGATACACATATTATGATACTAAGGGGGAAGTGACTAAGCACACGGGATATACTACAATAGATCAAATTACTGGTCGCAGTTGTGTTAAAAGGGTGTCCCACATCAAATTGCATCACGGAAAAAAACGCTGCAGAAAATTACCCATTGGGTACTTTCTCTTGAAAATTTGGGTAGAAGTAATTTAGAGTGTATTGTTTACACTGTATTTTTATCGCTGTCAGTTTTTCGAAAGTTGAAAAAAATGGCGTCACCCAAAAAGCAACGCAGGGAATTCATTTTGCGCAAGCACCTGGAAAATCCTCAACTCTCTCATCGGGACATCGGAAAACAACTCGGAATTGTGCAGTCAATGGTGAGTCGTGTGATTAAACGTTACTACGAAACTCTGAGCATCGAATGGAAGGAGGAATGCGGTTAGAACGGATGTTCTATTTGTGATCAGGATAACAAGCGTTTCGTGAAAGCGTTTAAGCGGAATCTCAATGCTTCGGTCAGGGATGTGGTTAAAAAGTTGAATCTGTCCAAGTCTTTTGTTCAGAGAGCCAAGGACCGGGAGGGACTGCATACGTACAAAGTGCAGAAGGCTCCAAATCGTGACGAACGGCAAAATACGATGATGAGACTTACGTCAATGCGGACTTCTGGCAGCTTCCGGGGCTACTATTTCACCGCTCAGCATAAGTTTGATGTTCCGGAGGAAGTAAGGAAGCAGGCAAACGGAGTGCACCGTTTGTGACTACCGGGACTGTAAACGGGAAGATCTACCTCAAGGAGTGTCTACAGAAGCGTCTGCTTCCTCTGTTGAAGCAACACGAGGGTCCTACGATCTGCTGGCCGGATCTAGCTTCGTGGCACTATTCAAATGTTGTCCTGGAGTGGTACGAAGCCAACGGGGTCACTTTCAAGATTCCATGATGGCGGCATCCGGTTAGAAAAAAAAAAACTGGGAAATACGGTCAAATATCCAATAATAGAATATTTTTGGAATCGGGAACAAGTGTAGGGACCGTAATCGATGTCTGGCGCCATTTTGAAATTGAAGATGGTGGCTTCCGGTTACAAAAAAGCAGAAAAATACTGCTAAATACCCCTCAGAAAGAAAAACTAAAAAATACAATCAAATACCCCTCAATATGAATATTTTTGGAACCGGGGAGACGATTAGGGGCCGGAAATCCATTTCTGACGCCATTTTGATATCCAAGATGGTGGTTTCCAGTTAGAGAAAAACTGCGATACACTGTCAAATACCCCACGATATGAGAATTTTTGAAATCTGGGTGACGTGTAGGGACCAGAAATCTATGTCTGACGCCACTTTGAAATCCAAGATGTCCGCTTCTGGTTGCAGACAAATCTGAGAAATACTGTAAAACAATCCACAATATGGGTATTTTTGGTATCGGGGTGACGTGTAGAGACCGGAAATCCATGCAACCCCGATTCCAAAAATACTTATACTGTGGGGTATTTGACAGTATTTTTCAGGCTTCAAACATGGCTTCCCAGTCTCTACACGTAAGCACGAAACCAAGAATACCCATATTGAGGAGAATTTCACAGAATTTTCCAGTTTTTCTGTAACCGGAAGCGGCTACCTTGGATTTCAAAGTGGCATCTGACATATATTTCCGGTCCCTACACGTCACTCAGATTTCAAAATATTTATATTGTGGGGTATTTGACAGTGAATTACAGTTTTTCTCCAGCCAGAAGCCGCCATCTTGGATTTCAAAATGGCATCAAACATGGATTTCCGGTCCCTACACGTCAACCTGATTCCAAAAATACTCATATTGTTGGGTATATGACAGTATTTCCCAATTTCCCAGAATCGCAAAAAAAAACTCGATGTTTGGATTTACTTCGTTAAAAAAATCCTTGTTATTTGGCTAGGGGCATCCCACTCTAAACTTTGTATTTCTAACGATGTACTTATAAATTTCTTGCTGATATCTTAGATATCTATAAATACTTAAAAATACTTTAGAAATACCTAGTACTAGATTGCTTCCCTGGTTGCTAGACAAATTACTGATGTTTGTTTACTCAATGTCAGGGATTTTATGTGTCAGGTTGGATTTTGTGCATTGCGAGCGTTAAAGTATTTAGTGAATAAATCATACAAAAGAAGAGATTTACAACTTCAGAGGAAAGGTCAATTATGAGTTTCCGTTTATGAGAATGTGTATTTTTTCTGACATAAGAGAACATTTAAAAAAAAATCTGCTTTCCAGCTGCACCGATTCTCAACCTGAAGTACCCGTCTCTCTTATTTAAGTAGCTATATTTGAGATAGTTTTTGAGCAAACACACGTTTCTGAACAAGTTTCATTATGATATTCACTCCTATTTCCTATTTCGATCGAAATAGATTTGTCATAAGTATTTTTATTGAAAATTTGTTTCGATCAAAATAAGGGTAGATAGGTAATCCATAAATCCCAAGTAACAATTTTGGTTTTATAGGGGTTATCTAGACCATGATTTAGACTTGAAGCATGCTTTAAAACCTTCATAAAATTTTCAATGTTACTTGGGATAGATAGAAATAGATAAGTGACTAATTTGAATCCATTGATCAAATTCAGTATTAGGCAAACATGTGAAAGATGACAGTGAGCCAAATGTAATCCAAAGTCATGGTTTATTTAATATATATATTTGTGTATTTTATTTGTCAAAGCTCATTTGCATAAGCTTAAAAAAAAACCGAAGTTCAATTTTAGATTAACAGAGTTTTCTTAAACCTAATGTTAGTGGACTGAGGGCCAATTACTCAAACAATTGGGTAAACAGGTGGAAGTTTTCGGGGTTTCACTGAAGTCCCCATACAGGTCTGCATAATTGACATCGTGCCGTTTCCGAATTGTCTCTTTCATCGTCCTCATGTCTTCTTCCAATTGTGATTTAGATTCAGACTTCAAGAGCGCTATGGTTAGGCTACCTGAAAATTCTCGCACGTCCAGCAGCTTTTTCATCTTTACAGGAAATTCACCAAAGCTCCGTTGAATGATGTCTGCAAATAAAATATTTAATATAAAATGAGTAGTAGCAGTAGTCAATTAAATTATATTCAAATCCTCAAAATACCTATTTTATCCAATCAGTATGAATCAGTAACTCTTCGGTAGACATTTTGCAAAATTCACGCGTAATGTTTGACATCGACATGAAAAAAAATTGCACTAGAAACCGATGTTATAGCCAAGACTTACTATGATCAAAATAACATCAAGATAAAAATATTTGAAAATACTTAAAAATACTTAAGAGAGATTTAACAATACTTAATGAGTATTGGAGCTAAAGTTTTGAGTGGGATGCCCCTAGTTATTTCGGATTTACTTTACATTATTCGTTAAGATGCTACGATACCTCACGCTTGTTCTCTCTTCTTTCGATGTGTCAATGAATTGATTATCATAGATACTGTAGTGGTGTGAGTATACATCATGCACTACCACAACTACCGTAAACATAGCTGCTAGAGCTCGTTATTATTAGGTCGAATGTGTAACAGTTAATAAAAAAATAGGAAGGTAAAGAAAAAGTTATGCCTATCATACTGTAAGTTTCAACCTTCGTCATTTTTAAAGATTATCTCTTTATCATCCAATATTGAAACTATCACTACATTTCTATTCAATTTGCCAATACTATCGACCTACCACCTCCTAGGACACCCCTTCCTATACAGAAAATAATTATGCGCCTAGCCACCAATACCAACCAAGTCAAGTCATCATAGTAAAAAATAAAACAGCAAAAGGGTTTATCTTCCATTTAATTCCACTTAATTAATTTTGGTATCCATGACAGATACGTATTTCGACTACAATGTGCAGTCTTCATCAGTGTCATTCCCACTAAAGAACTTATCAAAATCTAACCCCCTTAAGTACTCATCCCCTAGGTAAAAAAGTCAAGATCATAGGTATAAAAATGAAACTACAATGTGTTGAATCGGAACCTACCTAACTAATAAAAACCAAAGATTTAAGCAAGCTAAAGGAGAAAAATCTATACAAATCTCTAATAAGGAAAATCCCAAAGGCTTGGTAGCCATCATAATGAAGTAATGAAATTGGGTTGTTAGCGGAATGCTAAATAAAACAGCAAAAGGGTTTATCTTCCATTTAATTCCACTTAATTAATTTTGGTATCCATGACAGATACGTATTTCGACTACAATGTGCAGTCTTCATCAGTGTCATTCCCACTAAAGAACTTATCAAAATCTAACCCCCTTAAGTACTCATCCCCTAGGTAAAAAAGTCAAGATCATAGGTATAAAAATGAAACTACAATGTGTTGAATCGGAACCTACCTAACTAATAAAAACCAAAGATTTAAGCAAGCTAAAGGAGAAAAATCTATACAAATCTCTAATAAGGAAAATCCCAAAGGCTTGGTAGCCATCATAATGAAGTAATGAAATTGGGTTGTTAGCGGAATGCTAAATAAAACAGCAAAAGGGTTTATCTTCCATTTAATTCCACTTAATTAATTTTGGTATCCATGACAGATACGTATTTCGACTACAATGTGCAGTCTTCATCAGTGTCATTCCCACTAAAGAACTTATCAAAATCTAACCCCCTTAAGTACTCATCCCCTAGGTAAAAAAGTCAAGATCATAGGTATAAAAAAAAAACACATTGTAGTTTCATTTTTATACCTATGATCTTGACTTTTTTACCTAGGGGATGAGTACTTAAGGGGGTTAGATTTTGATAAGTTCTTTAGTGGGAATGACACTGATGAAGACTGCACATTGTAGTCGAAATACGTATCTGTCATGGATACCAAAATTAATTAAGTGGAATTAAATGGAAGATAAACCCTTTTGCTGTTTTATTTAGCATTCCGCTAACAACCCAATTCATTACTTCATTATGATGGCTACCAAGCCTTTGGGATTTTCCTTATTAGAGATTTGTATAGATTTTTCTCCTTTAGCTTGCTTAAATCTTTGGTTTTTATTAGTTAGGTAGGTTCCGATTCAACACATTGTAGTTTCATTTTTATACCTATGATCTTGACTTTTTTACCTAGGGGATGAGTACTTAAGGGGGTTAGATTTTGATAAGTTCTTTAGTGGGAATGACACTGATGAAGACTGCACATTGTAGTCGAAATACGTATCTGTCATGGATACCAAAATTAATTAAGTGGAATTAAATGGAAGATAAACCCTTTTGCTGTTTTATTTAGCATTCCGCTAACAACCCAATTTCATTACTTCATCATCATAGTAGTTAATTGATTCAACATCACACTTTGTACACTTTGGTTACATA